>NC_055677.1:12097309-12405409 GCF_017976325.1 Chelmon rostratus
GAGATCTCTGTGTCTGTGCGTGGGCTCCTGTAGATCAGTATGCTGCTGTGGCAAGTGAGGAAGTGTTGTCAAAAGCTCTGAAAAAGCTCTTTGATAAACGCTGAGGGCCACCACCCCGACTCTATCTATCTGCCTCTTGGTTCCTCGCTCTCTCAACTTGCAGACTTCGAAAACTGAATCAGACGTGATCAAAGGTATATTCGGATTGTTTCTTCGCCTCCAGGGTCCGAGGTCAAAACATTTATTGTGCTTCTGATAAGAGAGCATAAGGTGAGAGTCTTAGCACTGCAGCCTCCTAAATTCACTAGTTTTATTCCTCTAATTTTCTGATACTGGATCTTTGGATGTATAATCTGACTGCCACACAAGTAGCGCTGAGGTGAAACTTAAAGCAAATATGAGGCGCTGCTTCACACATAGGAGTGCAACTGAATATACACCCATACACTTGGCTCCACAGGCACCTACACACTCACACCCTAGCACTGCAACACAAATTGGGTGATCTAATTTAGTAGTCCATCTAGATCGGAGGTCTTAGTGTCAGATGACACCAAAAACAACAACTTGTTCATCATATAATAAGTGACGCGCTGATAACACATGGGTATATTCTTGGCCAGACTTCATGCTCCATAATGTAGTTCCTGTCTGTGCCAGCTGAAAGCAGGTTCAGCGTCTGATTAAACTGAACAAGATGAGTCACACGGGGGAAAAAAAACAACAAAAAACACTACCCTGAAATTACTGCATTTGTGCAAATACATCAGTCAATAGATATATGATTAATATTGCACCACTGCCATTATGGTGTGTTGACACATACAGTACAGTACATTAAATATAGACGCAGCGAAACAGTACAAGCATTCACACTACAGCCGATGGAATTACAAAACAACCTTATGTACAAGGAAGTGTTGACATTATGTCCTGTGTGACTGCAGAAAATAGACCATGTGACAAGTCATGACACGTTCTATAATGTTTTGTTGCTTAAAGAAAGTTTTAAATTCAAACTTGCCATATTACCTCTTAATTTAAGCTTTTTTCCAAGCTCTTTCTGCGCATCTCTTTTATTCCCTGCTTATATTTTGCATCACTCTATCTCGAAATTTGAGTCTAATCTTCCTTAGCTGCTACCAGAACAAAAGCACCACCTCCCGTTAGCTCAATTATTAACTTATCTACAGGTGTTCTCTTAGCTACTAGCTAGCCACCGGTGTGGCTAGCTAGTAGCTAAGAGGAACTGACCAAATATTTGCCTGACCATATTTGCCAATATTTGGTCAGTTAAAGGATAGGTTAAAATTTTTTCAGTTCTGTCTTAAAACAATAGTTAGGTTCACATATGAATACTGAAAGAGGTTTTAGTTGCCGTAATCAGTAATAATAATTGTCATAATTTTTTGTGTTTCTTTTGCTTAGTGTGGTTTTAATGAAAACATGTAAAATTATGTGTTGCTACATAGATTGGGCACTTGGGAGGTGTCTCAGGCAACTACTGAAACATGTCATTTACAGTAAATGTTGACATGTAAAACATACATTAAACAGAATGTAACAATTTGCTAATCCTTTTTGACATATACTAAATTGAAAACAGTAGAAAGACAATATATTGAATGTTCTACCTCATAAACTTCATTGATTTTGTATCTGCTTATTCTGAATGTGATGCAGCAACATGTTTCAAACCAGTTGGAAAGTTGTGGAACGCTCAACATTTGGAGTCATCAGCAAAATGTATTTTAGCAACCTAAACAAAAGGCCCACCTAAACAATCAATATCAGTTCAAGTGTTTGTTAAATTTACTATATTCTCACTGCTTTACCCTGCAGCTATAATTTCTAAACAATTGAACAGACGTATTCCAAAGCATAAGCACAACTGTACCACACTGTATTACGCCGGTTTACAGAAGATACAACAAATATACAGTAGGAAAACGAAAATGAGTGATTATGGCCACAACAGCGAAATGACATTCACTGTGGAGACAACAGGTTACGTTTATGAACCAGAGCATACTGGAAACTTGTGTGGAAAACTGGAGGAAACGTATGTCTTCTTATTAACATTTGGCCTTCGTCTTTTACAATTTCATAACAAAGCAACAGCAAACATCCTTTTTACTGCACTTTCCCTCCTGCATCAAAGACAAACACTCTCTCATCTGGTCTCTCCCGGGTCAAAAATCCAAATTTTCCACTTAGCGCTCCCCCTAGAGGCCTGGAGCACTTCTGGTGTGTTGCCTGCAATCGCAGCGTTTTTCCCTTGCAATTGTTTTTAAGTTTGCGTGCCTTAAACATTGTTTCTGTATTTGCCGCGTGGTTGCTTTGAATGTATTTGTTTTGGCTTTCTGCAGAACGTTTTTTCATTTGCAGCAAGTTTGCTTTGTTGTATTTCTTTTGGATTTTCGTGGTTTCGAATTGCTGTCGTTTCTGAAGATGCAGATGTCTTTCCTGCACGTTTTCCTTGTAATAGCAAGAAACAAGGAGTAGCAATGCATGCTGTATAGATGCTACATTGAATAGAAAACCGCTTTACTTGCAACATCTTGGAGACAGGGGAAACTGGTTAAGATGGTGAGGTGGAGAATTGCAGCCAAATTGTATAATGATGTCTCTCACGCATTGTATTTTACTAATATCAAATGTTAATTATAAATCCATGTTTTAATTAACAACCAGCAATGTTATTTGCACTTGCACATATAGGGAGCCATAACTATTCCATGAGCACCTTTAATGTAAAAGGTACGAGCCAACTGAAATCTAAAATCAAAGTCCGCTCCATACACCATCTGAGCTTTTCATCTTCACACTCCCCACCCTCTGAGCTCCAAGGGCCGCACTGTATGTTAACTAATTGATGAAATTATCATCATCGGTTGTAGAAATTCAAGATTACATCGAACAGCGTTAATTATTAACAATACTTTCTTTCTGACCTCCACAGGCACCTCAGTTTCTGTGTCAGAAAAACACATTTTCTCTGTCCTCCTCGCAGTTGTTGCATCATTCACCGTAACGTACCACTGACCATAAGGCTCATTTACAGGCATCAGCATTTATGAGGTGCCTTGCACTGACCGTTTATGGTTGAATGTGGACGTGTAGGGATATGTCGCTGGTCCACGTGCACACATTTCCAAGTGGACTGTGATTTTTTTAAGAAATGCACCGTTTTTTTTCCTTTTTTTTATTAGCACATTTTTGGCTTTTGCGCACACATACATTTTTAGTATGGCTCCTATAAATGAGACAGCTACACCTGGTGGATGTCTGGACACTGACAAATCCTAGAGAGAGAGAAAATACACCTTCTTAAATCAACCATGTCTTTAAAAATGTGTTTACTCACATCGGTATATTTCAGACAAATATGGAAGAAATCAGTGCGTGGTTTTCAAGAATAGATCGACCCGAGCTGTCGCTTAATCAGGTGGAAACTTTCGATGCTCCAGTTAGAGAGGATGGAGCCAGAAAAGCCATGAAATTATCGAAATCAGGAAAGGCTCCTGGGTTAGATGTTTTTTTCTGTTGAACATTATAAGGACTACACTGATGTACTATTTTAACACATTTATTCCAGGTTGGTTGCCTGCTTCATTCAGTTAAGCAGGAATTTCAGTGACCCTCAAAAAAGGAAAGGACCTGCTGGACCCAGATCATCCTCTGATGCCCTCAGAAGATCACTTCACTTCATGTGGCTAAGTATGGAGGAGAAAATCTGGATGTTTTTCTGTCCAGGAGGGAACATTATTGGATTCACCTATTGAGAAACCTATCAACTCATGGACTGAATGTACGTTCATTTAGAGCTGATGTTTAACTTTTCTGTCTAACTATTGTTGTTGTTTAAACATTTTGGATGATACTTCTAAAAATACTAATACTAAAAACCTTGTGTGTAAAATTTAAATCTCTTCATGTGGTAAGAGACGTGGTGTCTTTGTCAGTTTGTTTTTAAGCAACTTGATTGGCTGCAGCTCCTTGTTCAAAGTTTTTATTTGCTGAAGGCCTCTTGATGATGTTTCTTAACCTAATTGTGGAACATGATTATTTAATCACCAGCGGATGTGTTACTGGGGTGTGCCCTATATAACATACCGGTGCCTGGGTCTTATTATGAGTCTTGATCTTGAAGAAGGCCTGAGGGCCAAAATATCATCTGAATAAAAGAGAATAGAGCCGGCTTCTCCCTGGATGTGGAGAAGGCCTTTCTATTACAAACTCGGGAATCTTCTGGATTTGGAAATAGGTTCTTAAATTGGATTAAAGCGATCCACTATTTGCAGGACCATAGGCTTCAGATCTCACCAGCGTGATGCCGATGAGGGCCCATCCTCAGCAGAAAAACATCTGTACAGGTTGTCTGTGCATGGAGGTTGTTAGGACCCTTATTTGTGTTTATTATTTGGCGTGGGACATCTAGTGGCCATTGTGACTATGACGAGAGTAAAGGAGGAAGTCAGGTGACGTAGCATAGAGAGCAAGAAAGTCCGCACATGGAGGAAGGCGTGATAGGTGGATGGGTCAAACAAACACAGGGCGTTGACCCAGGGCCGCTGTTCATGTCCTGCGTGAGGCTGAAATCAATGTTGATGTTTCATAAGTCACGTCAAATACGTAACAGTAACATACTTATTTTAACTCGTTGTCTTTTCCTAAACCTAACCAGGTCGTTTTGAGCCTAAACCGAAGAACATTAACCACATGAGGACCCAGGTCCGGTACACTGATGGTCCGCTACCCCTGTCTTCACTCTGCAGCCATGATATTTACTGTTTTGGGAGTTACTGTCATACGACCTATTCAGTTTTTTGCTTACGGTATGAGGACGTGTTGCAAATGAATGTGAGACCACTACTACAAAAGATTTAAAGAAATTTAGATATATTGGAACTAATAAATTTGAGTCTATGGGGAAAGATGAGCATTATTACATTGGTAATTGTACCTCAGTTTAATTATAGCTCAACGGTGATGTCAGTAAACAATTTAAACAGTTTAATCAGTTAATTAAGGACATAAATGGGGTTAAAGCCACATATAAACATACGCAAATTACACACTACTAACTACTACTAACTTATTTAGGAGGATTTGTATTAATTGTGCAATATCTTTTGAAATGATATTGGAATTGGCTAAACATTGGAATAATGGCAATAATAACTTGCATGGACACAGAGACAAGAGGGACTTTTAGCGTTATCTACAAATTAGAAGCAGTATAAAGCATTTGGAGGTGACTCCGTGAAAAGTAACAAACTGTTATCCTACTTTAATTTGCCATGAAGTGTACAATCAGCCTCAGCTTTTTGTAAAATCATTAAAAACACTCTGTGTGGTAACTGTGAGATCCTGATTCAAACATACAAGAGGGCAAGAGAAGCGGGCACTCAGATGAATTAAATCAAGTCTTCCAAAGCTTCATCATTTTAGTTCAAAATTCCCTCTTTTTGTTACCGTCCCGGCACTGCAGCTGAACAGCTCAACACACGCTGCCCTGGGAAACACGAGAAACTCAGACTGCTGCAGCTTCATATTCACACAAACTTTTTGCACAAGACGAGGTTTGTGCATTTCATCCCTTTTCACATTGAAGGAACATTAGAAAGGGATCTATTAACATGAACAAGAGAAATTTTTACAGGCAGGAAAATCTCTTTTAATGTCTTTTGTTGAAGACAGACTGGAAAACCTGCTAATCTTGTTAGCATGTTAGCTGATGATGGTCGGAGAGTAACTGAATTGCATTTATAGCTTGCCGAACATGATAATATGCTAATTATCTTATGCGTCCTTCCATCTACATAATGTCCTAATATGCTGTTTCGGTGGAAAACACCATCGATCCAATCCGGTTTTCTTTTATTTACTCACATTTTTAAACCAGGCAAGCTCATAAAAATCATGTATCTTACCCGCCTGGGGGTCTCCACACACAGCAACAGCCTCATTTGGTGGGAGCTGCCCAGCATTACCAGAGAATTGCCTCTGGATCATTTGGACGCTCGCTGCCTTACATATGGGCACTTCAGAAGCAGTTGTTGAGGGGAGGAGAGAGTGTGTCTCATTCGCCTCCCCCATCTCACATATTCCCAGATGGTCCGGGGAGTCAAACTGGCAACCTTGCAGTCACAAACCCTCCTCGCGAGCCTCCAGGCCACAGCTGCCCTCCGTGTTGATTGGTAATTTCTTCCTGTGGAAAACTGGATGCTTCAGAACATAAAGTGCACTCCAGATGTTTGAAGTGTCACAACATAACAATGCAGGTGGTAGACTGACAGCGAGGTGGATTTCACCCCTTGCTCCTGCCAGCAAGCATCTTTTGTCAAATCTCCCACATGGAGAAGGAGGCATTTTTCATTTGGTGCTGTTCTGCAGGTTAGAAAACCACAAGAGAAGCTTGCAGTTGTGCACATATCCTATTCATTTCCTCATATATTTTCATACTTTGAGCCTTTAACGGCTCCCCACCGTTGTCATAGTGACCACGTTTCATGGGATTCACGCCATCATATGATTTTGTGATCTTTCATAAAGCTGCCATCGAGAATGACCACTGAAAGGATTGATGCACGAATGCACGCTCCTTTAAAGACACGGCTCACCTCTCACCTCATCTCCTTCTACTTTTCGTCAGCCTCTCGCTCCCGTCCTCCCCCCGTGAGTGTACGGCGCCGTGACGAGATTACACACTTACTGTAAAGGCAAATCATTTCAGTCACGCAGTGAATCAACACATCTAATGTTGTTCCATGTCAAGTGTGGCTGTTGTCGGTGTCAGGGAGATAGCCAGAGGGAATACAAGCTATTTATCAGAGATATGCCGTCTCTTGTCTCTTTAACCAGCGTCTCACAGTTATCTGAGAGCTGGGACACACTACCAGCCCACGTCCACCTATCTCCCTGCAAAACATTAACCCCAGGACACCGTCAATTACTAACTAATTAATCTACTTAAATTGGCAAATTTGCATTTATTGCCATCTGGCAATTCTGGTAATGAACAGAAACAACGTACTAATTGATCATCCGTTTGTGTTTGCACACAGAAATATATAGGCACATGTATTATACAAGTACTGGCAATGCTTTAAAGCAGTTTCTGGACGTGCTATGAAGACGTCTTACTGCTTTATATAAAGTTTTTATTTCACATAACAAAGTGGTCCTTGAGCAGCTAATTAAGATCTTAGTTTCAAGGAGGTCTGATGACTGCTGATGGACGGCAAATAACTAATAATGTACTTCACACAATGATCAAGAGCCAATGATTGTGCCTTGTGCAGGTGTTGAAACTATAATTGGACCACTATTGTACAGGACTGTCTTTCATCACAGAGGGATCAATAATCCCACAGAGAGAACCCGAGAAATTACCATGGAGATCAGCCTGTAAGGATCAGAGCCGATGATGCCACAGGCGAACGCCCGAGAAACACAACAGCCTTGAATTTAATGAAAAGTTCTCATTCAGACCACAAATATTGCCGCATTTTAGCATATAACGAGCCCTTGAAAGACAGTGTGCCCTCGGTGTGCTTGAGGAATACACCGCTTTGTCTAGACATGTTAAAATTTTATGCTTCAAAATAAAATTCACGCTCTGCTCTGGGAATAAACATTCTTGTGTATTTGTATGAGCCTGAGAGAGAGGAAGAGAGGAAAAGCTGCAGACTGTTTAACAGTGTTTTAAGAGTAACAGCCAAGCCATATCATTTTTACAGTGTGTTTTTATTAATATCCACGAGGAAACATTAAATTTAAGGTTTGAATATGAAACTTAAACTTTGGAGGGCTCACAGGACACGGGCGAATCGCTGGCTATCTAAGTGACTTATATTCTCTGCCTGATGCTGTGATGTAGCGTTGTGTAGCGATGTCTTATCTTCTTGACGGTGCCAGTGTTCTTCAGTCAGTCTTTCCTCAGATGTGTTGCGTCCTCCCCTGTGTGTTACCACAAGTAAACAACCTCACCGGCCAGTTTCACTGATTAAAGCAAATGCTTTGTTTTAAATGGAGGTCTCAAAGGGAGGAAGTGTTTCAGAGGTCCACTTTACCATGTTTCACAACAACAACACATCACCTACAGTGGCCCGCGAACCCGGTTCAGCCTGCGCTCCTTCTGCACACACAAAGAAACCTGCATTTCAAACAGCTCAGCCTTTATTTCTGATGAAAACTCTTGTCAAAACAACCAGGCATGCTTACTATATGAAAGCAAGCAAGTCTGGTGATTGATAACAGTTGAATTGGCCATACAGCTGCGCATTTTTCCTCTTTTTTTTTTTTCCACGGCAGAAACGGTTACGGCTCTCCAATAAAATCCTGCAACGACCAAATTGTTGAGGGAAGTAATTTCATTGGCTCAGGTGGAGGAAATTGATATAGTCACACTGTATGTGGATTCTAATCGAACAAACTGGACATGACAAAGCTGAAATTAGAAAACCAGAGAGATTGATGGCAGTGAAAAGAAATGAAAAAGATCTTTTAATAGGTGAGACTTGCGGAGGAGTTAGTTTCTGACACAAACACCAAAAGTCTTTTATTCATTTTAAGCCATTTATTCAGTGTCTTATCAGGATTAAATATCTTTCCCAGAGGGTTATGCCTTACTGTGTGTTAATTCAAAAGGCAATTTTTCACATTGTCATCAGTGCTTAATTTTTTTGTCGGAATTATTAAAATGTCACAATATCCACGAGAGCTTGTTTTTCCATGAAAAATATGATGTGGAGGATCTATTTTGCCGAAGAGTGATTGAAACGGACTCGAGTAATCTTGTCCTCAACCTAAGGTGAAACGCTGACTATGATGCATGACTTGACAGTTTCCTCATCCCTCAAATCTATTGTTTTAAATCGACTGCGCTTTCACACGATTCAATTATACAGTCAATATTGCAGGGCTGGCTTTCTACTGCAAAATATTTGGCGATATGAGAACCTTGTGTGACCCATTTATTTTGATTTGGGAAAACAATTGTATCTCATCCCTAATGTCTGTCGTGGGCAGGGTTCATATATCACTCTGCGGGCTGCGCGCAGATGCTTGAGAGGTGTAGAATTCAGCACTATCAAAAGAGAGAAATTAGCACAGATTATGTCACGTATTCATCAGCGATGTGTTAAAAGTCAAGCAGACGCACATGCTGATCTACCCACCTACTTTTTTTTTTCAGTTCAAAGTTGCATTTTTCCTCCCCGGAATACGCTTTCTAATCAGAATAAATTCCTGAGAAGATCTTTGAAGTTCCTCTTTTCTCTAAACAGGCAGACGCGGTGTCACTCACTGTATATGTTTTATGCAAAGCAGAGAAGAAGGGCACGAGATTTAACACCGTCGACAGATCAAACCTCTCCGTGTTACCAATACACTGCCTACTATTTTCTTGCTCTGTTGTCTTTTCTTCCCATGAAAGGGAATTATAAAAAAGACCTCCGACACAGCGAGAGAGAGAGAGAGAGAGAGAGAAAGTGAGTGAAAGGGGGAGAGTGAGAGAGCGCAGAGAGATAGTGTTTATTGCTTGTGGGAGGTGAATGATGGCGCAGCATAAAAACCCCACCAAACCGAGCAGATGGAGCCTATGTGACAGTAAAACCCCAAACGTCCGCTGAAGGTTTTTACCAGTGACTTATGAAAGCTATCTGTCAAAACAAAGGCAAGAGTTAGCAGGATGATATGATAATGAAGCAGCATTGCTCCGGTGACAAATTATGCTCAAAAGGTAAATTGTTTCTCATAAGAGCCCTCGGTGTGGGCAAGGACAGCGGTGAGTGCCGGATTATTGGTCCAGGAAGTGACATGAGACAAGTGGTTAGGGAAGTTCACGGCGAAATGGAAACCATAAATCGGCGCTTTTTGGGGGAGCGACGGCTCCGACAAAAAAGGGAAAGGTCTCGATAAAAAATAAATTAATAACTGAAAAAAATATAAGGTGTCACGCTGTTAAATCTCTCAGAAATCAATAATAGGACGGCCTCTACAGACAGTGCTACAATCTGGGTGTTATACCAGGCCTGTGTGTTATACCAGCTCTTATTTATGTGTTATAGACAGTGGTGGGAAGTATATCCACTCAAGTACTGAACTGAAGTACAACTTTGAGGTACTTTATAGGGTTAATATTGTACTTTTTATTCTACATTTATTTGACAGCTGTAGTGACTGCTTACATTGCAGATGTTTACGTGAAAAACATTTTCCTGTATGATAAACTTAGACATACTGTCTGGTAAAACCATCTGCTCGGGGCTCCTCATGTTTCAGCTGCCTGCGTGCTGGAAGTAGTTCCACCAACCAGAGATTTACCCTCAAAACTTGATTTAAATAACTGCTCTTGGCCCCAAAGATGTAAAAACATCCATTATTTCACCAAAAAAGCAAAGATGAGAGACGTTTTTGTGGCTTTGCAGAACCTCTTTTCTTCTTTCCTGCTCCATTAATCATCTCCGAACCTTTCCAATCTATCCGGCGACCCCTCAGCGGGGGGCTCGACCCTCGCGTTTCCAACCACCGGAGTGGACTAGCAGCATACAATAACCCCGACCAGCTACAACAGCACAAGCTACTTAAACACTGACTCGTCAAGGTCATTTTACAACACAGTGAAATGTAAGTTGTTGCCTCTTCATGCTGCACACACATAGAACATCACATACAAATATATAAATTTAAAAAAATTAGATAACAACTTAAGCGAAATACAGGCCTGCAGTTACTTCTATACACATATATAGAACGCGCACTTTTATGTTTGATACTTTGAGTACATTTCCTTGTTAATGTGTTTGTATTGTACTTTTACTTAAAGGCAGAATGAGCAGGATTTATGGTTATGGTCCCGCCCTCACACCCTGTGAGCTGTTATTGGCTGAGGGCCACACGCCTACTGCTGAAATGTTGACGCCCAGAAATGTCTGCAAAATAAGAAAACACAAGCTTTAACTTGCCTCTTGTGTATTGTTATTTTATTACTTAAGTAAAAAAAATCTGAGTTCAACTTTGCGTCATCAGTCTAAACCAATAGACAATGAGTGAGTAAGTGCACTGTGAAAATGTAACAGAAGTTGATGAAGTAGGTTACATTTTCATGCGTCCGCATTCAAAGTGAAAATAAAGGCAGTTAATGCTGAGAGAAAAAGGAGGTTGCTGTGACAGAGGGGGCATTGTGTCTGCAGCCAAAGTCTATGAAGGTAAGAAAGGGCAAACCTGCAGGAGGCTTTATGAGTGAGTTATTGTCAATGTTTACATGCCAGGTGTCAATGGTGTCACAGATTGCCATCCCAGTGTTCTCAGCAAGGCTTCGGCACGGTAAACAGACTTCAAAGGAGACAGGGACACACATGCACGGGCACACAGCCACACACACACAAACACACACACACACTCGGGGAAGCATGTATGCAGCAAAGTGCACACATACACACATGCATGATGATACATAAATGCACTGCACTGTGTAGAGAATGGCCAGTTTATGCAGTGACGGAGGAGGCATTCACATCCTTTACTCAGGTAAAAGTACTACGACCGCACTGTGAAAATATTTCACTACAAGGAAAAGTCTTGTATGTAAGTATCTAAGTATAATCAGAAAAATGTACTTAAACGTCCTCAATGCAGAAAAACGCCCCCTGTGACTGTCTAGATTATTAAAACCATGAAATGTTTTTGTTTGAAAAATGACAAACAATATCAAATCAATCGACCAATTGATTAATCGACTAATCCTTTCAGCTGTACTTGTATATGCTGTTGGGTGGATTAATTTACAGCAAACATCGTGATTCATAAGCCCTTCATATATGCTTTGTTTGCCAAAATCTTATTGTGTAAACTAACTAAAGCTGTCAGATAAACACAGTGAAGTAAAAAGTACAATTTGTCAATCTGAAATGTATTGCAGAAGAAGTACAAGGTATGAAATGGAAATACTTAAGTTAAATACAAATACCTCAAATTTGTACTGAAGCGAAGTGTAAATGTTACATTCCACCACTGACTGTGTCCAAGCACAGGACCAGTTTGAGCACGAAGGGTCCAGTTAGCTTGAACACATCACAGCCACACAGCCTCTGCTCAGCTCTGAGGAAAAAGTCACTTGAAATGTCAGGCTGGGTTGAGGTACAGTATCGGCATGACGGGGTGGATGATTTGACGTGTGCTTCTCTCCGGCTATCTGTGCACTTTTGTGCACTGCGATGTGGACGTGTCCAAGGCAAACACTGCGTATGAAGTATTTGTTTGTGAGGTTTACCCAGATGGATTGCAGGGATTGCGTACTGTGCTGCTGCATGCACTATTTAATTAGGATGAACTTTTCAAATAATCCATTATTAGCGAGCGTGGATCATAAAGGGAAAACAAAGACAGGACTAAGTTTTATTACTTTCCTGCTGCCTCAGTGTGTTTCTTTCCTTAAATTTAGATTCCATTTTATTATTGTTTACACTGTGAAGCTGCTTCTCTAAATAGGTGAAAGAGCAAATAAGACAACATTGCGTGGCATTGCAACAGCATTTAAATTATTAATGGCCTAAAATGACTTACAGCTCTGTGTTGTCTTTGTATGCTATAGGCCAACTGGTGTTCCAATTGTATGCAATGTTTTATGGATTCCGCAGCCGATAGCTACTGGTGAAATATTTTCCACATCATAAAGAATCTGCTCATGAATGCGCAGCAGTTGCGAAGACAAAGCCGAAGAATTTGGCGGAACAGTGGAGGTTTGATGTTTTAGGGGGTTTGAAGGTTTGCAAACCATCTCTCATCTCTTATGCAGGCGGAGTGGATGTGGATGCGCCTTGAGATACGCGTTTTGCTGAGCCACGGTGGAGTGTTTGATTTCCAACCAATTTTTAGCTGATCATTATATTTTATTAAAAGCATCTCAGTTCATTATATACAGTAAAAGCCCTCTGCCGACGTTGGGCAGGAAAAGAAAAAGAAAGAAATCCTTGTATCAAAA
This sequence comes from Chelmon rostratus, assembly GCF_017976325.1. NCBI lineage: Eukaryota > Metazoa > Chordata > Actinopteri > Chaetodontiformes > Chaetodontidae > Chelmon > Chelmon rostratus. The sequence continues at coordinate 12,110,301 of NC_055677.1, forward strand.
GCCACACACAGAAGCGGGGAGAGTGAGCCTTTAATGGGAATCGGAGTTTACACATTTATGAACCAAACAAATAAATGCTACCACAAGAGCTGCTGTAGCTGTCAGACTAAATGTATTATTGCTGTGATATTACCCAGTCTTACTCTTTCTCTTCAGATAATACACATTGTACTCTACTCCTGCATTCATAGCTCTTCCTTTCAGTGCCAAATTAGATGGGCAAAGATGGGAAACTGAATTTATTTTCATCCTTTTCAATTATTTTCTTTGTCTTAAAGATTGCCAGGTGAGTTTAAACCATTGCTCGCTGCCTAGCCAAAAGGGCCAATGAGAATTAAGTTAATCCCCCCCCAACATGGCCATGTCTAAGGGGGGCACTGTCATCCACACGTCTTTAATATTTAATCACGATAATACAGCAGCAAATCACATCAGAGGCAACGCATGCTGGATCATATTGTCTGATCCAATAGCATGCTCGCGTGTTGCTATCAATTACAACTTTGGCACACAACTAATTTGTTTGAGAGCCGGATTGGTAATTTGATTTTCGGGCTCACTCACTTGATTTCCCTTACCCATTAATTTCATTTGCACTTGCCCATCAGCGGCACCGGCACATGTTGAGTCACCCACGTCCCAGAGCTCATCTTAGCCCGGCCTTATTAATACCGCCAGTTGTGGCGAGTGCCAGCCTGACACTCACACAGCATGCAGCCGCCACTCTCATTCCAAGCCATCACAGCCTGCATCTCTCCTTCAGCGGCCTGGAACCTCTTAACCTGTCCACTCTTCACCTCGCCAGGCGGCTCGTGGCTCTGCTGAATATGAATTCGGAGGCTCTCTTTTCATACCCCGCCTGCCAAATGGTGCGAGTTCACAATCCATTTTTTTATTCCCTGCAAAAAATTCCAATTAAAGCATGTGTGTTCGGAAAGAAACTCATTATTGCAATTATTTTTAGAATTGATATGACATGGAGAGTTGCATTTAGCAAAGATGAACGAATTATGTGCTTTTAGGGTTAAGTAAAGTGGTATTAATTGTTTTTATGAATAGAAAACGAAGAGATGACGAGGAGATAGTGTCATTATTTGTAATGAGTCTATTTGAAACATCAAGATAAATTATTGGGAAAACATATTTGTATTGTAATTTGTATTCTGATAATACAGCGTGTCCAATTAACCTCTTATGACACTGCCATCAGTGTAATCCGATCCTGCCTTTAGCTTACAGTAGAAATAAATTATTTAGAGTGAGAAAAGACGCTGTTTTGATGGCTTGTTAATAAAGACTGAAACAGATTGAAATAGGAAAGTCCTTAAAAATGAATAATAGGATATAGTAATATTCCCTGATGAAAAAAGTATCTACTGTTAAACTCACACAAATCCCATTTGTATTGATGAGCCTACTGAAAAGTGTCATGTGCAAGAGACTTGTGTTATTGAAATTTTAACAAGGATAAATGGCAGAGACACGGTGGCTCCCTCTGGGGAATCTGCCTCCCGCTCAACAGTGGCGTGGCGAGGATGTCTTCTGTCGTAATGCGTAAATGAACTGGGCCGTAATTTGAGTGCTTCTCTATATTTCATATTTCATAACGTCTCTGAGTGAGTGTAATTTCTTCTCCATATGGGCGCTTAGCGGTAAAGAGTGAATGATAAAAGAAACCCAAACAATTATGAGGCTTTAGTCGCGCCTCGCTGGCCTTGGTAATGTCACTTGTCTGTGAGGGGAAGTGTTCTGTCTTAGTTAGAAGCTCTGTCATCGCGGGCCTTTGGATTCCTGTCTGCTAACTGTTGCTGCGCGGCCTTTGAGGTTTCTAATTTCTTCTTCTGACGCCGTGCAGACGCCGTCTCTTGGCACGTGTGTGTGTGTGTGAGTCTCCGGGTCCCATGAGGTAACGCAAGCTTTAGAAAACACCGAACGCTGCTGAAACACACAACCTGAAGCCTCTTTTTCCACACTAAAAAAAAAAATAAACCCGAGTATTTCATCGCGTAACCCCCGCCACCAATTCCCCTACTTACCACCCCTCCTGGTAAATTATCAGGGCCTCTTTCATAAATAAGAATGAACAAAAACACATTTGTGGTGTATAATAAGATGCAGTAATTAATGTCATCGATTCACATCTGTAAGGATACTGACTGGGAGAAATGCGATTACTTTTATCACATTTCAAAACTTGGAGTTAGTTTCAAAGCCCTGTAACTCAGTTAGCGTGTGAGTGTGCAGAGAGCGAGAGGCCTGCTCTCGCTCTGTGATTGATGAGTGCACACCGGGCAGGCTATTAAAAAAGCTGCAGCGTATTCCACAGACAATGGCAATAAACATATTCAGGGTGCTGAATTCAAAATGACTTATTTAGGAAAAGAAAATGCTTTTTTTTTTTCTTGCACCAACCATAACCATAAACCTTGGATTAATGGGGAATTCCGTGTGCGCATGTAAATATGCTACTACACAAACACATCCTGTCACACACACACACAGACTCCAGCGCACACATGTTCACCTTTGCTCCTTTGTATATAATAGTTATGGATCTCTGCTACAATCAGTGGGACCATAAGATAATAATGCTATTAATAATGCATGTGAAGCACAGTGCCGTGTCAGAGGAGTGGTTTTGGGACTTATGCTCGTCCACTTTCTTGCCAAGACTCAGATGAAAAGATTGATACCGCTCTCACATCTGTGTGGTAAACATGGAGCCACCGCCAGCAGCCGGTTAGCTTAGCTTAGCACAAAGACTGGAAACAGGTGGAAACAGCTAGCCTTGCTTTATCCAAAGGTCGTAAAATCTGTCTACCTGCAACTGCAAAGCTCAGTAGCTCACAAGCTGTATCTCATTAGACTAATCTGTGAGCAAAAAAGCGTAAAAGCAGCTCGTTTCATCACTCGCAGGAGCAGCGAGTCTTTGCTGGTTTCCCGGCAACCTCACAGTAATGCGGATGGAAGGCGGATTTTATTACCTTCGGACAGAGCCAGACCAGCTGTTTGGCTCTCTTCACAGCTGAGCTAAGCTAATCATCACTAGCATGGTGTACAGGCATGTATGCATATATGTGTGATAAGTAGATTTCCCGACAAAAATCTCAGCTACAAACTCTTTGGAAATAATTTGGCAGCCACTGTAGACATGCACCTATCTGCGATTCAGGGAGGGTTATTATTGAAATAGTGTTCAGCAGTGGAAGATGAGTAATAGCCTCTTATTCAAAGAGAAAGATCTTTGGAGATAGAGCAGGTGATTAGCAATAATGCAGAGGCTTTGCAAAATGAGGGAGCTGCTGGGTGGGGAGACAAAGAGACGGAGAGGAATCCACACTGTTGCAAATGGATAATTTATAAATGTGCTGTTCGTGGTGACATCTCCAGAGATGACAGAGTACATACATCTGCAAATTGGACTAGATGAGAGTTTAATAGCAAAGTAATGAGCGCTCTTGCTCTAAATACAACATGCAGCTCAAATACAGTCAGAACCCTTCGATAAACATCTCGTTTGGTGAAGTTCTTTGCGTTTTTCTTTGCGTTGTATCGTCTCGTCAAAAAACACATTTACTGTACGCGGGCGCGGAGCGGAAGGCGTGCGCGAGTGTGTTGCATGTGCTCCGACAGTGGGTACAGGTGCTCCATTATTCAAAGTATCTCCTTGGGCTTTAAAGCTCTGACAGAGAACTAGACGAGGTTTCTCCCCCTTCTCCTCAACACCCCCTCCCAACCGCAAAAATATTACCAGAGCTTCCCCGGGGAGAAGCAGAGGGGAAACGTGATCTGGAAGAGAGGGGCGAATCCACCACAACAACAGCTGCTTCCAAATCACAACAACCTGGGGAAGGGTTGTGGGTTATATTTTATGGGTGGAGAGGGACCACGGATGTTCATTTATTTATCTCCACAGTCAGCATTGAGAGGTGTGTGTGTGTGTGTGTGTATTACAAAATCTGTCATAGCTCACTTTTTACTTATACAGGAAAAAAAGCCTGAGGTCACCAGTCACTCTGTAGAGTGCTGAGACCTGTAACGCCACAGCTCGTCATGTGGGCAAATGATGAATATGTAAAAATAATCACGCGTCAAAATATTATAATGAATGTATGGAACGCAGAAAATCTTATTGAGTTGGTCCGATGCCATTTACTTTCCTCTTCACTCGCTTTCATAGATGCCACCTCTCCACGGGTGTAATTATGCTGAGAGCAATTTCATATTTCAAGTATGCAAATATCGGCACTGTGTGGCTACAAACAGTCCATATACAGGAAATATGTAGGCTGCGGCACAGCAGTCCCTCTGAAGTGTCGTGCAAGCACATTGTTTAAAATCTAAATGAGCTTGCATGTGCGTTTGGGCACACGCATGCTGGCACGTGCACGGGGATCGAAATTAGCCTAATGGTTCTCAGTGGACCCGGCACCAAACACACATGCCTCTGGTGGGGTAAATGGCGGGGCATGTGTTGGAGCTGAATACAAACACAGCCATTAGTAGTGGGAGTGGGCCAATCTAACCCTGGACTCTCTCCTTCACCACACGCTGTTATTAATTTGATTATCTCTGGTTTTACAATAGCTCATCTGATATTATTTACCCACAGTGGGTTGAACCACCAGGGATAAACCACCACAATCAGGCTGGAGGAGGTGGCAGAAGGGGGACACTGCCAACAATCAGCACCTGGACCAGGACGCACCTGCCACCTAAGCACTGGGCTCATATACAAATAAACTGGTAAAGCATGAAAACACAATGCTGCTGATTCAATCTCATGCAGTTCAGTTCAAAGAATTGTTGCCATTCATGATGTAATTTGTCCATTTTTCTTCAAGAATAAAGGATCACATCGCTGTTCAAATGCCCTGCAGTATGCACATCGTTCAGTGAACGCATCACTGTTCATGCCGCTGCTGCAGTTCACTACGTTTCCTTGTTCCAGCTGTTATTTTCAGCTCAAAACAAATAAAGGCCTATACAAGGTAAATAGCACAGCAGCCAACTGTTCGCAACAGAGTTATAACCTCATGTCTGGTCTTTCAGTAAGCCTTCTACAAAATCCTGACAACAATTACTGTAGCTTTCTGCCAAAATGAACATTAGCACACGATTTGGTGAAGAATTCTTGATTCCCATCATGCTAAAATCCAACAAAGAGACTTCCTGCTCTACTCCTCATGTGCTTTACACCTTAAAGCACAAGCCAGGAGTGACATTTGTCCCATTTTTGAGTATCTTAAACTATGATTAAATCAATCATAGTTTTTTGTGTAGCCAGCAGCATCTATATGTGTGGCACTGCTGGCAGTAGCCCCAGTCTTTGCCTTTTATGTACTCGCATACATTTGAGTCAGAGGTCACCACTGGAATAAGATATAAATATCATTATGTCTTTCTGGTGTGCATCATCGTTTGTATGAGAACATTTCCATCTGATACCAAGTGATAATATCGCACAGGTAATCGGCTACCTTTAATGAATGTTATTCTCCAGTCACCACGTTGTGACTCATCCATCCAACACTACTAGCCTAGCATCAACATTTTCTGGTTAAACCCAGAATACACACAAGTATTGTTTAAGTTATTGATTATTCATTTAACCTCTAGCTCTCTTGAGCTAATAGCTTCTTTGTTGTTACTCATCGTGCAGGAACTGGAAGGGGGGGTGGCAAGCACACACCTCCTGCTTTTATATTCTTGATGCTATCAGTGATGTTGCGGGTCGTACCAAGCACAAGGGATCATGTGCAGCAACATGAGCCACCTTCTAATGGTGTGTCCTGATTGGTTTAGGTGAAATATGATTCTGCCTACACTGCTGTCGATTGATATTCAAGATGAACAAAATTAGCTATTTTGCTGGGTCTTTTTTTTTGGTTTTTGCACATTTGCTGCCTTGGCTGACTGTGTAAATGAACAAAAGTCATTGTTCCTCAGTCACCTTCTAGCCAGGTTTCCTCACACCAGGGTTTACGAGCAGGGAAAGCAGCCCTGCTGACGGACGAGATCTTTGCCAGGTGGCTCAAGATTTTGGAGACCCTGCCGTCAGCTGCGAGGTGAGATTCTGAGTGCATTCCATAGCCGGACAGGATCGGCTCCATGAACCACACGCTGCAGCTGAGCATAAAGGCCTACCGCTCCTCTCTAACAACAACAGGAGGACACCACGGCTCCAATGTGAGACAGCGTACAAAGCTGCACTTACAGTTTATTCCTTTCTTCTTTATTACAGCCACTTTGTGTTTTCCCCATTGGCTGATTTCATAACTCTGACTTTGACTGTGAAGCCTCGCACGTCTCCTGGGTTGCCACAACATCCTGCTATCATGGATTCCTAAAATATGCCGTGTATGAAGAGGACTATTTTTTTCCTCTTTCCTGTTTTGAATCGCAACTTTTTCACCTCAGTCAGGGGCGCTGACTTTGATTCCAACCAACTGATACAGTGACAGATCAGGATAATGACAATCTCCAACATTTGGAGACCGTCGTGTGTTGCTATTCCTGTTGTATTTGAAGATGTTTTCTGGACGAGAGATCTGAGAACCGTGGTGCACAACAACTTTTCACCAGGGGGATTCTCTGCCACTCTCTCCCTCTGATGTGGGCCTTCTCGCTCTTATTACCTTTTTGTTGTCTTTTTTTCCTTTGCGTTTTTGTTCCGCTACACCATCTGTCTGTCCTGTGCTTGTTAAATCAGTTTGCCCATTCATGGCGCCCTCTGCCTCCACTTCACCCCTGGCACTTTCCATTTAGTCTCCAAAACCGCAGAATGATATGCAAGTCTGAGTCAATCCACCCCGAGTTCTTGGATGTTTGTCAAACAGTACTAGAACAACAGCATGATTTGTTCTGTGCACAAATCTCAACCGTCTATACCCTCTTGGCATTGTTAAGGGAAGGCAGCAAAGGCAGAGACAGACATGGAGAAAATATCCTATCAATCTACAGGATATTAGCTGCAAGGCACCAGTTCATACTGCCAATGATGTAACCCTCTGTGCCAGTATGAGCAAGTGCCATAATAAATTACTTCACATCATCGAATGCTTTTATCTGATGATAGCACTCTGTGTGGGTTGTGTGATTTCAGGCTTAAGATTTTGTTGTTGTGGCGGTGGTAGCATGGTGATTAAGAGTGTGTGAGGGGGAGAGGGAATCAGAGAACAAAACTGTGTACAAGACTGTGATTGTAAAGGGGTTATAATTCATGCAAAGGAAGAGTGTTGGAAAAACAGGAGACCCCAGCCAGTACTCCCCCAACAGTCACATCTTATTGTTAAGATAATACACTTATCTGTCTGACAATGCTTTCAGCCCGATTGGCTGTGTTTAGCCATTTTTGCTGTGTTATTCATTAGCATGAGGTCAGTGTATAATCAGGGGAGGGTGGTTCTATTTTTAAAAGGACAAATTATTCAGATTGTGGACATGATTGTCAAACACAAAGCTACTGTGTATATTTATAGTATACAGGTTCAAACTTCAACGACAACAGTTTATTGTGCAAATATTAACTGACATTTCCACGATGAATCCAAGCTGTGTGCACACTGCCAAAAGAAAATTGCAAACACCAAATTCTTTTCATTCATTATGAAACATCTTTTTTTTTTTTTTTTTTTTTTTTTTTACCTTTTTCCTTCCCATCAATACCTCCAGGCTTGTTTTAGTGAAATAACAGCAGTTTTGCTTCATCCGAGCCGAGTTGGCGCTAGATAAAAGCAATGTGTGGGTGGTGGGCTCCTTGGCATACCTGCTCAACCCGGACTTGGTGGGCCAGTGGGTGACATTGCCAGACTGTAGACCGGCTGGCAAAGACATCATCACGATCAGGATCAGCTGAACAGCCGCTTCCAAGGTGGAGAGAGATTCTTCTTTAATGTCCTGAGAAAACAAAAGAGAGCCCATTTTGATTTTTGTGTTGTTGTTGTAGAAATAATAAATCAGGATGTGACTGCAGAGGCAGAAGGGGGAGGCAGAGTGGTGGAAGTGTTGGAGGGAGTTACAGTATTAATCTGCTTGCTCCCTAGTATTAGCTACTGTCTGGCTGCCAACATCCACAAACAAGTATTTGCCAAAGTGATCTGAATACCAGACAGCACATCCATCTTTGTCCCCACACATAAATCTGCAATGCAATCCTCCCATTTAACAGTAAGGCTTACCTGTCCATTTAATGGCTAATCGTTTTCCATTGTCAAGCCTCATTAACCTTAAATTTCTCACCAATTTCACATTGCAGAGCGATGAATGTAAAATAAACAGATGTTACAGCAAATAATTTGATCACGTACAAACAATTACTGATCTGTTTACTTGTAATGTAACTTAAACAAGACAGTGAGAAGTGGATGCAAGAAGGGATGCTGATGAGATGCTGTTCTGCATCCATGCTGGAAGAATAAAGTATCAATTATTTAGCATTGTTTTATTAAAATGACACAACATATATGTAGTCAGTAATGGTAATGAACCAGTAGATTTACATTCGCAGGGGATGCAAACAGCTACATGGACAACTCTGAAATATAATGAAATCTATCATAATAATCCTGCAATCATTAAAGTAAGCATGTAAAAATCATTCTCTCCATTAAATTTAGATAAACTCTCAGGTGTGCAGGTGGACCAAAAGTTACCCAGCTGCTTTTGTTTTGTTTTTGGCAATTCATATTCAAGGTTTTCTCAAATAAAAAAAAAAAAAAAAATTGGTTTTCATATCTCTCCATTGTCCTCGAGGGATTTCTCCTCACTCGCTCTTCCTATATACTGTGTGGACTGTGGAGCCCCTTGAGACAAACACTGTGATATAACAGTAAATAACATTTGATTTGAATTATTTTACTGACCCTTTTTCTTATCAAGAAAACTAAACTTTTGTGTCGTTACCCCAGTTTACACTTAAGTGGGTCAAAAAATTAACATTTCTTATGGAAATTCATAGGAACAATTCAGCCTTAGCAGTTGAATATGGTATGAAACCACACTGTCCTAAGCATCACCACATAATTTTAGACCAGACAATTCTACATTTGATACAATATCATCAGTTGCCCTGCTTTTTAGCAAGCTAGCATGAGATAAACTGCCATACAGCAACTAATTAGCTTAGCAGGCAAGCTAGGTTAATTGCTAAGTAGCATAACTTAGTATGATAGACTCTTACATTAGCAAGTTTCATAATTTGGTGATGGAAATGACAAATAATAATCACAAACTTTACATAATGCTGGAGTGGAACTCAAATGTTGAGCCAAATTATGAGGAGCACATATTTATTTTTAACAAAAACAAGTCATCTAATATGGGTCAACTCAGGGAAGAGTGTATGTTTTATGACCTATGCATGGAAGGGTTAAATATTTCAGGTCACACACAGATTGGAGACACTTTACAGGAGCAGAATTTATGCAGTGCTTTGCTGTCGCTTAAAAAAAAAGCCTTATTATAATAAATACCAACCATATTACGGATTGTTATTGATACAAAGACTATCACTTAGTAATGTTAAATTATTCGGCAAAGCTGAGGTGCGGGATGTGTTTGACATGTTGTCGTGGGGTTAAAAAGGAATTAATTATACTGATGTTTTTGCCTAATTCGTGAACAGATGTATGAATAAAAAGGCATGAGTCAGAAATTCAAATCTTATACATAAATAAATAAATGGAGCAAATGCACAAAAAGAGTTATTTTTGTCACCTTTATCCTGAAATGCATATCTGTAAAAAATCAGCCGAGGTAACACGCCACGAACAACAGAAACCAGAAATGATTTTCAAGAAATGATTTTCAGATAGATTAGTGGTGACCTATAATAAATGTTCTCCACTATTCACAACACCCACGCATAGTTTCAATCAACAACATTGTCTGTACATAATGGATGAAAAGGAATCAAAGCGAACATCAAATCTCCAATTTGTTTTCCGCTCGCTGCTGTTTCATCTCCGGCAACACCATGTTTACTGACCTGGCAACATGTCATGTTGTGTCAAGTCCTCAGTCCTAAGAAGACTCGCTGAACAGAAAGGTCAGAAAAGCATGCTCATAAAGGGATGTGGACAGCTTTTAGCCTGTGGCTTTGCTTTAATCAAAGCCAAATGCAGTTGCAGTCAGGAAACACTTCTGATTTATTCAAGCAACAGTGCACACTGGCTCTGAGTAAGACCTGTAGGATTTGTGGCGTTGAGGGCATTGACTAAGAAATCGCAACATTTCCTCCAGAGGCTTGAGGTGTGCATGTGTGCATGCGTGTGTGTGTGTGTACGTGTACGCATACGTGTGCAGGCTGTCCTTGTGGCGAGTCTGCGCCCAGGGCTGTTTTTTCCCGACTTTGTCAGAAACATGTGGCATGAAGCAATACACCTGCAAGTCATGGTGTTAAGTCACTGGTGCTGTGCACTTCACAGTCCTTGGGCCAGTCCATAGTTAACCAGATTTATTCCTTATCTTGCAGAGAACAGCTTCATAACAAAAATAACCTCCAATAATTTTCAAGATGCATTTCAAACCTCTTACTTTATTCAGAATTACTGCAATAACAACCCAACGAGACTTGTAGAACTCGTTTTATAACTCATTTTTTGCCTAATTACGCAGATGAGGGCCTATTTTTTTTCTCTGACTCCGAATATAACCGCATCACTGATTCTATGGCAACAAATACATCCAGCGAGATTGTAGGTTCTGAAGAAGCGCATTGTGGTGTGTGAGCGGCGAGCGCCCGTTTGTGAAAGCTCCTCCATCATGATGAGAGACAGCCCACACAGCTCCAAATTGCTGATGAGCTTATTTTTAGTCGAGGGGCTGCCCTGGTGTCTGGTTTGCATGAGGGACTGACAGAAAATGTAGAGCAGATTTCCCAGTTAATACTTGTATAGCAAGCCTTCCTGCTCCGTAATTAACCAATTAACAAGCAACACGCCCCACCAACACCATACCTGATTCAGTTTGCAATCAGGAATGCTCGTCTGCAAAGTTTTAATTGTGCCCGAGGCAATAACTTACTGTTTGTAATCACATTCTCTCTCTCCCTATATTGCACCATGGTGCGTTTGGGAGGAAAAAACTTACTGGCGCAAGCTAATTCGGCAAACCTCCATGTTGGAGGTGAGCACAGTGCACATTACCGGCAGTGCTTAGGGTTTTGCTGAACAACAGAATGAGAGTTAATATGCTCCCCGAATTATTAACACATTGTGAATTTAAGCCCTCGAATGAGAGGTGAGAGGCAGGCAGGGGAGCTTTCACTCAACACGTCCCCCTTACGGTAAGGTTGTGTTGAGACCACAGAATGCGGACACATGCAAAGAAGAAACTCCCTGCCTCCATATTTCAAAATGAGATATTGGGTTAATAGCTGTTTCACTGCATAGTAAAGAAGACGACATGGCAGGTTTTGATTCGGGAACCCGCGTGCTTCTGCTTGCACGGTGGAGGCAAGCCCCGTGCCAGAGCCAATCATCGCTCAGGAGGCAGATACGGCGCATGAACTAGATGAATCACTAAGCTGTCATGTGTCTGTTTCACATTCTGACTGTGCGAAAGCAAATTATAGGTGACTTAATGTTCCTTTTTTCTCGGCTTTCTGGTGGACTGCCAGGCCATACACTGAGCTAAAAGGCAGAAATGTGGTCTGTCAGATGGAAGCTGCCACTAATTGTTCAGCTCAAATCCCTCCATTTTCTTGAGGAGACCACAGCCACCCACCGCTTTTTTAAAAATACATGGTTGACGCTAGTGGCTACAATAGACTTCAAGCAATTACAAGAGTCATGCATTCTAATATGATGGACCGAGGAGAGACTGGGATTAGCTTTGCACTCTTGATGTTGCATACACACCCTAACTGCGAAACACAAACAATCTAGGGCAGCTATTCCAAATCCAATTGTTGTGAACATGAAGCCAGCTAGTTTCAGGCGGTGGGGTGAGTTTGGCCCACACATACCAATTAGGCCCGTTTCCAAAGCAATACTGCACAATGCTGCCCAGAGGACTGCAGCAGAACAAGACTTTGATTTCCCTCAATGTGATAGTAATTTCATATTCCTCTGAAAAGCAACATGGCTACTGAGGCTTGAGTCTCGAGATGAGCGGTGAAGAGCAGTCCACAACAACATGCTTGTTTGGTCATTTGCATACAATTTCTCAAACAAATAAGCAAATATGTTGCGACTAGTTTGGTTTGGAGGTATTGGAAGACTTGTGTAAACACAGCTGCCTGCGATACATCCTCACGCCATCCGCGGAGGCCTCTTTCGCTGGACCCGTGGCGTCCCTGGGTAGCTCCGTTAACCGCTTGCATTTGACCAGTTATTGTCTCTCGCCTCCCCCACGCGTCCGAGAGCAATCCTTGCATCTGGGATCAGAAATCAAGGCCATGACTGAGAATTGCAGCCTGTGGTCTTCACGCCGGCTAAACGCTGTTGAGCCTGAATCCCATCACAGCGCATCAGACAGATTGAGGAAAAGAGAGGGAGGAGGCATGTAATGAGAGCCAGGGGAATTACTACACTCTATTTATAGGGGGTGCTGTATTGTTTACCTTCTTTCTTAGGTACTTGTTTTGACGAGTGGTGAACTGCTAATGAGATGCGGTATCTTTCCGTTGCCAAATTGTGGTATCACCTATCGTTACTTGTTGGAATTTACCTGTGAGAGCCTAAGAGCTGCGGCCATGATCCTTCAACCCTGCATGTCCTCCCCGTTCGACTTCACGCTCTCTCTTGCTTGCCGCCGTAAATACAATCATATTTTTGCTGTTTGGGAGTCGCAGCAGCAGCAAGTCAGTTCCCTCAAACGGGGTGTACTTACTTCAGTGCGAGACGGTGTGGGAGAGCCTATTGCGGGAATAAATCTTTACCCTCTCATTTGAATCACCGGGAATGCTTGATGGTTTGTCAAGGGGGAGGAGGAACTACCCCAAAGAGAGCAGGGGTGTTACTGCATGGAGGCGGCCATATTAGCAGAGATATTCTTCAGGATTATGTGCCCCTTCAACCCAGGCCAGGAATTTGTCAGCAAAAGTACAGATATGGCTCTATCAATAATCCACGGTATTGTGTATTTCCCAACTGATGCCATTATACGGCTGGGGGATGACAGCACTCACCAACTCCATCATCTTATCCACAGGGACCAGGATCTCATAAAGCGCTCTCAACATAGACATCTCATATAACGGGTAATAACTCCAGCCAGTTAATACAGGGGAATTATCAGGGAGAGGAGCGATGAACCCAGCAAAAACTGGGGCGGCCGCCGCTGTATTATGGCCGTGGAGAGGAGAGAGAGCAGGGGAGGGTGTCAGAGGAGGGGGAGGGACGAAAAGAGAGGTAGGAAATGGAGAGGGGCAATGAGAGAGCATCCGAGATAAGAGGGGGGGAACTGGCAGAAGATAAGAGACGGAGGAGGAGGAGAAGGAGGAGGATAGAGAAATCCAAAGCGAGAGGCAGCGGGGCTGTCGAACGAAACAGACGAGCAAAAGTTAGAGAGGAGGAAGAGAAATGAGGAAAGGGTAAGGAGGAGTAAGAGAGACAAATGAGGTAATGATTTAACAAAGAGCTGTGAGAGGGCAGAGCTTCAGCAAAAGTATTTATGACATGTTTGAACTCTGCTCTATTGAAGATCATCAGAGTTTGAGAATCCTTCTTTCGTTTTACCGCAGCGAAACGGAAGCTGTCTCTGCACTGACTCTGTAATGAAGAGCTTAGACTAGTATCTCCCTAATCCAAATTAAAGCTGCCAGTAATTGTTTTCATTAAAGTATCATTTAGAGGTGGTTATACTGTACACGGTGCACATTACAGAAAGAGATTAACTCCATTTTTTTTTTTATATACTAACTATGTCAGTCAAAACTGAACTGCTAGTAGGACCCATGACAGGCATGATTAGCCATGGAAAAATGATGACCCCCATGGGCCCCTGTGCACAGATGCCTAGACGAGCCAATGTAAGGAAAGCAGCTGCACCCGATGGCATCCCAGGGAGTGTGCTTTGGACATTTGGACAGAGGTCAGCCTCGGCCTCCATACTGCCCTGGATCATCTGGAAGGACCGCACACGTACACGTCATCAGTAGGGTAAAACTAACCTGTCTCATGACGGTCTGAACCCAGCTCGCCTGTGTGAGCCTCCTATTACAACCCCATGTTCAGTGAATTCTGCGTCACAATGATAGGAAGAGCCTGAACACAACCATTTGCAACTGGAATCTGTGTTTTCTGACCAGCTTCCCCAGGTTAGGAACGCATACCGCCTCCACCGTCACCCAGAAAACTGGTGTTCCACAGGGATGGGTGCTGGGCCCTCTCCTGAATGCCTTCTTCACCCATGACTTACTACCTGACCACCATCAAGTGTGCATACCTGCCTGGAGAACAATGAGACCGCATATGGATACAAGGTGCAAAACCTGACACCCTGGAGGTCTGCCTACAATCTCATTCTCAACAAGAAGAATAAAGAGATGTGATGGACCTGAGGAAAATGAGAACAGTTCTTGGTGCAGTGTGCATTGACAGCGAGGCTTCGGAGAGAGATTCCAGCTTCAAATTCCTGGGAGCGCAAATCATTGAGGACTTCCCCTGAGCTATACACACCTCCACTGTCATCAGAGGATTCTGAGAAAGCGGAAGCAAGCCGGAATACTGCAGAACCTTCCTGTGAACTTCTACCGGTGCATAATAAGAATATCCTGATGTGCTGCATCACAGCATGGTACGCCAGCTGTACCAGGAAGGACCAAATAGCTCTGCAGAGGGTCATCAAGGCAGCCCAAAAGATCACTAGGACACAGATGCCAGCAGTGGAAGACATCTAGTCCGGGCAGGGCCGTCATGCGTGACACAAGTCACCTTGCCAGCCACCTCTTCAAACTACTCCAAACTCTACCATGTAATTGCTGCATCCAATGCTGCAAATAGTTACTTGTTTATTGTATGTCCACTGATGAAATATTTCATTTACTTTTGGCAAAAATGTTGAATTAACATTAATTAAAGTGCTTTTGCTGAACTCATAACATAAACCTCAGCGTCCTGTGCTATGTACGTCCACCACCCACCCCACATGGCACACAAACAGGAGTGGCCTAATGCAAACAGGCACTTAACTTCCAAATGTATCCACAGACTTGCACAAGATTTTGGTGAAAGGTTAAACACGTGCCAAAGGAGACCTGATTAACTGTTCAAGCCATGTGAGGTTGTGTGAGTGCATGAACGCGTGGACGCATGCCCATATGTGGACTCAGCTATTGCAAATTCTCACCTGTTTTTGATCTTGAAAGATTCGTTTAAGTGTGAAATATATGGTTGTGAAATATAGGTTTTCACATTTTACACCTGACAGTGCTGATCCTTCAGCAAACTCAGAATGCAGGAGCCTGCAAACGCATCCTGTTTTTTTTCCTTTCGTCAGACACCTCCTTTAGAGGGAAGCATAGCAGATTTTGTCTCTTTGGTGTGTGTTAGGTACCTTTTGATTACAGTGACTGTAGCAGCCTCAAACGCACATCAGGTGGTCAATTGAAGTGAATATAGAGGAACCTTTTTTTTTTTTGAAGCCCAGCATTGCTTGGATAAATGCAAAGTGAAACCAGATATTTAACTGACATATTATGTCCAAAATATTTCCTTCATTCACAATCCCAACATCATAAACACTTAGTCTTCTCTACAGTGTGTTGTAAGCTTTCGGACAGCATAACCATCATTATGCAGAAAATAAACAGAGTGCACTTGCAAACACAGAGTGACTGTGTACGTATATGCCTTGATGGTGGACTGTTGCTTTTACAACATTTTTTTTGCCCAAACTGTAGTGCTCTTTTATCCAACCGCTTGGACAGTTGTGCCACCCCTTGTCGTCTTTGTTCTTTGTCTCTGCCCATTAAATCTTGAGCAACCAATAATAAGCATCTGGCTCCAACCCTTTATCAGGCCTTTTAGTCTTAAATGTGGGTGGGTGCCAGCCACCAGTGCTATTAGCAGGGAGAGGGACAGGAGGGAGAAAATAAATATATAATAATACCACCCACCAAGCAAAGACATTCAGTGTTTGCATTTCAGGGGACAATAAAGAAGGCCATCTGTTCCTGTCATTCGTGCTTTATTGTTTTCCTCAGTGGGCCACTCGCTTTGGAATACTACATCAAGCCCTCCCCACCTCACATTCTCCGTACACCGTGACATATACACAAACTACAGTCAAGCTGTGTGTACACAAGCTCGGCTGCACATAAACACACAGGCACACATGTACTGCTCTCGCTCCTTAGCATCGTACAGCTGTAAGACAAGGAATGGGCTCAAAGGGCTTTTGCATTTTGGATCTTTGGTCGAACATTCATGGCAAAAAAATAAAAGACAAGATGCTGACGGGGGCATGGCTTTGAATAAATTCTCTGTCCTTGTCTCTCATGTTGGCACCGGTGGTAGCATGGCAAACATTGCCAAATGTTTTTTCTTCCAATCCATGTAGCAGGATCATGAGGAGAGGAGGATGGAAAACAAACCTCACTTTTCGCCTCCTGGATTAGGGTTTACCAAGGAGAAAGTCTGCAATATTGGCTCAGGAAATGAAAGGCTCCTAGGGGACAAATCTGCCGAGCTCCCGGTTCCCTTCATAGCACAAAGGGCCTGGCAGCTGGACGTAGTATGACTCAGAGTCTGTGGTGACAGCCTGTCACCACCTTGAAACTCTGAGGCTCTGTCTGCGTTTCGAGACGTTTTGAGACTTAAGCTTTACAGTTTTTGCAAATAGCAGTACGCACTCTCCAACAAGTACAATATCAAATGTGTAAATTGATGTTTTTTGGGAACATTTCAAATACAGATGTGAACTTTTAATTCTAATAACTCACTTTCTGCTTAGAATAATAGGGTTTTATCCTTCAAAACAGAAAAATAAGCAATGATTTTCAAAGAACACAAACAGTTTACTTAGAATTTGTTTGTAATATTGTTATGTTATAACAGAGTGTCTACATGTATGAGAAACTTTTTATTCAATGCTTCCAATGACATTTTTATGACATTTATTCCTTGCTTCAGGATGAACCATCTTTTTCTTATTCCAAAAAGCATCGCGGGTTAAGTAGAAAGGTCAGAGCTAATATTTTGTGCAGAGCAGAGGTCAGTTTTAGGTAGGAATATGGTTGGTTATAAGACACGCCATGCAAGCAAAAAGTTTCCTTTGGGTTGGACAGCAAACAGCTACTGTGATAAATCGAACCAGTGCTTTATCCCACAGAGAGCGAGACAGGTGATGTATAAGGAAACATAACTTCCACTGGACAATATTTGCTGTGACTGCAATAAAGCAATAGAACCTATTCTGTAGTGCTTGCCTCCTAATGTTAGCATTAGCAGCACGACTAACCTGAGGAAGCTAGCATTAGCTGGCTAGTGTGATACATAGCAATTATAATAATCTCCTCAGCACCGAAAAAAAATGTAACAAGACTCAACTTGCAAGGTTTTTGTACCGTTGTCCTTCACAAAACAATCAATAAATCCAAATATATAAATAAACCAATATTGGGGTTTCTTATAAACATTGCGTCCCGAGACATGTCTCATCTCCCCTCTTCTCTTCCTGCTGTCAATGAGCAGAAGAAGAGTCCAAAAATGCACACAACTAAAGAACACACACCCGACATAATGTTAATACGTTGTCAAATGAGAATATATGAATAACTCAATTGATATAAATATCAGACAGAGCCATATTATCATCAGAGGTGATGCTGTGATGGTGCTGCACAGAGGTTACAGCCCTGACAGCAGTTTATATTGTTTACTGTAGAAGTGAAGTTGGACAAACCCAGTCAACACATCTCAAAAGTACAGTCCTTACATAATATGCTTATATAAGTGCTTAATATTACACCGTTATTCTTTTTAATGACAGTGTAATATCAAACCCATAATGCATCATAGTTGTTCTGAAGAGTTTCTGTAGAGTAAATTTCTCCTTTGTGAGATCAGGAAAGTCTTATCAATCTATCTTAGGCTGGGTTGAAAGCAAATTATTTAATACTTTCAAAGACATGACCCTTTAATATTGCAAATCCTAATGTATAGAACTGCCATGCATGTAATATTTTGCAGACGCTACAGGAAGACAATACACAAGCCGAGTTTTCTCACCAGTGATCTGACTGAATGCAAGATTTGCAGGTGCTTTTCCATCACAGTCAGCAAGGTTAAACTCCAGAGAAATTAAACAAATTGCTCCTCTAATGCAGAGTAAAACAAATGGAGAACTTTAGTGCACATGTGGAACCCTCTTGGGTTCTAATTATGTAAAACTATAGACATCAGAAGGCACTGAATTCTTTAATGAGCACTTGAGAGAACAAAGGGAATTTAAGTGCATGTTAATAAGAGAGGCGAGACAACAGGAGGAGGCAAAATGCCACAGAAAGAATCACTACACATTAAATGGGGGCATTTGCTATCTTACCACCAACCAGCATCTTCCAACAGTTACACTGAGTTCCACAAGATAGCTGACAGGAATCTGTTTCTCACTGTGGTCTGTGGCAGTTAGAATGAGCACACAGCTAATGTGCTAATAGGTTCTCCATGGAAACAACATACAATAAATTGAGATGAATTGAGTGTCAGTGAATTGAGATTTGGCTATTAGTGCAAGAGTAGGGGAGCCGGTTGGAGATTTCTCCCTCTACAGCCTGCAATAAGTGAACTGACGAGTTCCCCCAATGACCAGTGTGCCGCATATAGGTGCAAAATTACAGGTTAAACTCCCCTGTTAGATCCTGGGGCTAGCAGTGGCTTCCAATGCCACAGCCACAGTACCATTTGGATTCACTCAATAGCAAAAAAAAACGCGTGATGTGTTTGGGAAGCTGTGTTTCACTTCACTGGTCGGTAGGTTGGCCAATTAGCATTGACAAAGACTCCCATGCGTACAGGCAAGCAGAACACCGCCCAGATAGCACATTTCTGTTTTCAGAGCCAAAATGGATCACACTGTGGGGGGTCCTTTAATCCCCACTGCTCCACAGAATAATGTTTTAAATCAAGAACCAGTGGTGCAGGATAGCCACCTTCATGCCCACATGCTGCTTTTGCACACCTCGCTAATTTACCATGAGTGCATATGTTTGTCGGCTGCGTTGGCATGCATGCATTAAAGTACAGGTATGCTTTTGAGTCTGAGTGAATGGACCTCCACACTAATGAATATATAATGTTATGGTAATGAAGCATTGTCTAATGATCAGTTCACATCTTTGAATGAACTGATATCTCTCTTCAAGTTGAAATCAACAAGCTTATTTAGGTAAAATGACTTCTGCGTGATCTGCTGTTGTTAAACATGAATTTTGGCACATTTAGCACGCCTCCGTTGTTTGCAGCTTGCCACCTTCATGGCAGACAATGCAAAAATAACAAAAAAAACTAAACAAAACAAATCTGTTCAGAGCAGAGCTGCTGTGAAGGACATGAGTTCACAAAAGAAAAGGCATTCAAAAGTTCTGTACTAGCTAACCAGGAAAATCTGTGCATAGATGTTCAGATAAATGCAGTAAAGCGCCTTTCCATGTGTACATGAATAAAGTGGGTTTTACTGCAATATCATGTTAGCAACTTATTATATTGTTACACTATTTCCTGCAGCCAAACAGTCAGTTCATTTGCATATTGGGGCATTATTCTATATTATTCTTTTTGTCAACAAAGTTCATGAAAAGACCAAAACCAACAATGCGTTAATCCGTCATCTCAATACTTTCCAGCCTCCTCAGCCTCTCTGTGGCACCCGGGCTCATTTACTCCTACTGCAAATTTAAATCTATGGATCAAAAAGGAGTCATAAATATATACTTGCATTTAAAAAGAAAAAAGACAAGTAATTTCCTGAAACAGCTGGGCACTATGGTTTTAGCAAACATTAGTCAAAGAGGAGTAATTAGCTGTTTTATTTATTTATTTTTCAGCCATGGATTAATATATATTTGGTTCACTGGTGAGAATTTACAGCAGCAGGGGCGACCCATGTGGGGCTGGCTCGAGATAAACTGCTGCGCCCATGTTCGCCATAACGAAGGAACGTGTCACCCGGCGCAACAGTTTGGTCACTTCGTTGTTTTCAGCAGTTTTCAGGCTTTGGCTGAGGCTGCACCTCCAGCTACTTGGCTACACAAGCGACTGAGTGTGTTAAACAGCAGCTGGGAAGACCAGCATATAAACAAAAACTAAGGTCTGTATTATAATTCAAATTGTAGTGCTTGAAGCGGGCATCATGCTAAAATCACTACAAATGTACGATTACGTCACAATTTCCTCACCATGAGCTATCATTTAGGTGTGTGTCTGCTAAAACTGTCAAGCAGCAACTGTGGCTGCACGATGGGTTCAGGAACAGCACAAACCAGAGAGTGCAGAAATTAAGAAAAAAGTCATCATATTCCAATCACATTTTCACCAACATTAACACTCATATGTTGTATCATTTGCTAAGCCAACTACTCAGGGATTTGTGTACCTTTATTGCAAAGTATTACCAGTACACTCACTTACATTCTCATATCCAAAATATTTGCATATGCATGAGCCTCTCCAGTAAGTGCTTTGAGTAATTGAGGTGAAGGGAGCCATACAATAGCAAAGTGATTCAAGGTCTGTGATCCAAACTTGTGCTCTCTATGGTGCTGCAGTCTTTGTTTGCCGTGAATAGCGGCAGATCCGTACTGTACTTACAGAAGCCTGAGCAGAACCGCGGCAGTGACAGAACAAGGCTGCTGCCAAGATGCTGAACCAAGCTAACTCAAGGCAATCCTCACAAGACCAAATCAAAAGGTTTGTTTATTTCCAAAGAAGAAGTCTTCCTCTGTGACACGAGGAGGAATGTAACAGTCTGTGGAATTAAAAGGTCTTGTGAATTATCAATATATTATTCCCGCTCAGTCGCATTGGGCTGAGTGTGGCGCCAGTATTTCCTCATTTACTCAAATTTCATTTATTTGCTCACCTCAAAAGGACTCTTTCACTGTGAAGTGGCCTGGCCTTCACTCAATGATTTATCATTATCACTTCAAAATGCTCTGAGCTTTTTTACCTCTCCTCCAACAACAGAATTACTGCACGAGGGGGGAGCAATGTGAGTATTTCATCCTATTCTATTCAAATTTCACAGCACCATCTTTGATTTCCATCGTCCAAAGTAAGGTAAGCCCCAGGGCGGTGATGGACTGTCATCCCTCCCCTGGGGGCAGGAACTGCACTCTTCAGCTCCCTAATGATGCGCCTGTCTTTTGAACGAAGCAGCCCCTGCCATGGCCTATCACTTAGCAAGCTTAACTAAGCAGGGGGTGGTGGGTTAGACAGAAAGGGAGACAAAGACAGAAACAGAGGGAGACAGAGGTGGGATGGTGTAAGTTTTGGTTCTGGCAGATGAAAGCTGTCCTTTCAGGATTTCAGGCAGAAATGAGGCAGATTTTAAGCATTATTTCCATGACAGACGCCATATTAAACTATGACTGGCTGCAGCAATGAGGCACATGGGTCAATTAGTTAGCCATTCGGAGAAAATAAGTCAACATATTACTCATTGATCTGAACACAATGCGATGAATGGCGAGACAGCCTCCGTCGTTGGGATTCACCGTATTGTGCTCGGTGAGGAGGAGGTAGTCGGAGACACGCTGCTATGAAATACATATCGCAGAAATGACAGGCAGTAATACAGCTGTTGTTGTCCCAGTGTCACACTGTAAATATGAACATTCTCAATCTGGATTTGGCATAATCACTGTTTATCCATTATATCCTCCTCTCTCCTGCTGAATGGCAGCACACACAGTCAGATTGCCCTCAATCATGCAGTAATTGATGCTGTGGCATTTCACGCTCGTATTACCCAAAAAACAGCCTCGGTTTACTCTCCCCCTCCCTTCCCTTCCTCTACCTCCACCGCCACCGCCACCCTCCCTGTCTAGATCTTCCTTCTTTCCACAAATATCCCAAAGGCTTCTTTCTCTGCAATCTTAAGTTTAGATTGATTTAAGCTCTCCTGGAAGCCAATTTGGTCTCTTTGAATGTTCTTATAATCTCCTGATTTGATTCACCAGGGGACTGTTGTTAGTTGAACAGAAACAGCCTATACAGCAGAGAAGTAAAGAATAGCATCACACACATTGTGGAGCAAAGGAAGTACAATCCGAGATAAAAGAAGAGCAGCCTGAGGGTGCAGGGAGTGGCCACGAGGACTCCCTTTCTTCCTCTGCACTTTGTTTTTTTTTTTTTTTTGGATTATTAAATCACATAAATGCAGGAACACCTGGGACAACCCATGAAGGAGGATACACGGCGGAGGAAGAAAGGGGGTGGGACCGGTTGAAGCACCACCCTAAAAATCCTATTTTGAAGAATATAACAGGATTCTTGTTTAGTCTGTGGCAAGGATTAAATCCAGCCCACACTGCCGAACATGGATCAAGCGCTCTTTTTATTCCTTTCTGCCCACCGCTAACTCAACAGTTTTACTGTGTTCTAAGAATCTAAGGGGTTCAGAAAAGAACAGGATCTTTTGATGTAGGACATGTTTCAAGGTTCATATATAGTGTGTTATCAACCAACCCCCCCACCCTCCAATCCCTCTGTTCCTCAGCATATGAGGCTTAAAGGAGGCTAGAAGTGACTAAAAGAAAGCCGGCTTTTCTTTTCTTTAGATGTATAAAGGCAGTGGCAAAAAAAAAAGGCAGAAATCTGCAACCGGAGAGCTTTTTGAATGTCTTTGCACACGTGTGTATATGTCCTGTATATGTGTGGGTTCGACAGCTGTAGATTGCAAGGCTCTTTTTTTTTTTATTGTCTCAATGCACAGAAGCTCAGTCTGAGCAGCTGGCTGTATCCTCCTCATGCGCATTCGGATGAAAGACAGGAGAGGTAGAACCACTTGCCTTAAAACCACTTTGAAGTGAAGTCAGAACCCAAAAAAAATTATATGTGCAGAGACGGGAGGGAGGGAAGAAAAGAACGTCGAGGCAGTGGTATCATCTGGTGAACCTGTGGGAGATAGAAAATCAAGAAGTGTAGGGTGAAAGAGGAGAGACGGGGGGGGGGGGACTGATACAGAAAGTGTTTTGGGATGGGAATGCACTTGGGGAGTAGAAAAAGCACACCACCTTTGCATTTAAAAACACTCCAAAACTTTGCAATATAAAAGGCAGGAGTAGGAAAGCAGGACACAAAAGAACATTCACAATGCCTCGGCGAAAAAAAAAAAAAAAAAAAAAAAAAAAGACGTTGTTTCTTCTGCTTCCTCCCCTCTCTGCCTGGGTAGAGTGTCTCCACGTTGATCACGATTTACCGTCTGAAGATGCATTGGCAGTTGTTGACAGAGACGGAGTTTGTGATGGTAGTCACAGTTATTCCGTGGAGATGGAGGAGGGAGGGGCGGTGAGGGGGAGTCGACTCCCCTCTCTTGTTTTCTTGCTGAATCTCTTAACTGTGTTTACTCTTTCAACACTGACATCCAAAGGTACGCAGAGCTGATAAAAACTTTCCTGCCAGCTGAAATTTAACGCTGTTTTTGGTGCATTAACTTGAGTTTTTTTTTTAACCTTTGTGTTCCCTCAGCACTCATTTACTCTTAAATCCAGGCAAACATAAACAGGATTGGATAATTCAGTGCAACAATGAGGAAACTCTTTTAGGTGCATAATAATTCCATCCAGGGAAGACTTAAACTGTCCCTCTTTTCCAGGAGCTAACTTGTCGATCACTCGATTATTTAAGAGAACAATGAAGAACATCTGTGTTTCAGAGAAACTGAGATAAAAGGAGATAAAACAGAAAATATCTTCCAGCTCCTATAAAGATCTCCAAGACCATTAGCCTGACTAATGGTCTTGTAAGATGAATAAAATGAAACAGCCCATAAAAAAAAAAAAAATCAAGATTTTAAAAATTAACAGATGGTAAAAAAGCCTCTTTTTACAGTGGCGCTGATACTGAACGCTTACATTTCCATCCCAATAATCTCACAGGCCTATTTTAGGTGAAATTTAAGGGATCTTATTGTACAAGGCCTTATTCCCCCGGGGTAGGCGAGCACTGCGAGGCACTGGTGGCGACGCAAGAGAGGCTGTGATCATGCCCAAGTTTCATCTGAAGCGTCTGAGGCGTGATCGCAGGGAAACTTCAAGTAAAAACTGCAAGAGCAGAGAGTGGAGATGAGAGAAGAGCACAACCCCCCCCCCCCCACAAAAAAAAAAAAAAAACTGATTTCCATCAAAACAGATTGTCAAACCAGATGGGGACTATTCGAGAACTGGGGCAGAGTGGATGGGGAGGGACTGTGATTGGACAAATCTCAACACAAACCAGACACTAGCATCAGAACAAAATGGGTTTCCTAAGCTTCCTCTGCTGCTCTGCTGTCATGTAACTCTAAATGGTTTTAAATAATTCTGAATTAAGTTTTTATTGAATGTCCCGAATATTAAAGTACTCAAAATGATGAAAATCAGCAAGGAGTTGTTCACTTTGTAGAGAGCATCTTTGTGTTCGTGCTTGGCGTGGAGGATTCGGCACTCTGGAGTTGCAGTACTGGGGTCAGTTGCGATCGCTGCGTTTAATTTCCTGGACGGATAAAGAGACTCTGACCCTTCACTTTGGAGTACGATGTTAGTGCGTTACCAGTGATGAGCCTGTGTATGGCGTGAGCGTGTGTGATTTGGTGTGTATTTCATTAATTCCTCCTGAGCCATCAGTGCTCCTGAAATGATTCTGCATGCTCTGGCCATTATCATGGTGCCTCTGGCAACACCTGAGCAAAGCTCATCAGTATGCCAGCATTGATCCTGCACAAGGTTCTCCCCAAAGTGGATTGGCTCTAACGCATCCTTTAAACATGTTATCTGAGCCAACGTTAGCTTGAGCCTCCAACAAGAGGCTCTTTCTGTCAGCCATAGAACACAAAGAGTAAACACAGAAGCCCATTCGCAGGCCAGGGGAAGAATGCATGAGATGTTAGTGATAGTGTTCAAACAGCAAAAAAAATCAGATTTTTGAGGGAAAAAAGCTGGGACGCTGTGCGAAATGCAAATAAATAAAGAATGCAATTGTTTGTTAATCTTTTTCGACCTATATTCAACTGAAAAAGTACAAAGAAAATTCATTTTACCTCATCGATTTCTCTGATTTTTGTAAATATCTGCTTATTCTAAATTTGATGCAGCAACATGTTTCAAACAAGTTGGGAAAGACTGGGAAAGTTGTGGAACGCTCCAAAAACACCTGTTTGGAACATTCCACAGGTGAACAGGTTGAATGGTAACAGGTGATAATAGTCGCTCACAAGCAAGGATGGAGCGAGGTTCACCACTTTGTGAAAAACTGCAAGGGCAAATAGTCCATTAGTTTAAAAGCAACGTTTCTCAATGCACAGTTGCAAGTAATTTAAGGATTTCATCTTCTTCAATCGATAATATCATCAAAGATTCGTAGAATCTGAAGAAATGCCCCTGACCTTTGATCCCTCAGGCACTGCATTAAAAACCAACTTGAGAATATTACTGCATGGGCCCGGAGAACAAGCGTCAGTAAACACAGTTCGTCACGCATCTACAAATGCTAAGATAAGGCTTGACCACGCAAAGCGAAAGCCATTTATCAGCAACACCCAAAAACACCTCTCTGGACCTGAGCTCATCTGTGACGGACAGACACAAAGTGGAACAGAGTGCCGCAGTCTGACGAGTCCACATTTCAGATTGTTTCTGGAAATCATGGATGTCGAGTCCTCTGAGCTAAAGAGGAAAAGGACCATCCAGATTGTTGCAAAGCACAAAAGCCAACATCTGTGGCCTCTGGTGCGGGCGTGTGTTAGCGGACATGACGTGGGTAACTTGCACATCTGCGAAGGCAACGTTAATGCTGAACAGTACAGACAGGTTCTGGAGAACATATGCTGCCATCCGGGCGAAACAGTAAGCCACGTTCTGCATGTTACAACAGCCTGTGGATGATGATCTACAGATTTTAGGCGTTCTATCAACTCAGATGTCTTGAAAAATAGTCATATTGCGACTGTAAATGGGAAAAAACTCTGCCTGGGGGAGCATGCCACCGGACCCCCTTAGTTTTGGATTAAGCCCTGAATGTTTACAACATCTGGCTCCGCCCCTGCATGCTGAAACGGTTACTTTTCCACTTGGTCTTTGTACATACTAAATAAACTAAATATAATGTGCTATTTAGTGAACCATGGAGGTGCTGGTTGGCAGAAGTTCCTGTTGGACGGAATCAGGATAGCTGTTTCCCACTGTTTCCAGTCTTTATGCTAAGATAAGCTAATCAGCTGCTGGCTGTGGCTTCACATTTATGTGTGAAACATGAATTTGTTTTCAGTCTCCTCAAGTAGCTCTTGAAAAATAATTGCCAATTTACAGTAACTATGCACAATACTTTTGTGTGGAATCACGTGTTTTGCTAAACCAACACAATTCCAGCTTGTTATTGGTATTATTGTGCACTTGACACTGAAGCAGGAAGCTGTTCCTATTTAAATCTGCACAGATGTTGATGCTAACCTTCCAGATTCTTTTACCATTGACT
This sequence comes from Chelmon rostratus, assembly GCF_017976325.1. NCBI lineage: Eukaryota > Metazoa > Chordata > Actinopteri > Chaetodontiformes > Chaetodontidae > Chelmon > Chelmon rostratus. The sequence goes on from NC_055677.1 coordinate 12,136,919, forward strand.
GACTGTTGCTCAGATGTGTCTTTTTCTCTTTTTGCCTTTTTAGTCATCAGCCAGGTTGGCTCTTTGTTCAGCGTTTTGTTGACTGTGTAAAAAACATTTCTTTTCTGCAACCCATGCAAAAAAAAAAAAAAAAAAAAAAAAAATCTACTTGTATAGAAGCCTTTCTACAACCGAAAAGCATTAAAGAGCATTCAAAAGTATAGTGGTCCTCTCAGCCGTCTGACTGAAATGAATCAAGCTTTTGTGGCAGAACATTCCAGTGTACATCACGTGGATTTGGAGACAAAGAAATAAATGAAAGACTGTGCTACTAATTTTGAATGCTCCCATGAATAAGATAATTCAAAAACAGGTTTTCTAACATCAAAATGACCTCCATTTCCCTTCATATTCCTTCCTTGAGCTTCTCGTGTCGGGTGGGGGAAAATGAAGGTGATTATTGACAGTAAGATGAATTTTCATCGTCGCTGCAGTGGACTTATTGCAGACTGACTTCAACTCTCCAGCCGACCAAAACACTCTTTTTTTCGCCCTTAAACGTGCCTGTAGCACTCCTCAAGGTCCCCCACGATGCCTGAGGCTGTGGAGAAACTCAGATGAACAGAGGCTCAGTTCAATCCCTCCACCAAGGCTCCCCATCCATATGTTTATGATAAGATGAGCTTGACATGCTCAGGCTTTTATTTCCTCTTCCACGGAGGCATCGATCTGACCTGCAGCAGCCTGCAATTGATCAATATTGGAATTCTTAAAAGGTATAGGCAAGGTAAAATGACATGAATTCCAAGTCTAATGAAAAGATATGACACTTATTTTCTTGAAATGGATATTTTCCCTATAAAACATTTTATTGAGAAACGCATGGGCTCCTTAAATCCTTCCTATTTCTGCTGTCGCTTACAACACCTCTGAGTATAGTGCACTGTACTGTGAGCTGGTACAATGGGTCAAGACCTAAAATCTGCCAATAAATGGGTGTCCACATGACAAAAGCACTTGTATATTTTAACGAGTTCAAGGACGCGATTTAAATTCCCAGGTTTAGCTGAAATTCTGTTCAATTCTGCAGAAAATCCCTTATGTTTCATAACTTGCCTCATTGTCACTGTCAGTGAGTCCAAAAACAACTCTCCTGAAGCAGGTAGAGGCAAGGTGATCGCCGAGAGCTGGCATCATCATTAAATGGCAGCATCACCCAGAAACACTGGACAACAGCTTATTAAAGACAGAAATAATGATGCCTGAGGTTGTCCACATGGTACGACATCCTGTGCATGAGGATATCTTGTTCAGCACCATGCTATATGGTTGGTATAGATGCATAGACACTAAATGATGAGAGATGGTTTGAAGACTTTGAGCAGCACCTGTAATTTATCACCGGCTGCCTGTCTCGTTAGTTGCAGAGCTGTGAATGTACAGGATTGTGCAGCCTGCTTTTGGCACTTGTGTGTTCAAACGATGAAAACTGTGTTCGAGCTCAGTTTTGTCACCGGTGCTGACCTAACTGGACAATTTAAACCAATCAGCTGTCACCTTTCCTTATAAGGACTTCATATTCTAGACTCTACTCAGTTTACTTTACATGTCTGTGATGTTGACGGTAATAATCAGAGTGAAAAGCCTAGCTTGGTGTTGCAGCAGCGGCTACACTCACGATGTTCCTGAAATAAACAGCAAACAACATTATTTCCTGTGCTTCATTTTGCACTTTAGTAGGCTACCTGACTTTCAGTTACGTGCCAGTCATTAGTCAAGATGTTTCGTAAGTGTAGCCTCTGTTGTAAAAGTTCCATATCATCCAGGCTACCTTAATTTATCTTAAACAAAACCTGACAAATCTGTCAGCGTTCATCAGACTCAATTAAAAATGCACAAGCTAGAACACAACAATCGCTGTGACCCAAATCCATACATGTAGATTCTAAGCAGGTATTTAGTACGCAGTGTGTCCACACTAGAAAAGTGACAAAGTAAGGTACTCAAAGCAAATAGGGTTGATTTTTGCACATGCTGTTGGTGTGTAAGAATGAAATCCTAAATTTAATTTCCAGTAAACTCCAAAGTCGCACTTTGATTGACAACCAACCAAATAATTTCTGTAGGTATAAAATGGTTCAGATTTTTGTAAATGAACTGATTAAACAACATACAATGATCAGTAAATACTGTGTAGAATTAGAATGCAGTGTGGACTTTGAAGCTGTTGTTCATGTTGGGCAAGCTTTCAACACTTCTGTTATGCAAACTACTCAAAGAGATTTCTTTTAATAACCCAGACGTTCAAAACGTTGGGAGGTTGTGTAAAAATCATTTGTTCATCCTTTTTGACTCAATCGACAGCAGTACAAAGACATATAATATATATTTAATGTTTGACTTCATTGATTTTTCTAAATATCTGCTTATCTGAATTTGATGCAGCAACACATTTAAAAAAAGAGGGGCAGGAGCATCAAAAGACTGGGAAAGATGTGGAACGCTCCAAAAACACCTGTTTGGATCATTCCACAGGTAAACAGGTTGATTGGTAACAGGTGATAGCATCATGATTGGGTATGAAAGAAGCATCCTGGAAAGGCTCAGTCGTTCACAAGTGAGGATGGAGCGAGGTTCATCATTCTGCATTTGGTTTCAACAGATTTATGTCACACATATATCTGGTACACTGAGAACATCCTGGAACAAGCATCACTCTCCACAAGGTGAGGACGCTCCCTCTGACAGGCTGACAGATGTGACCTAACTTTGGCTTTCGTTGAACACCTTCTGTGTCACGGGGATAGTAACTTTCCTCTTTGCATACATTAATGCCATTTTCATTGTTTAACTATGTTGTGAAAAGTTCTCAGTTCAGCTAACTCTGGTTCTAATGCAGGTATGAGCCCACATGACATGAAACCTGAAAAAAAAAACCCTATGCAGGGATACAATGAATATAGACCGTGTTTTCCTTATTATGACTGCACCTAGTGTCATATTAAAAGAGATGGCTTTTGTATTGCTCATATGCAGTCTGAAAGGAGCAACTGTCTGCATCCATAAAGCAATACAGAGAGTTACAACCGAACAGCTCACGTCTCTGTCAGTGCAGACCTACAGGTTTCACGGAGTTGTGGATACTCCACATGCCACCACAGAGCTGGATAAATGCAATCATCTGCGGCATGTGCGTGGGCCATCAGCGTGTTAAATCCTCCGCCAGTCCACGTATACAACTATTACGTTAAAGATGTATTCACACAATGCATCATGGGAAAGCTGAGGTTCCTGTTATTCATGTGAAGCAAACCATTTCCAGATGCAATCACAAAAACAAGCACAATCAACAGCAACAACTAGCAAACAAACAACTATAAAATTCATTTTAAATTGGCAGACTTGCTAACCTTCCATATTTTCTCCATTATTCCTCCTGCGAGCATGCATACGTAGGCTATATGATGGTATCAAAAGGACTGCTGCACTCCGACCTTTCTATCCATACCTTACTTGACCAAACAAGACCTTCTGTGTCATGTCCACAACCTGCAATAGCCAACATGAATCTGCTTTGAAAGGAAGAGCCTTGCAAAGATTGAACCATTTGCAGCCTATAATGCAGCTGACAGGTGCTTCATATAACCAAAGAAATTACAAAAACAAGGACATGCTGCTTCACTGGGTAATTTACAGCCAGTAAACAAGGAATTCAGTGCAAATATGAATTTAACATATGGCTTGAAATGATAAATATAGTAAATGGACTTCATATAAAAACAGATATCCTAAATATACACAAAAATTGCCTAAATATTAATATAGTTATCTCGATAAATATAGTAAATTGAGAATGCCTCAACATATTGTTAGAAAAACATATTTAAAATCTTCATTTTCTGTGGTATTGCTATCAATTTTTATTGAACGTGGACCAGGGTGAGGCATCATGCTGTGGCTCCATTGTGTTTTCCAGCTAATAAGGCCCAGAAATAGTCATCGGCAGGCATCCATTTGCAAAAACAATATTCAGGCAGAAATAAAAACCTTCTACTTCGGTGTGTTACAGTGAGTCCAACTCATGGAGATGAAACTGTAGTGTTAAACTTCAAGAAAATAAAAGAGATCAAAAATATGCATGTAGTTCCAGATGGTTAAACAAGCCTCGGATAGGTGTTTTTATTCCATGCTTGACATGTTTTTGGCAGTTTGACTTTTCAGGTCGATCAATGTTTGGTGACAGGTATTGGCAGGTACCACAACTGCCTGGTTGGTATTGTTTTCACCTTGTGAGTCTGAGTGTGTTTGTGTGTGTGTGTGAGAGAGAGAGAGCTACCACAGAAGTGGTATGAAACCCTCTGCAGGCTGTTCATTTGTCTGTGGACAGATTTTGCCAGTGTGAGAGCATCATGGACGTCGTCTCTGTGACGTTCTGAAGAGCCATTGTGAAGCTCAGTTACGGCGGCTCCATCCGTCGCTACCTTGGCAGTGCCTGACTCCACCAATCCAAAATTGGGCAAAGAGGTGGAGCATGGGTGTAGTTGACACTTTTGAAGCCAGTCTCAAATGGCCAAGAACTACAGTTTTTGCCACTTCTGCGGTGGCCTCATTTTTCAGCTCCAGAGGTTGCCGCTTGTTAGCAACCAGGCAAGATGTAGTCCCGAAACTTTGTGTAATTGAGATCAAAATGAAGGCTGAGTTCAAAAATGGGTGAGGTCTGAGGAGGCACACCTGAAGTAGGGGGTAGGAAGTAGGGAAGGGGCCATTGGATCACCTACTTCATGTTCCTGGCCAACATTGGTTTTAAGTCAGGGATCACTGGATCCCAGTTTCAATATTCCTGTCCAGTCTAAGACATCAGGTCTCACCAGAGACCATCATGTGATGGAATCACACCAGCTGCAAATCAATGCTTTATGATGCACTGGACGAACTGTGTCACATTTATTCAATATGTCGAACCTTCCTCGTATGGTCAGCTTTTAAACTTAGTATTGACATATGTGATTTGCAGAAATATTTGATTTTTGATACAATTATTTTGAACATCTGAGATTAAAAAAAACAAAAACTAGCAACATGTGACACCTGATTTATGGTCAGGTTGGTCCCATGTGCTAGGAAAACAAACTGTGGATGAAATACCTCAAATGTTGAGTTATGTATAAGTTTCCATTAGCAATATGATATACACTGGCTTCCTGGCTGTGGTTGGTGATTGTCTATTTCCAGTTACAGGGGCAAGAAATGTAACCTTATTAAACCCAGTGCTATATCGCTTCCAAATGATCTATAAAATTACCATAAGCAGAGTCCACACCCACACCTGTAAAAATAATCATATTCCTGCTGCTGCTGCTGCTGCTGTGTATGGCTGCATGTTTGTCACTTTGCACATGCAACACAAGAGTGTATATTCCTGTTTGTGTGTGTGTGTCTGATTCAAAAGATCAACAACTCTCAGTGTGTGTTTTCTCATGCACCCCAGCTAGTTGTGCTGAGGCAGAGTTTTCCCCCCATTCTAATGAATGTAGTTAAACTGGTTAGGCGCTGGGGTCCAGGATGCGCTCTCTCAGGCTTGCTGCGCCTGAATCTAATGTGTAGACAGATGATGTATTGGAAACCATCACATCAAGGAGTTGTTCATATGAGCCTGTGCTGCCTGGCTCCGTGCTGCCTACTGTCTGTGTGTGGTTGCGGTGGTGGTGGGGGGGGTGTGCTGAGGGGTGGGCTTGGACGAGGTTGTATTTTCTTTGGGGAATTGCGTGTTTCAGCAGTATGGATATTGCAGGCTGTGGCAGAAGGAATAAACAGACTTTCTCTGTCTTTCTCCTCTCCCCCCTTTTCTTCAGGGATGGGCCTGCTCACAGAGGCGGTTCTGTGACTGATGTTTGTCTGTGTTGTGCGTCTATTTATTTGTTTGGCAGACAAATGCATTATTAACAAGCCACTGCCACATGTTATCCTCTCAGTATATTCACCATTTGCATCAGTGTCTTTCCATTCAAGTGCAAATTAGCTAGGTCACTGCAGCGCCTTAACTGTAATACCGGAGCCTAAGGTGAAATTTGACTCAAAGGATACATGACTTATGTATGTAATCTGATATCATCTTGTATTTAAGAATAGAAATATTTGAGGAAAAAATATTCCTATTTGCAAAGTCTATCTTACAGCCCAGCAGGAGAGGGCACAGGTGGGTTTATGTCTCATGCAGGTTATGTCTCCACGCTTTGCCGACAAAATGCTCCCATTACCTCGGCCTGTGAGATTAGCAGGGCTCATTTGGAAGGAAACCTATGGAAAGAGGTTTTATAAACGATATAAAGAGGTCTGGACCATTAAAAGTGGTGATAAATCCTGACATTCAATATGCATTTCCTTTTTAACTCACAGCCACATTAGATATTAGATTGAGTGGGCCCCTAAGCGTCATTTCAGACCCAAAAGGAACTGCCTGTAGGTTTGCCCGGGAACAGCTTGAATAAAAATAATGCTGTGAAAGGCTTATTCACACTCACAATCACACATAAGGCAATTTCAGCCATAACAGGGACTAGGACTGGGAGAAAATGAATCTATGGTAAAAGACACCTTTTCTGAGGGTTTTGCATATCAATGCATTTAGCTCATCTGCAATCAAAAGGAAAGGTTAAAAATCTTGTTAGGGTCTCTCTCCTTTGGCAGCGTGTGTCAATGTGCGTCCCCACTCTTGGAGGAGAAGAGAAGAAAGAGGTGTAGAAATTCAGGAAATATCCAAACGCAAATATTGCATCAAAAGGTGGCTTCATTAGTCAAACTGAAATGCACATTTAGAGGCTTGCTGCTCGAGAATGGTGGAGTTTTTCGTTGATATCTGCACACGTCTCGTTCTGCTCTGCTGTCTGTGGCCCTGTGAGGAGGCAGGTAAAGCGAAGCGCTCGCCTCCTCTGCTTTGAAACTCTGGGTTGGGATTTCAAGACGGGTCAGGAAACTACGTCTTAAGGGTCTCACCGTGTGCCAAAAGTGTCAACGTGTTTTCTTGACCTCGGGTGAATGGAAAAGTCGATGTTGGGTCTGGAGGAGACAGCCTCTCACTGCATAACAGAGAAGAAAAGTCTCCGGTTGAGGTTATCCTCAGTACGTGCTGACACTAGAATCACTGAAGACTGAACTCTTCAAAAGAGGGAAGTGATGTTTCAAGGTGCAAGTGCCAATTTATTCATACTTTTATGAAAAAAGTAGAGCAAATCTAACTAAAATCACTAAAATCAGTGATTGTGTTACTCGTCTTTAGGTATATTTAACACTGAACCTGAGCCTGCACGGCGTTATTGACGTGTGAGGATAAACATCGTTGGTGTGAAGCTAAATTAACAACGTGCATCGCAACAAATGGTTCATTATGTCAGAGTGGAAATTTTTCTCACAGGTTTGCACCACAAAAAAAGCAAGACTATGACCTGTTTCAGCAACAAGCAAGAGCAAGGTTTAATCTTTAAAACTGCCTTTTCCAGTACGGAAATTCCTCAGAATTTAAGAAACAAATTGTAGTGATGTTTTGATGCAAGGAGGAGGAGGAGGAGGAGGAGGAGGAGGGAGGGAGGGAGGCATTCATCTTGCTTGCACAAATGATAAATTCATTTTCCTTGTTAACATGTAAAAAAGCCAAGAGAAAATGACACTTTACCTGCCAACTATCATCCTTGCTAAAACTGAACAAAGTGCCCTCTGAAGATACGCAAAGGCAACGTAATTAAATGTGTGGATGTTTAGAAACTACAAGGGGAGCTGAAAAGAATGTCAAAGCTGTCTTGATCTTCAGAGGACAGCTTTCAAATCAACACCAGACAACTTTAATTCTTGTTGCTTAAGTGGTTTTAATGTTGCTCTTTCTGCGGCGGATTGAAGATGCGTTCAGATGTTCCCAAATACGAGCCACTTTGTTCAGGGCTAAATGAGCGGGAATTACGCTCTGTGATGTGTGCACATGCGTGTGCACAATGGTCTAAAAGCGTGTTTGAACCTGCGTGGGTGTTTACACACTGAAGCAACCTCATTAATGAACATGACATTTTCCATGAGAGTCTACAACCAAAGATGACATCCATATGATGAGTCTATTACATCATTTAGATTCCAGTGCACAGAGCGCTGCTGCGAGGGGCCCACGGTGCAGCCGTGATCTGACCGCATGGGTTGTATCCTACAGAGTCCTGCATATTTAAGGGGCTAGCCCTTAAAAAGCTGTGCATCATGAGGACATAATCTCTAGAGAGACCGAGGAAGAGCAAATAATGCTCTAAAAAAGCAAAAAAGGCCATATGAGGTTGGTGCATTTTTAATGGCATCTGCAAGTTTTGTAATTATCTGCATGCAGCCTACAAAGCTCAGTAAAATGCCATCTGTGCCTCCATAAAAAATGGACCCCATAGTTGAAGACTGATTGTACTTTGGGGTGGACGAACTGTCCTCCACCACGACTGAAAGCGTGCTCGCCTCTGTGTTTACTGCTACAAGCAAAGAATACTGGAGAGGCTGAGTAATCTGGAGGCATTCTGGTACCTTTAATGCAACATTTTGGATGAAATGTGAACGTGAAGGTGCAAAAAGTCTTCACAGAATGAACAAATGCGACAAACATCTCTCGTTGTGCACTTTAACAATCCCATCTATGGAAATTAGATTCTTTACATGATGGAACAGGTTTAGCAAGACTTAACGCAATAACCGAGAAATGTTTTTGTGTCATTTCTCATTCGCTGCGTGCACTGAGTACATGTTTGACAGCTATCTTAATTATCTAAGGGAATCATTTGGAAACAGACTTTTCACTCCAGTATGGGCACAATTAGCACTTTATAGGCCAATTTAATACACTCTCCAAATGACTCTGATTTGCTGGCAGTTTCTGCTGCTTTGTGCAGTCCTATTGCTGGCATCAGCAGGCTATCAGCAGGTCTTTCTCTTTGTTCTCAGCTGTTGGGTTCTGTCACGCACAAGATGAAGGTATAGTCGTTTAAAAAAGAAAAAAAAAAAGAGGAGCTACACAGAAGAAGCAACCCGTCAAACTCAAGCTTCCAGATGCTCACATGTATGATATGATCAATTAGAAATGCAAAAGATCTCCGAGCTCAGCAGCTGCTGGATTCTATTCTTAACCCACACCAGCAAACTTGATTTGTAGGTTTTCTTGTGGTTGTGTTTGATACAGCACAGTGGTTGAATGTGTTTCAGCAAGCTCAGGATTACCACAAAGTGAGGCAATAAGGCTTTTAACTCTTCTGGCATTCTTACCACATTACCCATAAACTAAATTGGGTTTTTTTTGCCAATGTCCTGCCTTTTTTTTGCCTGTTTGGATTTCATGATCTTCAACCAATCAGAGGGTCTATACGAGAGCTTTGGCAGAAAAATTAAATCAAGTTTTGTTTTTTTTTTTTGTTTTTTTTAAAGCTTTACAGTCTAAATTTAGCTGATTTGAGCTTCATTGAGAAAAGCAAATGGAATCTGCAGTGTATCTCATTTTCTTTCCTTCTCTTTTCCTTTTTCTTTCCAGATCTCCTCCTACAGATGTGCATGTCTCAGTGAGGACATCTGCATGCACGCCAAAGCCCAGCGTCCATACAGGAGGTTTAAAGGTGTGTCTCGGAGCCTGTCCCAAGAGTTCAAACAGCGAGGTTTAAACCGCAGCAGTGCTCGCCTCCACAGCACTAACAAGTTCAGTGGAAGATGACCTTTTCCAAACTACGCTTGAGCGCGAGTTAACACAGTCTGCCCTTTGACCCAGTGGTCTCACATCAGAGGGATCAATCACGGCACGCTAACCTGCAAAATTACACACAACTTAACTGCAACTTCCACATGTATTTAAAACATTGTATGGGCACCTTTCTGACATTGAGCTGCAGCTGGGCTTTTGATTTTGCCTTTCAGTCCACATCTCAGTTGCCCCAAGCTCATCTGCAGCTGGCACTGATTTAACAAGGGAAATCAATAAAGCCTTTCACCTGGATTCACCTCATCACTGTGCACCATCAGACCAGCAAGCGTCCCTAATGTTCTCCACATTTGGCGCACAGAACGCCTACGTTAAAATACTGAAATAAGGCTGATTAATGTAGCATTGGTAAATTGAGTCAACATGTTTCTCTTCAAATGTGTGCTGTAATGTCTGATTTCAGGACAGCCTTTAAAAAAATCATTCATTAAAAGATTCTTTCACAGCCACTTCGCTTTGATTCAGATTCAGGCCTGGCCTTGAGTTTAGTTTGGGGGGGGTTCTGTGTGTGTGTGTGTGTGTGTGTGTGTGTGTGTGTGTGTGTGTGTGAGAGAGAGAGAGAGAGAGAGAGAGAGCGAGAGCGAGAGAGAGGGAGAGGAGGAGGGACTGAAAGAGGGTGAAGGTGTTGAGAGTGTGTAGGTGGAAGTATCCAAAAACGTTGATTTTTCAAACAAGATGGCATCCAATTATGTGATAAAACGCCAAACAAAAAACAAACGAACACCGCAGGGCGTGGGGACTTTGCGCTTGTTAAACTACAGCACATACGCGCTCTGCCTTATTTTATCATGTCAGCCTTGAACGAACGGGATTATCCATCAAAACTGTATGTTTTTTTTGTGTATTTTTTTTTTTTTAATTGGGACTTCCTCCCTGCTCTGCTTCTCTGTAGTTTCTATCGCTCGTGCGCTGCGTAAAGACGCACCAGTGTCGTGTTGTGCTGCAACTTGGCGCTCACTTCCAGCAGTAACACCGCATTTGCCAATTAGCCACAACCAGTCGGACGCGCACAGCATTATTTTAAAGTCGGTTTCTTTTTCTTTTAATTGCATGTGTGTTCCTTTATATGCGGACGTAGGTGTAGTCATTCCCTCTCGTGTAACAAGTGCCGCTGCGAGGCTTCTCGAACGAGTCCTGCTGGATATTTCAGCACCTCGGACAGCGACCAAAGCGAGCTGGTCGCAGTCAGCGCTGTCTGCTCGCTCCTGAGGCCTTTGCCCTCGTCTAACTTCATTCACAAAACTCTCACTTCTAATAAACAGTTTTTTTCCTTCACCCTGATCCCTTTGGATGCAAAGTCGTGTGAATAAAAAGCGATAAATGCGCTCAGCCTATACAATACAATATCTTTTATTAAGCGGGACATATAGGGATTCTTCTATTATTTCCACAATGTACATTTGGTGAGCAACGTCACTGAACATTAAATCAGTCAAAGCTACGCAGATTCCGAAATGTAGAACACACAATAATGTGAATATGTACTTTATAAATTAGATAATTCTCTTTTAATAAAAGGGCTCTAAGTCGTCTCCGGTGGCTGAGATATGTCGCCTTTTTTCTCTTTTAATAAACTCGTCGGCGGCCTACATTTGGCTTATTTTCAGTATGTTCAGCATCCAAACGCAACACCATTGACAGCACAAAACATAAAGTAAAAACTTCCACTCGTGCAAAAAAAAGGAAAAGAAAAAAGAAAGAAAAAATGCCTTGGGTGTGAAAGCACTTCTTCTCTGGTTGTCCATAATTCCATATACTTCACTTGGACGGAAACCATATATTCTTTAAGGCTATACAAACATAAAATAGAGCATAACACACTCGGCCTGTCCAGGACATCAGTTCCTCCACTCATCGTCTTCTTCCGTGTCCATTTTGCCCAGGTACACCCGTTTGTCTGTTGGCAAAGTTTGTTTTCCAAGCGAGAAAAAAATCCACATACCCGACAAGCACACGCCACTGGCCGATCAATACGTTTAATCATCCAGATTGCGTTAAAGTTGACTGATGGATTTGAATATATGAAACTCCAAGGAAACGTTCATATTTGACTAGATAGTGGACGAGTGTAGGTATACAGATATTCGTCGGCTTCCTTGGCTGACAGTTATTTAAGTTAAAAATAAATGGCAATGTTTTTTTCTGTTCCTCAACATAAGCAGAGTCCCGTGCGACGTGGATCATCGCAGATTAGATTATAGAGGAAAGACTAGAAAGCCTGAGAAGGTGGAGTATTTCCATCCGCCCATCAAGGTGCCCCGTTCCAGCTTCAGATAGACCCGGTCGTCCCGCTCAACCATCAGAAGTACTCCGTTGCTGGCCGCCTCTCTCGTTACGTCCTGGTCACCGGCGAACGCTGATATAACCGGATAATCATTCTGCATCAGGTTGACCTGCAGGAGAGGAGAGACGCAGGCTCGGAGTTTAGCCTAATGTTCAGTTCTGAAATGTCACCTATTAAATGCTGAATGCAGAGCAACTGTTTCACGATCACTCACCTGTATGGTTTGTCTGTTGTAGACCTTCACCACGTGAAAGCTGAAACTATATATCCCCCTCCTTGGAGCCTGGAAAACACTTGCTTTGAGATCGAAATGGTTGCCGATGTTCACTAAAACCTGTGACCAAGAAGGGCGCACAATGAGACAGCGCGTTATTTTTTTTTTCCGATCTGCATGCTTCACTTAACATAACAGCGGTTTTGGTTGTAATGCATTGTTTTTTCTGTGCCAAGCGCAGTGACTACAGAGAGGCGCATCAGTCATACTCTGATTCTGGGATGCCAAATGTTTTGGCTGCGCTTCAGCCGCAGTTTGGGATGGTTCCCAATTTCAGGCGTATAACAGGCCGCTGTCCAAACACCTCAGCCGTGAAAACTTATTGGAACATCCGACCAAAGGCGACACAATGCACATGTCGGTTCGGCCGAGGCCTAAGACGCGTATGTAGTAAATGATCCTGCATGGACGATCATTCGTTTCGGCAGCGCATCTCTAAGTCACGCCAATTACGCAGCGCATTAAATGAACCATTTACAAGGGAAAACAGCACTGTGTTCTTCCGGTTAGAGATAGTCATGGCTCTGGTCACACACAGTATGAGCAGTGATAGGAAATCAATGAAACATGAGCTTAAACAAGTTCTGCTCGCCCACGGCAAATAGATGTGATGAATGGTGTAGAGAGAGAAAAGAGGAAACAGTAATGGAGCTAAGATACTGGCCCATATCGGATTAATATTCGACCTTTTCTGGACTGTGTTAGTGCTAAATTCAGTGGACATCTGACCTGGTCAAAATAGATGGTCATAGACGTGTTGCTCATCTCTGACGGCTCGTGGTTGGTTCCACGCACGGCGGAGAAAGCCACCTTTGCTCCAGCGGAGCGGACTGATATGCCAAGTGAGGAGGTGACCCCTCCGTCCGAAGAGGGGTTCGAGTCGCAAACCACAAGACACTTCCCTTCGAGCACGATGGGCTCCGTGTCGTTCTGGCCGAGGCAAAAAGCCACGCCGCATCCCAACAGGAGGGTCAGAGCCAGCATGGCACAGGGTCCCGGGCAGCGCGCGGGCACCATGGTCTGAACGCTGATCCCGTGCACACTGATACAACCCGGCAGCCCCTTGGAGGTTTGTTAGTACTCGATCACCTGGTCCAGACTTACTCCCTTCTCTCTTCCTCTCTCTCTCTTCCTCTATCTGTGATGCTCTCTCACTCTCTCAAACACCCTCTGACACACAGACGCACTCAGGCTCTCTCCGGCTGTGACTCCCCTCCCTCCTGTGCGTCTTAGTTGTTTTGGGAGGGTATTCAGACAACTGTTGTTGTAAATCCTGGTGGTTTAAGAGAAAAAATTAGAGTTTTCATGTCAGACAGCAGCAGGAAAAGAAACATATACAGTTTAGTCACTAAACCTGAGTATATTCGCTGTGCGTAAAATGACTATCGTGCGTAAAATGACTGTCGTGCGTAAAATGAAAGACATTTGCTCTCAGCAAACACCAAAATCCAAAAAGCCGAATGTTAATACAAATTTTCTATTCGTCTCATCCTGAGCAAACCAACTATCTGTGATTCTGCAGAGTGTTTCTAACTGTACGCCGCAGCACTTTGTAACAAATTATTATATATCGTGGAAAATGATGTAACATTGAACTAATCTCCTCGTTTTAACTGATAATTGCGGTGAAACGAGCACTTTGCTGGCATTTCTGCTGAGAAGAGGTAAATCACGACCTACCTGTGCTCTCCATCCCGCTGGTATGCTCTCTCCGTCTCTCGCAGACTGTGAACTGAGCGCTCAGATCGCTGGTGCTAAAAAAGCAAGAGTCTCTGGGCTCCCTTTCGAGGGACAACTCACGCCCATTCTTTGTGTGTAGCCACTGCAACACGGCTCATCATAAGTATCCCACAATCAGGAGCACATGCGTGGACTAATGGGTTTGTTTACATATTAATCAGCTCAATGTTGTGAGCTCAGGGGCCCCTCAGGACGGCAGAGATCAGTTGCTCTCAATGTCTGTCATTTACTGTGTGCTGCGAGTTTCTCATGTCTCTCCCGGATTAATCCGAAATGGAGGGGGCTGCAGCGGATAACCTTGCTGTTGCACGGTACGTTCAGCATGCATGTACAGTATATGTTACTAATTTGAGACTTAAACGAGCATTTTTATGAGCCCAATAAAGATACTTGTGCGCCATCCAGTGGTGGATTTCACTTCTGCAGCGTGTGCTGCATCTGCGCATCCAAGGCGCAGAGAAAAATCAAAGCATAAATGTGATTAAAATTGTGTGGTATCTGGCTGGCATGTTTTATTAATGAGTGTGTACTCGCATATCAGCAAATTATTTCACATGCACATCACACTTACCAAACACCCCATAAGCAAGATGAAAGCAGGTGACACTTCAGAAAATGCCTGCTTCATAGAGAATGACCTGCACCTCTCGGTACCACCCTTAGCCTTTCTTTTTAATTCCTGACATGTCATCATCCTTTGAAGAGCCGTGTAGAGGGTCCCTATCAGGGCTCCTCGACTCTGAAGAGTCTGAGAGTGGGCTTCACAAGAGGTGAACCCTCACGTTAGACCTTTAATGAGCTGTCATTTTCATACTTTAAGATATGCCACTGGCTAGATTATGCGTGGCGCTCGCATTAACAGGGGAAGGTACTGTATGGACTGTCTTCAACTTGATCAGCTCAAGTAAATAGCGGGAGGGAAAGTCTGCCTTTCCTTCAGCATAATTCATCAAAACTGGAATCTGCATTTTGAATGCGTGCAAGCAAATGGATAGGAGGAGAGGGGAAGAAAATCTTTTACTTAAAGGTACTGAATGTCACTACGAGTAAGCATAAAAAGCATCGACACAAATACAGAAGAAGTGTCCATCAGCTGCTTCCATAAATGCAATGTCCTTGTGTAATGACCCACGACTTGCAGTACATGGAGGAGCCGGTATTTTAGACTTAATCATGGTGATCCATCCGTCTGTTCTCACACCCATTTGACAAACATTGCACTGTCAGAGCTGACTGCCAAACCATGCGGAAGAGTGACATCAGGTATCCAAGAGCCACAACTGACCCCGGGCCTGCAGAAGGACACATAGCTACAGAAAACATCAAATGTCAAGTGTGGGGGGAACATGCAAGGGGAAGGGATGTGGCCTACATGGCATTACCATACCAGGGGCTGCCGCTGCCCTAAAAGGGACTTCACTTCCATCAGGCAAGCTGATCGGCTGGACTGACAACAGTGTTATGCTTATTTTCCCTGACAGCTAGCGGAGCCTACTGGCTTCCAGGAACTGGGAGGTCGATTATGTGGTGGGTCTAAAAGCAAGCCATCTGCTGTTGCAAAGAAAAGGACTTAGCATCAGTCTGGATGGTTTTGTGTTTTTCTGTAAAAGTCAGTACAAGTATTTATACTCGCATGATGATATTGATTTAATTTCACTCAATGCAGGAGTCATGTGTTGGTGATCTCGCTGTCACAAAGGAGCCCTCATGTCGACTACAGTTTGTACTTAATACTAATGTTACCAATAGTATGCATGAAGTCCCACCCTGTGTGCTCACCCACCATATGCTTCACACAGTCTGAAATACCCACTTTAAAATAGATATCTGTGTGTCCATCCGTCTGCCCGTCCATCTGTTTGTGTGCAGCTATAAATGACTCCGTATCTTTGCATCTGAAATGAGGTCAGACTCTCAAACAAGTTCATTCGAGTGCTCTTTCTCTCTCTCACTGCAGCCCTGCAAGGAACCTCTGAGTGAAAGTGAGGTAGATTGTGTTATGTCTCTCTTGTGTTACATGACTAAGACGTGACCTCTATCTAAGCATGTGCGAGGAGGCAAATAACATCAATCTTGCCTGATCCTCCCCTGCTGGTGCTGGACTAACACCCTGATGAAGAGTTATATTGCTAACCCAGAGGTTAGAGTAGACCGTACTGTGCCTGCTAGAGCTTTGTGTAACAGGCATTACTTTTTGTATGTGTGTGGACGTGTATTACTCTCACTGTGGACACACTCTGGGGACTTGCCTTCCTTATGGGGACAAAATGCAAGTCCTTATAATTTAATTCATTAAATTTTAGGGTGAAGACCTGGGTTAAGGTTACAGGGGAGTCTATGTAAACCCCCAAAAATCTTGGAAACATGCCTCTGTGTGTGTGTGTGTGTGCCTGTGTGCGCACACGTTAACACCTTTACACAAATACTGTACCTGGGTACAGTTCTGAGCACTCGACTTTACTAGAGATTTTATGAAACTTTATACTTCATTTCATTTCACTCTACTTATTTTGACTGTGTGTGTCACCTTTAAACTGATGAATTTACTCTGACCCTAAACACTCAGGGGAAAGGGAGTCGAGCGGCCACCATCCAACCATTCCACCTTGAAGATCAAACACACACGATCATACTTTTGTACTTTTAATTAAGTAAAATTTTCACCGGGATTTAATTTCTTCTGCAGCCCCGGAGATGTTTTGTCAAGAATAACCCAGAAGATGTCATCAGGGTTGTCTCAGTTTATGCTTTGAGTCCACAATTTTGTAAGAGAACGCCTGCTTTACAAACAGGGGGTGAGGAGTTTTAAAGGCATGGTGGGTCTTACTGAAGAAGAAATCAAGAGGGATCATGGAAAATGTATAGCATCCAGTGTTTTCAGAGATCAACACAAACATGCAACTGAAATTCAGCGTAATTCAGCCTCTGTGGCTTCAGTTTTGACCACTGTGCTTTTAATCTGTCTCTTGTGAGTCTCCCAGTGTTATGGAGGTGTGATACTAAGTCACTGCACCTCTTCAATTCAACGCCCCTCATCATATTTTATTTGTTGATAAAATTTGGCATTAATAGTCTGAATCTGTAGAGTAACTTCAAATTAAAAGTGTCATATAAATGTAGTGGAATAAAAGTACAATATTTCCCTACAGGCTATGATTCTAATGAAAAGTTGCTCCGCTTTTATTTTGAAGGCAACTACCGACAGTCCCCACCGGAAGACTTGTTTCTGCGCGTGTAGGGTCCTTGACAGAACGTCACCATGGCGACTCGACGCGGACAGTTTGAGACAGGACGCTATCACGGATATTCTTTGAGAGACGGAAAAGCTACTGAAAGGGACAACTAACACCATTTGTTTCGCTAACTTATGGAGTTTACACAGTGACGGTTGAGCGTTTTGTATCCGAACGTTATTCTCCGCGGCCTGTAAGTAAAAACGCTGTAAAACAAACATGGCTCTTGCCGTACATGGCCTTAACTCCCTAACAAATATAAATTGTCTTGTATCTGTCTCGAAGGGGTCAAGACCAGCGAAACAAATGGCGGCATCTAAAGCAGTTACTTCCAGAGTGCGGGCAGCGAGGACGTCCAAAAGAGCTGACAAATCATCTCCAGCGTCCTCTCAGAACTTTACAGAAAGGTAATCTGTCAGGACGTGCTCATATTTTCACCTGCGTGGCATTCAACACCTCAGCCTGCCAGTGTTCAGAAACTGTGGCAAGTCAAGGCTTTATTGCCCCGTAAGTAAAAGGATTTATGGGCTGTGTTTGCAGCAAAACACAATAAAAGCGCAGCAAAAATCAATACAGGTGGAAGACACTTCACTATATGTTCAGATTAAGCAATCTCATTCGTTCCCCATTGAATGTAAGCAGTAAATACAGCAATGAAACACCAGGTCACAGTAGCATGTCAGCATATTATTGCTTTTCTCGCTACATATCGAACTAGCTTTGTCTGTTGTGTCTTACTTATGAACTGCCAAACAAGGGTGTTAAGCCATCAAAGCAGACAAATGTTTGTAATTATTATGGTTATTGTTTTACCATGCACACTCAAAGTGCATTTTTCAATTCAAATTTTTAGAAACTATCAAATCTCAAGACCCAAATAAGCACAGGTGACTCTATATCTCTGTTGGTCACAGATTGCTGAACGTCCGTATGTGTTGTAAAGCACTTTGAACAGCAATTCTTGTATAAGAGGTGCTAAACAAAGTTAATCTTTATTATTATTAAAACAATGCAAACATGTGACTCACTTGTCCTAAAATACATGGCACGTTACTGTAAGTATAGGCTAACTAACAATTATTTTCATCATTATTTTTTCAATTAAGTGATTAACCATTGAGTCTGCAACACTGATCAGCACTCTAGTACCAAGAGATATTTAATTTACAGTGACGACCCAAAGAGAAAGTAAAGCAGGTCCTTACTTCTGAGACAGTGAAGCCAGAAAATGTTCAGCAGTTTTAGCTTTTCAGGTTGCATGGCTCAAGGACGGCCTTGGTCCTTTAATCGGTCCGCACTAAAACATCTGAAGAGGCATCAGGTAGATTCAATAAAATTTTCATGTTCCCTACAGGATGAAACTTGAATGACTTTTGTGCTTCATTGAGTTTATCTCTAGCACAACCAGAAAGTCATTTTTGGCTTTTAGTGAAATGGCAAATATTGGATGGAGTGTCATGAAATTTGTTACACAATTTCATGTACCCCTTTAGTACGACTTTTAACAATACTAGTGATCCCTAAAGTTTTCATCAGGTCAGAATTTAAGTATGTTTACTTTGGTTGATGACTAAATATCTACATACTATATGGCACTATGAGTCAGGATCAGCTGTACTTGGTGTTAGTGCTAATTAACAAACATTAGCATGCTAACATGGTCAGCTAAAATGAATATGTTAAACATTAGCTGCGCTCCAATACCCATACTATCATACTATTTAGTACGTACACAATACACACTACGTCAAACGATGACACGTTAGCATGCTAAATGTTAACATTGCTCAAAGCAGAGCTGTGTTCAGGTCCAGTCTCACAGAGCTGCTAGCATTGCTGTCAACTCTTCAACTCATAATGGACTAATGGAGTAATCATTTTATCTCTAGATTTAAATTAAACATGATATATGAAATCATTTAATGAATCTTGAAATCCTGAATTGCTTCATGGTGTACCGTCTGTATGAGCCAGTTTACTGGTAATGCTGAGGATATATTGCAAGTTAAACTTGTGACTTATGGGCCATCTACTTCTTCCAAACTCTTAGAAATGCCAACACTGATTTAAAACACAGCCTCTGCATGTTGACATTTCTAAATGTCAGTGAGAGGTTAACTATTTGAGCGTTTTGAATTTCAAAGCTAAGAAATTTGCAACATTCCCCATGTTAAAACTGCACCAAAGATGATTTATTCATTTAGTGTCACGTTTTAGAAGTTGTTTCATCTTGTTGTTGATGTGCAGTGGAATGTCAGTGATTGGCCAGCCAGGTAATGGGAACATGTCATGAATATATATCACTTACTGAAGTGATTTAATTAGACCACACTGGCATCATTAACAAGGACAGGTGCAATCAGGCAGCTCTGATCAATATTTCAAAATAAAAAATATGGAGAGTATTTCAAACCAAGAAAAAGTGTTTTAGCACATCAAACCAGGTGTAAAAATGATAAAAACAAAAACATTACAGTTTGCAGATTTTGGCTTTGATAGCAAAACAAGCTCATATTTATTTAAGAAAGATAAAAGATTGGGGACTTGAGATTTCACACGGATGGGTGCTTCTTGCTCTGCTTGCTTGTTCACAGTTTGGATCTTGATCACACTTTAATTCATCACTTCCTGCAGCTTGAGAAAGATCTTTTTCTGACACCCCCATTTTAACTGAGCAAACATGGTAAATCTGTTGGGTGTCAATCAAGGAGGACATAACCCGCTCTTCTGTTGTTTTGTGATTTTGACTGAAAAGATGAAAATATGTTTCACAAACCAGCGTGTCCTGAAGTTAATATTTTGTTTGTTTATACCAAATCTGCTAAATGAGAACATCGACATGGGTTAATTCATTTTCATGCCAGAAGTGTGTAAGATTGCCAAATAGTCTGTCGGGAGCACATTTGTCTCATACACTGGGGTCTCTAAAGATCTGCATGCTGAACAACAGGTGGCATGAAAACACTGGTGCCATTTCCTCACAGTGATGTCTGATTACCTTTTCTGTAGACTGCCATCGGAGATCCGGATTAAGATTCTGTCATACCTGGATGCCTCTGCTCTATTCAGCATCAGCCATGTCAATAAGCTCTTCTATCAGCTTGCCAATGATAAGTAAGTTTTCGGCCAGTGCTTATTAAAGCAACACACACAGTACATTGAATACATGTGTATGTTAGAAGTCCATTCCAACTCTTCACATTTTTAACACTAAATGAGATTTTGAGGTCTCAGTTTAGACAAATTACGTGATTAAATGGAGATTTCTCTGGCCTCTTTGCTGTCCTTGGCTCACTTGATGAGTAACTTTTACGGGGCATCCCCACTGAATTAATGTGTGAAGAAGATAATGTAGAATCTGGATTTTCAAAATGCAGTATCACCATTAGTTTTTGGAATGTCGTGTAATGTCAAACTAAAAGCAGAGAAACTGGACTTGTCTCATGAGGAAGAGCAGAATATGAATCCCAGTGCTAGTTTTGTCACTGATGAGGATGAAGACATGCATTCATATGAATCAGATGAACAGGCAAGAATGGGGAGGAGTAAATGGCCAGCAGTGAGAAATCATGTTTTGGTGTGAGAAGAACCAGTGGCTCTCCACCTTAGCAGGTGTTGTGGAGGGTGGAGATACAGTAATGCCTAACGCTGTACTGCTTACACCACTTAACTCCCATCTAATCCAAAAATGGAAGAAGTGGTGGAGTGTTGGTGGAGCTGAGGTTGGATAAATGGTTGCTAAAAGTGGTCATGCCCATAATTATGCATAACTCTAAGCCTTAATGGAATTGACATGATTGAGTTACATAAAAAAAATCATCCAATGTACATTTGTCATAAAGTTAAGTTAGCTGTAGAGACTAAAACCATTTTTGTACCAGGTTGTAAACATTGCTGTAAAATTGGGCATTTTAATATGGGGGTCTATGTTGATTGACTCACTTTGGAGCAAGCCTCAAGTGGCCATTTGAGGAACTGCAGTTTGGCACTTCCATGTTGGCTTGATTTTTCAGCCCCAGAGGTTGCTGCTTGCTCATAACAGAAAGGGATCAGCTCCATGTCCTGACAGGTTGTAATTTGTTTCCTACACAAACACAGTAATTCGCCATGTGGGAAAAGTGGTGTAATGCAAACTAAAACAAGTAATAAAAGACAGAATGAGTGTAAGACAAGTCCCCAGACTGACTGCCACCTGCTACTGCACACTGCACCTAAGGGACACCAGCTCCCTGATGAGACATCATTGAGAGTTTTTAAAGGTCCAGTGTAATGGGTGCTCTGAACAGGATTTTTGGGGTTGACCATTGATCACTGGGTCTTTTTGAAGCCTTCTTTATCGTGTAGCATTATTTATTTATTTACTTAACTATTCTTAATATTGTATATTAAGTATTAAAGTTAAGAGATGAGAAAGTAGCGTGAATTGACAGTTGTTTATTTATTGGCAGAAAACATAGAGACACAACTTAAACCATATCAGCCTACTCTTTGTTATAAGGAGCAGCTTAGATCTTAACAAATATAGTTTTTCTGTTGAATAACATCAATACAATTTTATAAAATAAAAATGAGAATAAAAGTTATATGTGCAGAACTCACAAGAACAAAAATTACATATACTGAGACAGGACAGAACAAAACACAGGGCCTTGCTCAATTTACTCCAACTTCAGAGATTAAAAAAACTGCAACAAAAAGGCAATAGCCAAAACCTTGTGTTAGGTTAATCAGCCCTCGGGTTTTTCTCTGCATTTCATGGACTACAGGCAATGAAGTGCACAGCACTGAGATCAGTAATTCGTATCTCTAAAAGCTTACTTCTTAAGCATCAATGGCATATTTTTCTTAGAAATATAACCATCTCTGCATCTTTGGCGGTCAGCTTGTTCCTCTTCTCATCTGCAGTATTTCCTACTGTGCTGAATAGTCGCTCTTTATACACACTGGTGTCCATCGCACAGAGGCAGGCTCGTGTTGCTTGTGCGAGAGTGGGAAACAGGCTTTTATAGCCCTGCAAAAACAAAAAAACAAGCAGTTGTCCGCTTCGTGGGATAACTGGCTGCTGATGTCGCCGCCACCATGTTCCCCATCTTCATCCAATAATTCAGCATACATAGCATGCTGCGGAGCCGCTTGCTGCCTAAGTTGCCTCACCATTCAAATGTCTGATGAGGTTCATGTGTTGAAATTTTCCCTCCATGAGGGATTTCCTTGCACTTTGCAAATTGCAAATTTATTGTCCTTTCAGACAAGTGGAGCCATTTTAGCGCTGCGTACAGAAATTGTCTTGTGTGTTTTGTTTTCATCTCATAGGCCTTGATAGAGACCACAGAGCAAACTATCACGATAACGCATATTGGCCAATAATGATCGGTGGTTAATCGATCAGAGCACCCTTCGTCCAGTGTATGATTCAGGGGGATCTGTTAGCAGGATTGGCACGTAATATTTACAGTTATGGTTTCATTAGTGTATAATCAGAAGAAAATAGGAATTGTTGTGTTTTAATTACCTTTTAATGATGTCTTTATATCTACAGGTCCTCTTTCCCGTGGTCTACTATGTGGCATCGCCATGTTTCTACAGTAGCCCAGAACAGACAAACCAAACACTGGCTGTAGACAGCACCTTTGGTGTCTTGCAGCCACTGTAGGGACAGGTTAGGCAAGGAGTGTGGAGCTGGTTGCAACCTGAAACCTCACTGCTCGATGCCAATAAATCCCACACACTGGTGCTAGGTTTTTAATGAATCTCTGCTTTTTTCTGTAAAACATACAAAATTATATCGTAGCTTTTCAAAACATAATTTCCATGAAACCTAAATTCTAAATATAGTAAAAAAAAATCAGCCTATGCCTAATATGTTAACAGGAATTCAAACATTTATCAGAATGGGTCATTTTTCTAAAGCAAAAACATTTACATTCAAGAAAAGTTGGAGGATTTGTCCGGTGTCTTAGAATGGCAGACCATACTTAAAATAACATACCAGACATATTTAATATCATTCAATGATTTTTTTCTGGGGTTTTCACTCACAGCAGCCTCTCACCTTTCTATACCTTCTGATACGTCAATGCAGCACTCTGTGGAACAAGATATTCTTGGCAGAGTTTGGCAAGAATAAAAAGCTGAAGCCTAAGTGTGTGGACGAGCTGCAGCTGAAGATGGCCACAGTGGAGGTGCAGGATCGGGCCGCTGGTTACTGGAAGTGGCTGTACTTCAGGACAGTTGGCGCATGTGACATGAAAAAGTGGAAAAGACATCTTGGACTCATCAGCTGTCACACTGGGCTGCCCAGCCAAACGGAGCGGATACTCAGGTAAGAGACGGAGCGAGCCACAAAAAAAACCCAAAACACTTTTTGAAACCCACTTAGAAGAAGTACCTGAGGTGTATGATTTGTTTAATGTACCAGGCACTTCATTTCACTTACCAACACTTGAGTAGCCTGACAAGTGTTGTGAGTTAAGCTAATTGAGTGCTTACTATGTATTTTCAAGCATTCGGACCCCTGAGCTACTGAGGTGGGAAAAGGGAATCCTTGCACGAAATAGTTTTATATTTTACAGTTTTCTGCTTTTCCTTATATGATTTAAAAAGAGGTGAGTTGAGGGTGCTTTGTAAACCGTGCTGTAATCTGCCTTTTGCCATCTGTTTGGTATGTTAAGCTGTTTTACAATAGAAGCAGCTCCGCGAGGTGTCGGGGGAGCCCGTGCACTATTTGCGGTTAGCAAACAGTAAAACTTTAGAGATGCACCCTCGCTGTCAAGAAAGTTCAAAGGTAGGGAGACCAGAGGACAGTTCAAGCCGCTGGCAATCAAAAACAAAGCGCGGTTTGTTTTTCATATGGCACTTAATGACACTTTCTTATTAAAGGTGAGAAAGGAGGTCTCTGTCTGAATGCGATGTCTGCTCAGGGGGAAGCCAGCACGTGGGGGAAAGCTCCCTCATCGCCTCCACCGCGGTTTCTGCTGTGTTTTTATAACCTCTGATTAGAAGCTGTGCAGCACTCAATTTTGAGTTCTGTGGCAGTCGCTGTGGTACAGAGGGGAAGTAGAAATAATTGTGTTCCTTGCAGAGGCTGTCTGAATTGTTGAAATAAATTACTTAGCCCCCACCCAACACCTCATCCACAACACACACACACAAGCATGCACACACCTTCCCCCTCCCCCCCTTCTCCCACCAGCTCAGACAATTCCCTGTAGGGGTTTGTCTGTTAGAGACACTGAGGAGCATGCGATTTACCTTGGTAATAATCATTTCACAAGACATCACACATACAGACAATGCAGAGTGAAATCCCCTGGGTCATCTGGGGCCTCCTGGGCTGCTCCAGTTTTTAGCTTTGTTCCTCCACTTAATTGATATTGGATGGCGCCTGAGCGAGACACCGCCTGCATCACAGTAGGGGCAGCCCTGAATCACAGTTTAGACAGAATTGGATCAAGAGATTTATCACAACAGCTGCATTTCCATTCCGTTCACTGTGTATCATTTCATTAAGAAGAGCTTAACCGGAGTCATAATACTCCCCACTGCTGTTCGAAGACACGTAATAGCCATTAAACTCATAGTTTGCCTGATTTAAAGAGCAAGAGTAGGCTTTACCCAACACTGCCCAATTATTTGCATTGTATTAACTTCAAATAAATGTTTAAAACATTTGATTTGTGTGCAGCAATTGCAATTCAGTGGTGTCTTCATGTGGCCATTAGGGGATATTACGTGAGTTATATCCGACTGTATAAAGTCGGGAACCTGTTGCTTTGAGCTTTTGTGTTTATTGTGAAGCAGCAGCCCCTTTCTCACACCAAACAACACAGCATATAAACAATTGTGCACGCTTTTATAGCCAAACCCTGTCAGATCTTGTTGCTACAACCCTGCATTGTGTTATCTTACTCGAGAAACCTGCACGTCACCTGGGAGCTGACAGCCACTGATAAGTCGGGGCATGAGGGCACACATGAGCTGAGCTGGTCCCGGTTCTGCGAGACTTCTGTGACTCTGTGCTGGTGCGGAGGAGGCTGCTTGCCCAACTACCAGCAGATTTCCACCCTTCAACTCCACGGTGTCAAGAGGATAGCCCTCAACTGCCCAGGCCTAAAGAAGTAAGACAGCCTGCCGTCCATCTCCACACACTCTCTCTCTCTCCATGCCTCCGTTTCCTCTCTTCTCTTGGTGAAACCTACTGTTTTCTGTGCTTGCTCTGTCAGACCTGGCTGGAGGTCCCTCATGGCAGAGACAGACATGCAGGCTCTGACTAAAAGCGCGCAGGTCATTGGCAACGACAGACTGGTTGAACTGAAGCTGCTACAGCCTGGCATCATCATCGGCCTCTGGAGGGTAATCACTTCACAGGCAGCTATGGAATTTTTCAAATATTATTCATTAGTTTTTACTAAAAATGACTGATTTAGCAGGAGGAATTTAAGTCATGGCTCTCCTTGCAGGACCAGTGCTCCGTTGCCTTTGTCATGTTCACTCTCCATTTCCACAGGCTGGTGGAAAGAAGCATCCAGGGATCTTGTGTTTGGTAGGCTGCACTTGAACAGGCACCTTTTATGCACATGCTCACTTGGCGTGCAGTGTATCACCATCAGCTGGTTAGGGCTCAAATGACTACAGGATTCATTTGATGCCCCTGATGTGACCGAACTGTGATGCACAGCAGGGTTGGACTTGAAGCGTCAGCATCACAGACACCTGTATTTCACGGCCACAGCGGATAATGTGACTGTAACACGTTTTTATCTATATACAGTATATATAGAATGTTCTTCCTGTCATGTGTCAGGACCAGTTACACCAGTGATATTTTTTTTAATAATTTGCCATCAGGACACAACACAGTGCAGGTGTAGCAGAATTCAAGAGCACACTTGAACTCATTAGCATCTTCACCTTATAACATCCAATTAATATTTGTCCGATACAATTAAGAACTGTGCTCCTGTTGTGTTTAAATTGATTAATTAAAAAACAGCGGGCTAGGTAAGTGGTTGTCAACCCAGGGGTCAGGACCCCTCAAAAGGCCCCAGAAAAAAAATCAGGATGTAGCATTGATCTAAATGGTGTATATTTTCTCTGATTTGGCGGTTTTGCTTGTGAAATTCTACAAACCGTCACCTTTGTCATGAGTAGATATTATCTTAAAGGGAGACAAGGTTGGGAACTTACTGGGCCAAACCACGCATTATTTTTCATGAATCTGAAAATAAAAAAGAATCCGAGCTGCATTGAGTTTTAGTTCTGGAGTTGCTGTATGGTATTAAAGGCACGTGTCTTGAACTCCAGCACAGTGTGGTCATAGCCCCCTCTCCTGGTTTCTTGTGAGAGCACAATGTGATGGCACATTATTATTATTGCAGTCAACAACAGTAATTAGGCTCTTAAAATGCCTTTTTAATGAAAAAACTTTTTCTTAATGTTCTTCAACACTTTACAGTCTTTGTTTCATTTAACTTTTGGCCTTTTTTCTTCCTCCAGCCCTTACATGGAGCCAACGGTCAAACCCCCTTTTGATGACATAGACCCCGAATATGGTCTCCATGGTTACCAACTACACCTTGTTCTCCATGACACTGTATGCGAGATCATGTCCGGATGCTTCTCCCAGCTCTTCTGCCGGCGAAGTAATTTATTTATAATCTAATTAGAGTAGGTGTGATTCGTGTGTATGGTAACTTTTAGAGGAATACAGTAGAAAGCCAGGAGCAAGTGAGATGTTTGCTTATTCGTGTCTTTTACTACATATTTATAGTTCTAATGCCTCAAGCCACAAGTCCAACACAGACAGACTCAAAGAAAAAGGGCTTTTTTTCTCAGGTCATCAGTAGTGCACTCTGTCCTCTGACATCTGTGTCCTCTGACATTGAACACGCTGTCCTCTTTGACTGCTTTGCACCACCAAGCACATTTGAATGTTTGCACTCAAGCCTGTTCTGTACAGACACGGACACATTGTACAGCCCACTTGTGGTCAGTATTTTAATACTTACAAAACATATATATTATATTTGTATTTTTAATCGTAAAATCTTTTTTTTATTACTATTGCTGAATCTTGTTTTGTCCTCTTCTAATTATCATTATTTATAGCACACCAATCTCAGGAGTCACCCTGCATTTTACTGCACATGTTGTATGAGCAGGTGACAAACATAGCCTTTGATTCTTTGGCATTTTGAATAACCTTTATTAGCTTTGCTCACACAGCAATTACTAGATTATTCTATGGCGCATAGATTTAAATCCAGGTCACATCAGTGTTTGTGAAATGACTAAACTTGTCAAGTGTACGCTTTTAGTGTGAACTCATGAAGCGGCCCAACACTGAAGTGTTAATTAGTATAAGGAAAAGACTTACTGGTTGTTGTCTTTGACCAGCTCAGGTTTGTGATGGCCTGATCCGGCTGACTGCCATTAGCAGGAGCGACTTGTCGCAGCACACACCTCTGTCAGGCAACATCACCCTGCCCTGGAGGTGTGAGGCCCTGGAGGGCACAGTGCAGGTACACCATGTGCATGCTGACTTCTTGCTCACCATTTCACTGTGTTACAGGAGAGAGAAATGCAAAACATCTTAAGTATGTTGCTGACTACAAAGTGCTATTGTCACTGTGATATTCACAAACCTATTTCAAAGTTAATTTTAGAATCACTCCCTCTCTTGTAGTTTGAGTTTTGACTTGTAGCATCATAGATTTGTTGCTGGATAAAGATTTTCAAGAAGTTGGCACACTGACTTAATGGAATCACAACAACACCTTTAATAAAGTCTTGACACTTGTTTTTTACTGAACTGTTTTTCCTAGAATTGCTGCGTCATGAGTCTGACTTTACTGGACGAATTCAAGAAACCCTTCTGGTGTGTCAGCTCTCCCGTTTCCATGACGCTGGAGAAGACGCCCGTCTCCTATGACTATGACGGCGAGCACTTCTTTATGCACTATCAGGACTCTGATGGTCAGGTGAACATGGAACTCGTACGGGTGAAGGAACAAAAGCAGTTTTACCTCATAAGCTTAGTAGTCTGTCTGACTGTCTGCAAAGTCAACAGGCATTTCAGTAGAGATTACTGAAGCTGCACTGTTGTTTTAATTAAACATATCAGTATATGCTGAGAGTGTGCCAACAGAATAATTTGACACTTTTAGTAATCAGCAGCTTATTAAGAGATGTATTTTGTATATACACACAGCATGTGTGTTTGCCACAATCAGAAGATACTCAGCAGAAAATACAAACATGAGACAGTTGGCTTAGTTATTAAAGCTGATACTCCAGTGCACTTCTTTAAAATGATGACATTTCTTGTTTTTTAGATTTTGCTTATATTTGTGAATCAATAAATGTGTTTGGTATTTTGTAACAATATAAGACACATGTTTTCAGATCTATGCAAAGCATTGACATGTAGCTGTGAACAGTAGTTATAAAAGGGACTCTGTTGGATTCCCATGCAGATGTGGATCTTCATCATGGTGACAACAGAATAGACCCTCTCTGTCCCTACTAGAATGCCCATTGAATATTTCATGCATTTTCTACTCTATATTTAAATAAAACTTAGAGGTGATCCAGGTCATTGCAGTCTGTCATTTCGCCCAGTCTTCTACTGTATTACCACTCCACTAATAACTCAAAAATGTTTTTTTACCAGGGGACAGAATGTGATGGTCCATTTACACTGGGTGTCACTTTGCATATAGAGATCTTGTGCGCATGTTGGAGGACAGATGGTCGGAGGAGTAGGTTGTGGAGAACAGGCATCCATCACGGATGCTTTCTTAGATATGGCCCACAGCAGCTTAAGACTATCTTTGCCATCCTCCCTCATAGCTGCTTTCATCACGAATCATTCTTTCCAGAGTTATGTCTTTCATGTGTTGGCCATTTTCCATTCTTGTACCTAGATTTGCATTTTTAAGACCAGTGCAACCTTGAGCAGGCACTATGATTTTCAATGCATATACTACTTCATTAACAGTTAACTCTAAATACTATTAAGTCTATGGAAATCTGCCACACTGCTTTTACAAAATAAGAGCATGCTTTACTTATGTAAATGGAATTAAAGTTTTGTTTTGGTATGATTCACGCAAATTAACTTCTGTTTACTCTTCTCATGACATTTATACCTGAACACACACATTACCTCAATTGCATTGCACACCATTATGCGATCACTTTTGGATGAAATTTGAGTTTAATGTCGACACCCTGGGCAAGAGTGGTGACGGGGATAGAATTAGTGTGGGAGCAATTGTTGGAAACAGTTGCCGTGCTGCTGATGGGCCAGCACTGCTGATGGCAATAAAATAAGCCAGGCCTTTGGGTAATAGGATTTCAGAGGCTTCCCTTCCCTTTCTCTGCTGAGGGTCATCATCACCTTGAAAAGATGCTTATTTTTCCAAACACATCACCAACTGCATTGGCACTAGATCCAAAATCATTTGGGGAAATGAGCCAGAGGGGAAAAGATGAGAAACAGTATGTGTGATGAATTGTGTTTTTTGTTTGTTTGTTTGTTTTTTTACAATCAAGCTTCACAATTGAATTGACACAAAAGCTGTGATGGTGATAGACACTGCCTGAATCATAAGGACTGGCATGTTGTCATATTGTCACCATTTTGCAGGCCTTCTGCTCGCTAACCTCATCCATGTCAGGGTTGGTGAATGGCTATATGGAAGAAAGCCATACAGCAGTACATTGGATTACTGACTTGGACACTTAACACACTGACAAATTACATGAAATTGGCCATTACGTGGACTGAGTGATGTGTTCCCTGTACGACTTTCGGGTTACAAGTGTGTTACAACACATTTCCATCACAGTGACCTTCACACTACTGTTTGCTGTCGCGTCGGCTGCTGCAAACTGCCAATCCTTCATTCTTAATTTTATTAGAAAAAACCAGGAGCCAAGGGTATTGTGGGTCACATGATGGACTCCCAAGAACATAAAAACAGTTATCCAAACATCTGAATCAGAGTAATGGCTAAACAAAGAATATGGATGTTGGGGGCAAGGACCATGTGAGTTCTGCCCCTGACGTTGTAGAAAGTACTAATGTAATGCTCTAACATTTTTTCTATGAAGAATTATAATTAGAAACACAAAAATAACTATATACAAATGTGCAAATGTACATTCTCCTGAATATAGTTTAATACAGGTAGTTCTCCAGTAGGTGGCTCTCTTTAGTAAACAATGAGAAAATCCTTAAACAGCACAGTGCCTCACATTTTCCACATCCTTTCAGCCTCTGAGAAACTTACACATAAGTGCTTCACAGAAATGGTTTTATCAGCACAGTATTAATGTCTTTTCTGTGGGTCATTTTGCACTACACAGCAAATGCTCTCTTCCTCCCTTGTTGTTTTTTTTCTTTCTTTTCCTGCTCTTTTGCACAGTAATTGCAAGCCTGTATGTTAATCAAAACTTAAAAGACTTTAACACCAAATAACGATTAGGAGAGAATCCACATCCAAACCACTGAATGGGTAAATTTAGTGACATAAAGCTTCATTAAACTCATCTTTCTTAGTTTCCTCTCAGGCTAATCTTGGAAGAAAATTGCTTCCATTTTTAGCCTTTAATTCTCTCCCTTGTGAGTGACCAGCTGGGCCTGCAAACTATTCAGCTTCAGAAGCCAATGACACAGTCCTTATTTAGTCCTCTCATTGGAGGAAAACAGTCAACTACTGAAATTCACCGGTAAGGGGCTCGTTTGTGGGAGTGTGTGTGTGTGTGTGTGTGTGTGTGTGTGTGTGTGTGTGTGTGTGTGTGTGTGTGTGTGTTTGTGGGCACCCAACCAACACACTTTCTTTTTTTCCCTTTTATAGTGACCTTCTGGCTTAAAAGATACTAGAACTCAATTTACAATTCCCAAAAGAGTGGGAGATAATCACAGAGAGCAAAGCCATCTCAATCCCTAAACCATAATATTCCCTGTTTATTACCCCATTGGGTGACCGCGTTAGGCCATAGAAGTTAATTATGCTTGTAATGATCAGAAAAACATCTATCTAAAGCACCTATGCCAAAGAAGCCACATTAGAAACTGCATAATGTGGGAAAATGTGTTCTGTTAAGGCCACAAAATAACAGATGGTCAAGCATTTACATCGCTGGAAGTGAACCCAGTACTACTGACCAGCAGTCACTCTCCTCTCTCTGAGTCACCTTCTTTACTTCTTCTACTGGTTCGAACCCTGAAGGGAAGGAGAACCAGATAGCGGGGCCAACTTCAAGGGGTGACAGTATTATAATCGGCTCATGATGCCCAGTAAGATCCCCGTTTTACTCTACTCTTCGAATGGTGCATCACGGCCAGACGGGAGTGCAGAAATCCATTTATATCAAAGCTGCAAGAGCCCAGTGAATAATATGACTGGGTGCCAGTGTTGCCTCAGTCTGCAGCGAGCAAACCTTCATCTACTGAAGAATGAAAGTTTTAACATATGCATAGTTTGCAACATCGCAACTAGTTCGGAAGCCGCTCATGGTTCAATATCCAATTTTATTACTACATTTTCTTAGGAGAAGGATCTGGCATGTTAAAGAAAATACACTTGCTAAAATGAAAAGGGAATTCAGGCCCTGCTTTGCCACATCGCCACTTCCAGTACATTTATTTTAAAGCCTTGAAAGCATTCAGCCTTGAACGGTGTCTGCTCCCAGGGGTCTCCACGTCCTTTACTCTTCTTTACAGAATTTTTAATTTTGGATAATTGGATGGTGTGTTCTTTGTGTCGTAAAATAAATTACTCGCAACTATTTTTCCCTCTCACTTCCTCGCACAAGTTACTCGGCGTGTGTGCCAGAGAGTGAGAGGGGTGGCATGAGTCAGCACTTTATTCAGCGTACTGTAGAAGCACTTTCTGCAGTTTCGCACAGATCACTAGTTTGTAATACCCTCGCTGTAACATGCTGTGGCTGCCTGGTCTCAGAGCAGATGTTTGGTAGGCAGGTACAGTCCAAACTGCTCTCTGATCCTGCTGCAGCTGACAAAGGGTTCAAGAAGGGTCGCCTCGTTCTTTGACCACGACGTTCTACGTTTTTGGCCAAAAGGAGATGTTTGACATTTTGGGAAATAAGCTTTTCTGGCTGAGAGTTGAATGAGAAGACTGATACCACACTCATGTCTGTATATTAAATATGAAGATGGAACCGGCATCAAGTTTGCTTAGCTTAGCATAAAGTCTTGAAACATAGGAAACGGCTAGCCTGGCTCTGTCTAAAGCTTGCAAAATCCACCTTCCAGCACCTTTAAAGCTCACTGTGTTGCATGCTATATCTTGTTTGTTTTAATATGTGCAAAAACCAAGGTTTAAGGACTACAAATTGTGGTTTTTAAGGTGCTGGCAGTACAATTTTGCTATCTTAATTCAGATGGAACCAGACTGGATATTTCCTCAAAAATTACAAGTTGTGGCTTTATTGGGAACTATGTGCATGAAGGTTTATTGACTAAGCTGACCCACTTGCCAGCTGTAGCCTCGTGTTTGCTTTACAGGCGTGAGAATGGCATCGACCTTGTGCTGCAAAGTATTTGCCCAAAAGTGCAACAACTTATAGTCATCTACCTGCTTCATCTAACTAGCTTGGCCTTATTGCAGACACTGTGTATCCGTGACAAGAACTTGGCATTAAGCAAAATAAACATGTTCTCCTTCTAACTAAAGCAAATGTCAAATCCAGCACATTTTGTTGGATGCAAAAATCAGGCAGGCTTCACAGAAAACAGCCTGGGCTCTGCTTGTACAGAATTCCTGGAACAATTGGTTTTAGTGCAAAGGTCTGTGCCTGAGGCAAAGCCTATTGATCTGAACCACCATTAAGAGGGATAGACAGAGAGAGAGAGGTGGGGGGAGGGCAAAGAGGGAGAGGAACACGGACAGGCCATATTTGGAGACAGACAAACAAAGAGACTGTCATTACTGAGGTTTTCATAGACATCACGGGTGCGAGCACCAAACACCTGCAGCTGAGTATCCTGATGACCAATCTGGTCATCGGTGTGTCTGAAGTATCACTGATATTTTGGTCAAATCCACCCAACCACACGCTGCTTATCTCCTCTGTAAACTCTCTGTTCAAGGCTCTGAATTATTGAAAACCCAGTGGTTAGCTGCATCAATGCCATAGTAGTTTGTTGTTTCATTTTTTGACATTGAGAAGCCCCCCAGCGGACCTTTACTCATCACCTGCATCTGATTTGTTAGTGTGAAGTGCCACACTGAGTTCTTCATTGGCAGCTTACAGTTCTGACTGAAATGAAAAATTAAAGAGGCTGTTTTGGGGTCGCGCGAGGTCGCCGCTATAGATCTGTGTAGCAGCACTGCGTGTGAAAACCAGAAATGAACTCGATCGTCGCGCTGGAAATCTTTAAAACATAAAGACGCACGCACGTCTGTTGTCTGCTGATTGATGTTTGTCTATATTTATTCACATTTGTCCTTCAGCTTTTGTGTTCTTCTCAGTTTTATCATTCCACGTCGCATCCAGATTTACCCTCGGGGAAACAAAGTTGCTGCTACTTCTGTCACACACACATTAGACCGAGCCAGCTTTCTGCCAGGGTATGATTGCCTTTTAATCACGTCTCTGTTGTGGGGCCACCTGTGTGTGACACCCATTAAACATGATGGCAGTCACTGTGGCTGGGATAACATTTCCACATACTTGCACCTGTCACAAAAGCAAATTAAGACAGATATGTGGGCAGACTGCCACTGTGATACTTGGGCCTTTCCTCGGAAACCTGCCAAATCATGCGGATGTCGCTGAGTCATAACATTTTGATTCAGCTTAACTACTGCAACACACAGGCTGCACACCTTCGTCACTGTGTGCAGTGTGAAATTTCCATCATCTCCAGTGGCGCCATAATATTGTTTACTTGCTTTTGGTACTCTCTGTCTTCTTTTACTGACTCTCTGTGCATCTGTCACCACGCTTTACTATATGTTGCTGCCAGGATCTGTCTTTATGAGGCATTTTAAATTGATGAGATTCACCTCTGCTGTTACTATGGCAATAACCCTTACCTGAGTATTTCTGACCTCACTGGCCGTTGGCTTTTGCACAAGAATACTGACCTTTACAAACAGGGAATTAAGTGTTGCACATGACGCTCACCAGTTGAAGAGAAAGAGATGCTTTGTCGGTTTTGAGCTATTCTAGTGGGATGACAGCATCGGTCTGTCTGTCAGCTGGTCCAACACTTTGGTCCAGACTGAAATATCTCGACAACAATCAGATGGATTTCCCTCCATGGTCCCCAGAGGATGAACATTCATGACTGTGGTGATCCCTGGACTTTTCATGTAGCACCACCAGCACTAGATCTACTCCTGATGAACTGGCACAAAATTTGTGTCGACATTCGTTGGTTCCCAGATGATAAAAACCACATGGTTCTCATCTGTGGTTTTAGGCGAAAAATCTCAACAACTGTGTAGTGGTCTGCAGTGGAATCTGGTTCAGACGCTCATGTCGCCCCCGAACAGCTGCAAAACTTAAAACTTTGTGTTCTGTGCTAATTTGCAAATGCTAACATGGTAAACTAAGAAGGTAATGTAGAAAGTAACATGTCAGCTCAACATCAGCATGCTAGCACTGCTATCGTTAGCATGTTCGCATGCTGACATTAGCATTTAGCACCACTGTGTCGACCAGACCAGACCAGGCCAGGCTTGTTATGTGAAAGAGAGCTAAAAGCAGCAGAGCAACATGTGAGGGAGCGAAGCCAGCAGCGTGAAGTGAGAATCGTATATGGTGACCAGATTAATTCAGTCCGAACACACACTCCACCAAAGTGGAGTGTATGTGAAAGGTCAAGAATGGTGCACCTCAATTCATTACACTGCCATCTTAATCAAATGCAAATCCCTTTACTCAGTTGCCCGCTCCGTGATTGAATGTGTCAGATCTGCACAGGATTGATGAATGTTATTTTCCCGCTGCAACAATCCTCAAGGTGCCGCGCTAAATAATGACCAACACATCTGACTAATGAGCGCAGTTAGTAGCCTCGCAGTCGAGGTGAGTGCTTTCGTTTGTCTCTCCTACTTTGTGCGGCGTGTGATGAGAGATCTCCATTTGCAGAAATGATGATGATCGATACTGTTGGGTCCTAACTTTTTCACTGAGTCTCCACACTTCGTGATCACTCACCTCCGGTATTAGTAAGATGAATGGTCTTTCCTTGTCGAGAACCAGAGAGGTAATTTTCTCTTAAGCGCACATGGAAGCAATTGTAGCAAGAAAGAAAAATATGACACAGAGGAAACACAGCTTAATAGTGATTGCTGGAAACGGTAGGGATCATTTTTCATGTTTGCATACCTTGTCATGCTGTAAACATCCCCTATAGCTCAGGAAGCTGAGCGCAGACTTTGCATTGAGATAAGAGGCTTTATCTTTAATCAGAGTAAATCATGGGCATTACAGGGAAAAACAATGGATTTGCCTCTTTTTCTGAACACAACCTTTCACAGTATAGTATTTCTCAAGGCATTTAATTATCTATTTTGTGACGGTGATACACTGGTGAGCAGGAACCCTGGAGGAAGAGGAAGAAATGAAGAGTGGCCACAGGAAGGCACTGAAGAGCCTTGTGACGCTCTCCTCCTTTTCTATCTTGCCAAGAGGGCTTTCTAGTAACAAGCACCTGGTCTTGTGTTGACTTTATTTATTTATGGTGTATCCATTGCATATTTTCTTAAAAAAAAATATGGTATAGAAATTAAACAGTCTTCTTATTCCAAGAACTGATAGTTATTAGAGTGAATTCTGAGGATTGTAGAGGGCGACTCTTGGCAGACATGCAGAAAATCTATTTTTTAGGTCTATGAAAGTTTGCTTTATAATCGGTTTAGTTGTTTTCCCTGAAAGCCTGTTATGAGGGATTGGCTGGTCACGCTCAATAAAACCACCCTGATGCTGACCCAGTGCTTGAGACGGACATTCAAACAGCAGTCCCGTCTTTGGGAAAATTGCTTCGCCTGCCAGACAACTTCAGGCTGGAGCAAGACAATGATGATTCACGGTGATGCTACTCTTGTTTTTTTTGCAAATAAAGTGCAATATAATCTGTTCCAATTCCAGCATTTGGACAAATGGTCCTTTCTATTTGTATCCTAGTGGAAAGTGCGGCTGTTATTCTGACATATGCAGATTTGTGGAATAACACTGGATATTGTCATTTCCACAATGGATTTGTCAAATTTTGCTTGCACAAACTCTAAGAAGGCAGAACAAGGAATTAATTAAGACAGCAACACTGCTGCAAGAATTCATAGGGGAATGCAGCCACACTGGAGAGTATAAGTAGCTTATCTTATTGTTTGTTGCCCAAGTCTGTAGCCAGATAACATCAGCATCAGTGTCGGGAAATGTTCCAAAATAAGAGTGCACTACTATACTGTATGTACTCTTGGTTTGTTTACTCATCCAAAAACATGTTCAGATGGGTGGAGCATGAAGTTCAGTGCGGCAGAAACACCCGAAATGGATCTGCCCAAGGAAAAAGAACAACTTTCTGTGACTGTTTTTTCACTTCCAGATGTGATGGCATAAATCGTTTCTATCGCTGCTCCCGTGACTCGTCCACCCTCCTCCCGCGGCCTTGCTGTGCTTGCTCCCACACCCTCTCGTCATCACTTTCTGCTGTACTCGCAACCTTGTGGGCCGGAGCGCACCCTGCATCTCATCGGAGAGTATTACCTAACACTCGGAGGACAACATTTATCAACGTCACAGGGCTTTTGCCAGCAGTGCATTTCTTTCTGTGGGTGCCCCAAGTCCATTTCAGTTGTTCCAGCAGCAACGCAGGGTACCTTGTGTGACCTGTGCCACCTCAGCAGTACATACCCCGTATCTCTTTCAAGGTTCTCCAGTGTTAAGTTTCTGCTGATATGAGCTATGTATGTGTCCTGCTATCAGTTTTACTTGGCTAATATTCTCTCATTGTGCATCCATCTATTGTGTGAGTGTAGCTTAGGCTCTTACATTAAATGCACTTTGAAAGATTTGATTGAACAAAAAGAAATCTATAAAAATACTGATACTTATACTGTGACAATGTCCTGTAATGATAAAGCAATGCAAAATATTTAAGACTAAATCATCTCAACCATGCTGTCAGCATGCATTGAGCTGATGGTCTAATGCAATGAAATCAAAGATACTAGGCTGATACAAACCTCCACCAAAGCACCAAAGGCTGCTTAACCTGCTAAGTTGCAGGGTCCAGTAAAAGATAAGATTTGTTTAGCATTTGTTGCCTGTTTTCTAGCAGAAAAAGAACCTGAATACACATTCACAGCTAATGGACTGCTGGACCTCCCTATCAGCATGTAAATACAATCCAAAAATCATAACTAAAATGCAAAACCTCATGTCCCACATCCTGAAATCTATGAAGTGAATTAGCCCCTTAGGACATCCTGTCCCCCAAAGCTCAGCCTAGAATAAAACATTCAGAGGTCTGAAGCTATCACCCTTTTCCAGATGGAAAATCTGCAAAAAACACACCTTGTGTCAGTGTTTCCCAAAGCTTTTTTAAAATATACACACACTCTAGACTTGCAATAAATGTATGCATAACACAACACCAAACATGCCTAAAAGCAGGGTGCACATTAAACTTTCATGAGCAGATGTACTGTAACATTACCATCATTCTGAGTGGCAAGTCCACTTAGTTTACGAGCATTGCATCACTTATAATATCAGTACAGGCAGGCATGGCATAAACACAGCTCTGGGGGCCGCATGTTATTTAGAGCCTCTTTAGAACAACAGTCGTCCAAAAACACCCTCGGGAATTTACAGTGATCCCACTATCTGAGAGAGTCACGGAGGAGCCAGCGCACAAGCGCAGGGGAAATCACATTAGCCACTTTGATTTAAGAAGTGCAAACACGTAAGCCCCGTCCAGGAGGATGGCACGCGTGCACAAATCATGGCGTCTGATTTATTGTTCAAAATTTAACTAGCGAGCTTCGTCCTTGGCATTTTGAACACTGTAGGTGTAAGTCTTGGAGAAGTGTTTGGAACAAAAGGGAAAGAAAGTGTTTGAGCCATGACAAACGGAGGGAGCTTAAATACGACTGGGATATTCAAGAAAGCCTCCCAGCCTATGCAAATGAGCTACACTGGGATTCCTTTGAAAGCGCATGAAAGATACAGATGGGAGATTGTAAAATGTATATATATATATATATATATATATATATATATATATATATATATATATATATATATATATAAAATGATTTTCCATTTGAAAATCACAAGAATGAACAAAGCGGCTGTTAAAATAGGTTTGCGTGGAACATAATTAGCTCCGTTCATTTAATTTCAAAAATTTGATGTCAGATGTAAACATGACTAAGGGTTATTATTGCGAGCAACCATGACAAAGCATGTTGTTTTCCGCTCCAGCTCGTCTCCCCCTTCTGTCCTTTACTACTTTGCCCTTTCTTCCGGCTGATCAGTGCAGCAAAAAAGGTCGGCGTGGATCCCAGCGTGTACACACAGGTAGACCAAAGCCAATTTCAGATGTGTCAGTGGAACTGATGCTGCCAGCTTCCTGTGACAGCTTGGGTGGAACAGCCTCGGTCCTCATCTCGAAATCACCTCTGCTTACCGAGCGGAAACCGTTCGTCACACACGCCTGACATGCTCTGTCAAGCCCTGTCAGCACACATCTATCATCGTTATTATTATATCATGATTATCACTATTATTAAACAAAACCATGTGCATGCTACTCTGTGATTTAATTGATCATCTGCTCGACCCTGCCCCCATTAGCTCCTGTTATTTATTTTATAATTCCCTGTTTGCATCTTTCAGTCGTATTTATTGATAGAATTTTCATTTCTTCGACTTGTATGTCATGTATGTGGCCATTAAAAAGTCATCTGAAGGCTGAATTTTCAAACAG
This sequence comes from Chelmon rostratus, assembly GCF_017976325.1. Taxonomy (NCBI): domain Eukaryota; kingdom Metazoa; phylum Chordata; class Actinopteri; order Chaetodontiformes; family Chaetodontidae; genus Chelmon; species Chelmon rostratus. The sequence continues at coordinate 12,176,165 of NC_055677.1, forward strand.
CTCAGAGTTTTAGCCTTAGCACTTAGCTTATGCTAGCTAGGTGCTTCCTGTTGCTATGCCTGTCAAGCTCAAGCTCTCCATTCTCACATGATACAGGAGTCAAATAACAGTGACAAGTTATTTACTCTAAATTCTTAAATTTTTTTTAAACAATTGGTCCTCAATTTTTAGATGGAGGTAAACGAAAGACAGCTTCTCATTTCTAGCCGCCAACCTGCCATTTTGTTAGCTGAAATGATAGCCGTCGCTGGCAGCTAGTTACCTCATTAAGCTAACATTAGCTTCATAAGTTGGTTGAAAACGTTTTTGTTTGTTTGTTTGTTTGTTTGTTTTATCTTAATGTATCCCATAACCTGACAAACTTGTGTGAAATGCTCATTGGCTTTTAGTTCACTCTAGGGTAGTAAGCTAGTTAGCTGAAAATGCTTACTTTAGAGCAGGTTAATAGATTCCTTACATATTGGCACGTATGTTTTGGATTTGCAAAAAAAAAAAAAAAAAAAAAACCTCATTAAATGCAGAGCATCCTTCTCACTACAAACCTTACACACACTTCAACATGTGGAGTAATCTGAAGCTTGACAGACCTGCCTTACCCAGCTACCGTGGCTAAGCTATGATTGCACAGTTGCTGTTCGGGGGGAAAGTTTAGCCAGCAAACATCATTTAACCTCTTATAATAAAGTAGTGAATCAGCTTATACAAATTGGCTTGTTGTATTTTGGTCCCTTTCTCAATGCCAACTGTATACATTAGCTTCACCTCCTCCACCAAAGCTTAACAACATTTTGCATGCCGCTTTACCTCCTCATTTAATTTCTGCATTCTGGGATCATTGAAATAAAACTTGTCAATGTAATTGGAGCCTGACAGCACCCCCCAAACCCCAGGCTGAGTGTGTGCTATCTGTGCCGAAGTTGTTCCCCTGACTTGAAAGAAGAGGGTTAGCGAGACAAGCACAAAGTAAACTTTAAAGCGTGCAGTAATGTATGCGGCCCCTCTGTATTTGATGCTGCTCCGTTGCATTAAGATCCATCCCTCAATGCCCATATTTAATGTGTCGAGTCGGAGCTTTTCAGTGGCAGAGGGTTGCCGCAGAGCATGGCGGGTGTCACTGGGGAGCTGCGATCACACAGTCGCACTACAGAAAGTGTTCCGCGGTGTCCCCCGAGGAGCTCGTTCAGCGTATTGCTGCATAATTACCTCAAAGTGATTACAGAAATCAATGGAGTACTGTCACTGCTGAGGGCACTTCCCAAAGCCTGGGATAATCACAGTACACATACCTGTCCAGCTTGCTTGCACAAGATTTTGTGAACATTCAACAACATACTCAACACACTACAAATCACACAACCATTAGCACCTCTAACCCATTGCCCTAAGGACTTCTTGTGCCTCATACGGTTATTGGAAGCGTAAGACTAAGCAAGTGTCAGGATGCTTCCCCATGTGAGGCCAGCAGCAGATTTAGTACTGGAAATAATGACTAAGGGCGCAAAGTGTGCTAAATCATCCATCCGGAGGCCCAGCTGGCAAAAAGTGCTTGTGTTGGTGATTTCTCAAGAGCACACAAGACACGGCAACAAACCAAGCACACCTGATGGTTCTTTAATTTCTTCGTTCGGCTGACTATATACTGATGTAAACCCAGGAGCAACGCGTGACCTTGAGGGAATATGCACTGAGAGGAAGCCAAAATGTGTGTGTGCCTATAGGTCAGCCCATGACACCTGTGTGCAAATGCAAATGCATCAAAATCTCTTGCCTACATTATGCCTAGTAGGGCTCTGACACACAGCATAATGACCTGCAGGACTGGGCTGATGGTTTGTGTGTACCACACAGGTCAAGGACTGTAAGACAGAAGGTAATCTGTGATCACAAAGAGTGTTTAGTGTTCTGCAAGTGTGTAAGTGTGTTTATGCTACTGTGGTTTGCCACATATTCATTAATATCCTTCTCCAATGTGTGTACTTTAAAAGCATTTATTTTTTAAAATGAGTGTGTGCATGTATTGTATGTCAGGGTGTGCTTGTGCCTTTGTGTCAGTTCGCCAAGTTTGCACTGTACAGTTCTTACTTTTTTTGACCTACTCTATCCTTGAAAAGGTGAGGTGTGCAGTATCGAGGCACAATGCATCAGGATGACAAAAAATCTGAGCGAGAAATTTTAAAAATATCCACAAATCCATCAGCAGCTACGCAGGTATTCACACTCAAGAAAGTCATTTTTTCCAACATCCACATCAACAAACAGCAAACTCTGATGTGTATTAATGGTAGGTGGTCTTGGCCGTAAAACCAATACAAAATTTGCAAATTTAAATTTTCGCACATCCGCTTATCATTGTCTAAAATGACCTAAAACATGGCCAGCCTATACTATGTACATCAACATACTCTTTCCTGCAGTCTCTAGATAAGAATAATGGGAAGTAAGCATATGTCTTATGCATTATCTTATCTGCTGAAATGAGAAATAATAAAACAAATTCCACCCTGTTATAAACCCGTTACTGTCCCTTTTCTTTGGTAGTTGTTACAGGACGTTTCACTTTCATTCTAATTTCATGGCTTGCACGTTCAGGTGTGATCAGTAGCCCTACTTAAGGACTTGAGCTGCTTGGCATTAACTGCGTCTGGCTGCAGGCTCTGTCCCTGTCCGGCCAGGTTCCCCCATCATCACACACACCGCTAGAGGCTCTTGGCATCCCAACCACTTATTACATGCCTTGCTCCATCCTGTGATCACTTCACCTCGCTGAAAGCATGCTGTCATTTAGACTAAAATGGCTGTTTGCAAATACATCAGGGCGATGCTACTCCTTTAATGTAGTTTCAGAACCATTCACACAACAAGGGATGCATAAAAAAAGAGCTCTGTAAGAATAAATGAGAGAAAGAAATGTTTTTCCGCTATTGCTCAAAACACCCAACTGTACAAACACTAGTTCTTACAAAGATTACAGGTCAGACAGATGTGAGCTCTGCTTTAAGATGGATGAACAGAAACATGGAGAAAAGAAGCGAATATGAAGGAAAAGATGCAGGATTTCTTTCAGAGCTAAGCCCTCTGTGCAGCCCCTCCTTACAACCCCATTTTTAAACAGGCTATAACGTATAAAAATGAAGACGCCATAGCCCACAGATAGCTGAAAGTACTCGGAGCACTGTTTCACATCGCTGTGAAATTGGATCATTCATTTACGTGTGTATCATTTGCACGCAAAATGTAATTTTAAGAAGACATAACACGGTCGTGTCTCCCATATTGCTTTCCCATTATTCTATTACAGCCCATTTGCGAACACCTATTCATTTGGTAGATATGACTGAATTTGTATTCACAATAATGTGACACTCGTCAGGGCGGCAATTCATAAAATGAAGGTTTCACCTCGAGCACCGACGCTGTCACTGATGCTGCAATGTGTTTGATATACGATAATGACTGCAGGGTTGATTGTGTTGGGCCTGTCAAGGACTCCTCACAACACGCTTAGAGCAGAGGTCAAAACCATAATTGGAATTTAGGAAGCTGACAGGCTTGGTGTAATCCACTGACCTTGGACTGAAAAACCTGAGACATGCAGGGAAGGAGGCCGGGAATAACAAAGGAGGAGGGGGAGCACAGAAACACACAGATACAGTATGGGTCTCAGAGAATATATAGTTTGTTGGGCATTTGATATGTCAAGTGTCCACGTGACTTTTTTCATATTTCTTTTATCCTCTTACTATTTTCCAGTTGAAAACGTGAGATTGTTTCTAATATTATGATTGATGTTCGTGGCGGAGTCCGCCATTCCCACGCTGGATTTAGTTTGCCTTCACATGTCCTGGAGATTCATAGGAATCAGTTTGTGTAATTAATATTGGTCTCACTGTTAACAGTACTATTTAACTGCTAATGCTAACCAAGCATTTCCAACCGCTGCTGCCGCTTCACATTAATAGTGCTTAGTTGGAGAAACACGGCAGGGCTTTTATTGTGAAGCTGTCACAGGAAGTGCAATGCATTTGCTGGTGAGGTTAGCGCTGTTTTGTGGAAAATTACTTGTACTTCGTGCAGCATGACTCTGATTGTGTTTCCCATTACTGACTGTTGTCTTTCTTACGATGATAGTTTGCTTGGCTGCAATACACCTGTTTCTTCTTCTGTTGTATTTCTGACAGAGTAGCTGCTCAGGGAGTGGTTGCTGTAGTATCAAACAGCTCTTACCAAAGGTGCAGCTAAATAAAGCAGGACTTTCAAGTCACTTTGCAATCAAATTATTATCATCACGAATAAAGGTATGAATTGGTGTGAGACTTTTCCTGATTAAGTTCCAAAAATCGTTCATGGCACAGGAGAACGGTGACTGAGATAGCTGAACAATTGAATCACAGCTGTGGGTTTTCTAAATCCAGAGGCAGATGTTGCATATTTCGAGCTGCGAGTGCCAGCTATGGATGCATCCGACGGTGGCATTGTTTGTGAGAACAAATGGAGAGCTCCGACATCCAGAAAAATGAATTACACCCCTATGCGGCAACACTCCACAGGATTGTACACAGGTGGCTGAAACACAGGAAATTTAACAGCTGCTGAACTGAACTGATGGCACAACGTCAAGCAGAGATTAGCTCAACACAAAAAGACCCACAAAGGTCATGCTGGGTTGGACAACTTGGAGACATTCACCCCATAATGTTGTGGAAAACTGATTTACACACAGTAAAGCTTCAGCAGGGCACTCTGGAGCGAACGTCCTGCTGGAGGTAAGTGAATGAATTGGCTGTTTGCAACTTTGCACTATGCTTTCAGCACAGAGGGACTGATGAAGCAACTTGTTTAGTCTCTAAAATTATGGCCAATAAAGTTCATAAGCTCTGAGGGAATTAACATAGAGCTATATTCTTGTGATTTGTTGCTGGCTCAAATACAGTACATTTTATCAACCTCTTGGGTTCTGCAATGTATTCCATTCATAGGTAGCTTGTAACAGTGAGACCTTGTTTAGGCTGTAGATTTTGGTCTTAAATCATCCCACTTTCCTCTCTGATGCGTCATCGCTTGTTCTCTTCCATCAGCTTCTCGGCTCTCGGTAAATTCACAACGTAAACGATGACACAGACTTGACAAACGGCCTCTGATATTGCAATAGCACACTTTAGTCATTTTACATGACACCTGACAAATGCTTTTTGTGTTATCTGCTGCTACTGCAAAGGTACTTTATTTTAACCCATTGCTGCTAATTGAATCCATAGAAGCATTTCACTTTGAAATGTAGAACACACTGCGCCTCAGCTTTCCCCCAAAGTTAAATTATTAACAAGATTTAGTGTAAGTCTATTTTTTTCCTGTTTGGGGAGTATTATGAGTGATCTGTGCTGAAGGGGAGGCTATTATTCTCCCTCCATCCTGCGAGGGCCTGCATGGCAGGATTATATGATAAAGTGCTTTAACCTTCAGTCATAAAGAATCATCCGTCAAGTGCATTTGTTTTGCCTCTAATGATGAATGCATTTCATAATAACTCTCATTCTGACAGGGACAAAAGAAAATAGCCTTGAGAAGAGGCAAAGTACCACTTTAACTGCACATATGGCGTGTTAACACTAGATGCCTGCTGCAGTGTCTCTCAGAGGTATTGTTTGGAAGTTTCAAATTGGCTTTTGTCAGACTTCAGAGGGAAAAACCACCGATGGAAAAAAAAAGAAGAAAGAATTGCAGTTGATGGAGACACAAAATTTACAGTATATTACAGCACACCGGGAAATGTTTCAGAAACAAGAAGCCGCAGAAGACAGCAGGTAAATATATAACTTTAATAATGTGAAACAGAAAAACAAAAAGCCCATCTCACCGAAATATATGCTGAACATTTGTGCATTGTTTATGTTTCGTCTGCGCCCCGGCATGTCAGTCAGACCGATACGAGGAAAACAGAATCACTTCAGGTTTTTTGTGATAATGTGCTGGACGCTGAAGACAAAGTACTGTAACTGCCACACAAAGAGCTCGACTTTGGCACCAAATGTCACTCTGGACTCGCTGGATTTGTTAAAGAAGAGGTTTCTGAAGCTTTTTGGCAGCTTTGAGCATTCTTCAACAGCTGCAATGTCCCTCCAGTTTTATCCTGCAGTTGAACCTACATGTCCCTCGAGGAATGGAGGTGAACATTTCCCTCCGTGGGTGAATAAAAGATACTTAAGTATTCATATTATTACAATTCCATTAATCCCCATCAGGGAACAGAGGACACCTTATTTACCGAGCTACTGGAGTAAGAACACAATCTCATTTACTAAATATTCCTGCTTTATCAGTTATGTGTCTGATCTACAGGCAAACAGTAAGCTAACCTAAGTTCCCTTTCACTGTAGGCAGTTGGTCTGTGGTGGTGTAAAGCGACTGTAATAAACATTTTTACGGTGACGAAGCATGAAATACGCGGCGTGCAGGGGTGTGTGGAGGAACAAGGTTTGGGGCGAAGCCCAGACCATCTGGGTGGTCCCTGCTGTTCTGCCTGGAACACCACCGCTTTGATTTAATTTTACTGCATTGTACGACGACTGCAGACATTTCATTTGATATTAAACCTCAATACTAATGTTAAGACAATTGCTCTGGACAATCTGGACATCTGTAGGACATCAGAGAACTCTCAAACCTCTGGCAAAAGTGTTTAATTGGTACTTTCCTTTTTTATTTGGTTTTTACATTTTTATTTGACTGTTATAATATTGGCACTCTGTGCTGTACAGATAACCCTGATGACAGTAGGCTGAATTGAAACCCTTTTTTATTTGTACAACCATTAGGGGAATTTCAGGTGTTTTTATCATCTCGCTTTTCTTAAAATTATGTTATGAAGTATCACATATCCTTTAACTTATGTCACCTATGCCTACATGACAAAACCTTAAACATTTTTCACTGTGAAGCAATGTTCTCCACCAAAAAATGTCAGAACACATAAGCAGTAGATATCATAGATATTTCGGGTTTGATCAGCTACATTAGTCAATAAACCAGCGCTCTCAAATCTAGGGGTAGCATGCTCATGAAGGTGTGGTGTAGTAGTGTTGTAGCTGCTAATGGGCAGCCCTGCCTCCTAGAAATTACATTTATATACGACTGATTTACAACTGCAAATATGTTTTTTAATGCGGAAAACTCATGAGGAAACATTGCTAATTTATGAACCTGGTAGCCTTTCAATGCACCACCACTCCCTCAGTCTCTGCATCCACACACACTCACACACAGCAGAGGTTGGGGGTGGTTTTGTGATCATTATAGATTTTTGCCTCCGTCAGAAAGATTCGGGACAAAAACATTCCCAGCTAAAGCCCCGGAAGCACAATACTGGTGACGCTGATGGTGGCATAAAAGGTGTCAGTCCTAGTGACGCCCGAACACTTATTATCACCACTGTTTCCAGCAAAAACCTTTAAAAAACTGCTGTACGCTACCTGCCAAGTACCAAAAGGCAGACAGACAAAGTTAGCAACAAGCCAGTGAACAAAGTGGAGCATTTAGCTGCTAAACAGCCAGATATTTCACATTTTGGAGTTGGCGGAGACAAAAACAGAGCTAAAAGCAGAGTGAATATTGGACTTTCATTCATCAAGTGGCCAGAAACACAACTGTCTGAGGATACATAGCATTAAATTAAATATTTGCTTTAAATTATGCTTCTTACTAAATAACTTGATGTTGTTGTTTTTTTTAATTTGAAGGTGACTAAAGATGATAAATGATACTCAGACAGGAAGGGGGAGGGATCAATCGGGTTAATCTTCCCGTGTTGGTAAGGACTTGGCATAAACGGGACTTCACTGTCCCCTTGTGTTGCACACTGAAAATAAACGACTGGTTTTAAAGAAAATCAAGATGTAGTCTGCAGAGAGAGACAAATATCTCACAGTGTGATTAAATGCAAGGGTTTACTGAATCACTTCAACCAGTGCTTCACACTTTGATTATAATTCCCCTCAAATATGGCTTATTGCTAAATAAACAAAGTCAAATAAAGTCCACTTCTTCAGCTCCTCAGCCAGCGAAACCCAACGACTCTGATTTTTGAAAAGGCCAATAAGTGTTGATGGGAAATAATAATAGGCAATTATCAAAGGGAGTTATTCCATCAGGCAAAACACTCAAAATAAAGTGGCTGCAAAATGACACAAAATAAGTGGCACATCAGCACTTCTGCATGATATTTCTACACAGATTAAGTGATTTGGCTAATTAAAATGAGAGTACAAGTAAAGAGTACAACTGGCTTATAATAACACATGGTGTCTAAGAGCATATGCTGCAGCATTACTGTGAGCGCGTGAACACCCTGCACGACGGCGGATCTTTTTACTCTAGCATCCGTTTGTTTTTTGCGAGACAATAAACTCAATGTTTTGCCGACACCTCTCTGACAGCAGCAGCTTGGTAAAAGTGTGAGAATTACTGTCAGCAAATCACTACAGAGTCTGAATCTGTCAGCTTCCTCGGGAGGCTGCAGTCTGCAGATGTGCGAGACAGTCGAGATATTTAAAAGGCAGAGACACGGGGAGGAGGGGGGGGGGGGGGGGGGGGGGGGGGGGGGGGGGGCTTTAAATTCGACAGAAGTTTAATGCAGCTAGGCAAAGTCCCGACACAAGGCGTCTGCCGAACTGAGCACACAATTGGCTATGGCCGCGTGAAATCTGCCCAGGTTTATTTGAATCAAAAGAGGCGTGCTGCTGCTCGACTGACTGATTACCTTTAACGCCTGAGAAAGCTCTGCGGCTGCCTACTGCAGGCCTGAAGCGTTTTCCCGGCACCTCCGGGGCCTTGTTTGAATTTCAGATGGCTGACAGTGAAATTGAACTGTTTGAAACATAAACAGGATTAGGCGTTTTTTTGTTCTTCAGAAAGAAAGCGGAGATAACCCCGTGTCCATGCGCCTCTGCTGCTTCTGCGATGATAAAACGCGATTGATATCGATCGTCTGATTATTTAATAACGTTACCTCGCTGGTATGACATGGTTGATACAGAGTGTACAGTTCACAGCGCTTGCAACAACGATAAGCAAGTAGATTTTTTCCCTTGTTCCTTGTGTGTGTAGTGTTGTGGCTAAAACAGTTGATGCTTGATAAGACTTAATTCATAATAAGCTATATTTGCGCTTATCTTCTATTTATCCATTTAATTTGATTTTGATGTAGACAAGCAGGTTTCAAATGATATAAAATATGATTTGTTATGCTGACCTCCATAAATGCTGCTTCTGTTGGCTTTCGTGCTGCCAATGTGACAGTAAAAGGTCAAATGAAGGGACCGCTCACTGCACAACATTAAATGTGATCCAGAGTGTTGGTAACACTTTATGAGACTGTCTTTGGCTTACAAAACACATGCTTAAGTAATACATACAAAAATGATTTAAATCATCTACTGTGCCTACTCGCCACTAACAAATGATCAAGACACTGACTAGCGACAAGCTAGTGCTTAATGAATCATCAATTAATGAATGTTAACTCATTTAAATTATATATTAATTTAAATGCCCAATTATGCAGATTCTTTGAGTAAGTATGACCCATTTTTTTTTTTTTTTTTATCAGACTAGTAGATGCAAACATCAACACGTTCCTGCAGGACCTTCTTTATTTTTGTCACATGTACAAGCTCGGAGGTGAAATGCTGGTTTGTTTAGGCTAACAGAAGGGTCATAGGTCTAACCCCGGAGTGACTGAGTGAATGTGAATAATGCTGCCTTCAAATGGAACTGGCGAGCTCGTGGTTGGGAAGTCCTGAGAACGCCGGTGCGAGTGCAACGGCAGCATGGACGCCAAAAGACTCCTCGTCATTCTCTTGTCATTCGCTTCTTTCCAAGACATTTTGACCTCTTCTTCATACGTCTTATGAGACTACAAGGAAAAAAGCTATAGGACTAAATCGACAATATATTAACTTATGATCCATCAAAATTAACTGCCCTTCACAATTTTCGTTCCACTTTCAACGCCGTGAATACCACAAAAGGTAGACATCGATGATGCTGAAGATGTCACGGCCACTGACTCCTCACTCCTCGTTACCGGCCAGCAGAGGCCGCAAGCTTCAGTCTGGAATCTTGCTTCAGTTGGCGACATACGTGGCGGTCATGTTAGTGTCAGCCGATAATTTTGTTGCCTTTTTCATAGAGAAATTGACATTTCACATCTCTGGTGGTTTGGAACGTGCATGCTGTCTCCCCTTCTCATGCACACACACTGGACACACAACCCAGCCTGCGCCCCCTTTACCCCACCTGCCCGCCCCCAGATCTGCACCCACGCTCTTCCGGCTAAACATGAGTTTTGCGCCCTCATTGTAAAGAGTTAGATCAAAGCTTCTACAGTAGAACAAAATACAAAGGCAAAAAAGACTTTCATTCATTCACACTGCACCCTTTGACTCACAAGAAAATAGGCTAAGCCGCATCGAATAGCTGAGCCCGTTCTTGGTTCAGTGGAGCTGAATCTCCCGCTGTGTAGATGTTTTTGTGCTAAAAATAATTTACACACAAACACGAGTTCAAACCGTGTTCGGATACATCATCTTTATTTTAAGCCAGTGAGTAAACATTTCTGATGAGTCACTGACGTTTCCTCTGGCATCTCTTCTGTTTCTGTTGTTTGAACGGGTTTCACTCAGCACTCGCTAAAACAAAGACTGAATACACTTTGTCTCTGTACGTAGTGTGAAATTATCAACGCTTTATCTTGTATTAAATTGCAGTTTGCATCACTTGCTGCACGAATATTTTTCTACATACGTATTTACTGCATGCCAATTACAATGCATGTAAAGAGGCGTCACATGCATCCTCCCCTGTGCTTACAATCCACTGATCTCTTTCTCATGACCTCCCTTGTAGCATTTTGTGGATGCAATCTTAACTGACAAGCTCAACTGTTTTGCATGCCGGGTGGAAACATTAAAGACTGAGTTAATCCTCTCTGATTCCCTGCTGCTGTCACTCACACAGCCTGACTAAACGCCACAAAATGTTCCCGAATCAAACGACGCGGCATCACACCTTTGATGCTGCGTGTAATTTCAGACTAAAATACAGTAATAACCCGTCGTTTGAAAGGATTTCAATTGTTTGTTTGCTTTTTTGGTAATCACCTGAGGGATGAAAAGAAAAAAAAATTACAGATAATATAGGGGTCTGACTATTCCAAGTTTTCAACCAAGGTTCTATTGGCAGATCATTTTTTATTTTCTCTGTTACAAAGAAGGAAAAAGAGAGGACGGGGGAGTAAAGTAGAGCCATATCTCAGACGGGCAGGCTGGTGCTCCTGCCCCTTGCTAAGCTCTGGATGTCAAGGTGCACATTTCAAACTTCCACCTGATTACTGTTTCAGTCATTAAAGCGATGATTAATCATTTGAAATTGTTTGGGAGCAACTCAGGAATCAATTTTTCTGGAAGCAGATTGTTGCAGCTCATTAACATATCATGTTCCATTTCCTTGCCAAATAGATTTGTCCAACAGGAAGATAACGAGCCCGTGTGCATGTAAATACCCTGATGTGATCCTGGCAACTGTGGAGCTCTGATGGAATCAAGTATTTCTACTTGAAGCAGGAGCTTTTGGAGCGTTTTTTGTGCTTTCTCTCAAAAATACTTCTCATTTCACAGTTCCAAGAGGATCTCTGCAATTAGGATGATTAAATGCTTTGTGGCATTGATCACAACTCTATGAAACAAATGGAGATGAGACCATAAAATTGCTTTCTTGATACACTGTTCATTGTGAACTGGATTTGATTAACTGTATGGAAATAAAGATGTTTTACTCTGAATAATGAAACACCATTTTTATGAATCTCTTTGCCGATAGTGTGTGTTTTATATGTGTGTGTGTGTGTGTGTGTGTATGCGCCTATGCCATGCTCTCTGATTTTATTCAAACAGAATTTCCACACAAGTGATAAAAACTTAAGCAGAACCTGAAATGTAAACAGTTTCAGGGCTTTTGTTTAATCCTGCCCCTTAAAGATCAGTGAAATCTTTACTGTTCTCCGTGAACGAGCCGCCTGCGAAACACCGGCTGCGGAAATCTCTGGAATATAAGAATTCTTGCAGGAGACGCGCGGCTGCAGACAATGTCCACCCAGTCCTGTTATCATTTATTCATCTGTTCATTGCCTGACTGCTCCTGTACAAATTCTTTTCAAAGTCGTGCATTTAATGATCTGTCGGATCAAAAGGCTAAGCCCGTGCAGCCTCCACTTGTTTACAAATTGTCTGTTTGTGGATGTGCAAATAAATCAAAGTGAGAGATAACATCAAAGCGCTGCACAGTGTGTGCAGCTCGATGTATCTTTCAAACTTGATTATGCAGCGTTAGATTAGGAAAGGACACAGGCAGTCGGAAAGTTAAGCATCTTTGCATTAGCGTGTCATTTAAGCATAACAGATGTTTTTGTCCAAATCCTCCCCGAAGCAGCATGAAAGCTCAGCGTTTCAGTTCAGACGGTTCAGTGACATTCTGGACATATTATATGCTGTCATAAATTACATTTGGATTTTGCTATTATAAAAAAAAAAAATTAAAGTTAACTTGAGCAATTAAGCAGTATAAAACCACAGCAGCTGCCGTTCTACAAGACACCTGAATGGAGCCATTGTCTCCTTTTATAATGAGACTGGAAAAGAAATAATAACTTTCCTGCTTTTCTCTGTTATTTATAGAAGCTTTTGTCCATTTCAGCAGCGCTTTCACTATTTAAAAGAATAATTCAGCTTTTGGAAAATGCGCTTAGCGTAGCGTAGCTTAGTTTTGCTTAAAGACTGGAAACAGGAAGGCAAACAACTAACCAGGCTCTGTCCAAAGATAACAAAATCTGCATACCACCATAGCACCTCTGAAAGTGAGTTTTATTTCATCAACATGTTGGACCTCATTGGCCCAATGGTTACCTGTATCGAGTCTTTATGCTAAGCTAACTGGCTGCTGGCTGTTGCTTCATCTTTAAGGTATAGAAAAAAGGGTGGTATCCATGTTCCCATCAACTCTCAGCAAGAAAGTGAATAATTGTTATCCCACTTTCCATTCAGTCAGTCTTCTGATTTAGACCAACCGAACATTACCAAAAATTGTTATTTTCAAAACCTTCTCAATCCTTAAAGGGTTAATTATTATTATGTTTTTTTTAATAATCAAAAGTCACCATTACAAGACGGAGGTTTTCACCTCCGTTCTGCTCTGGGTCTGATTGTTCTCTTCCTTGTAAAAGATAAAAGGTCACATCACTGTTTTCGATATCAGAACTGCTGTCATGATAAATCACAACCACCCTGCTCCTCAGGTGCACTCCATGTGAAAAGGCTTCAAGCCGGAGTCAAAGATTAATAAATAAAGAGCCTCATAAAATATTCTCAAACAACATCTCCTGTCGGTGAAAATAAAGATGCAAGGATGATGAGGTGTTGCTGCAGCTCAGGTGGAAAGCAACGGGGAACCGGCAGTGACATCCAAAACCAGGAGCAGTAAAGTGCACGCTCAGTGATTCCGCCTGGCATTTGTTTTGTTAAGGTCAGATCTGTAATGTAATTACCTTACTTAACTGACATGCGTATTTGGTGAAAGGCCAGTCTTTATTAGGCGAACGACGTGTACACCACCAGACAGGCAGCAGCATGCATTATTCAGGAGCTCGCTTCACTCTGCGCATGCTGCAAGATGGATCTTCCATCCAGGTGACCTCTCTTTAGGTCTCAGGCCTGAGTTGCAACCCCCACCCCCCGAACGAAAGGCTCAAACAAACAAAGCTTTCAGTCACGCTGCGTGTTTCGTCTTGGTCAAGACGTCTGTTACTGTGGACAGCTAAGTGAGTCAAAGATGACCCCATTTCCAAACAGCGTCAAGTTAAAGATGAAACATTCCTTTTAATATTTTAAGCAAGAACACTTTTTGCATTTCTGTCTTTCAGAGTTTCAAAGTGACGCAAAGGAAAAAGGCCAGAAGCGAAAGTTTCGGCACCCTGCATGGTCAGTACGTGGTAACGCCCCCTTTGGCAACTTTCACAGCTTGTAAAGGCTTTTTATAGCCAGCACGGAGTCTTTTAGTTCTTGTTTGGGGGATTTTCACTCATTCTTTCTTACAAAAGGCTTCTAGTTCTGTGAGATTCTTAGGCTTTCTTGCATCTTTTAAGTCTATCCACAGGTTTTTGATGAAGTTTATGTCAGGGGACTGTGAGGAAAACCGTCAGCTTGCGCCTCTTGAGGTCGTTCATTGTGGATTTTGAGCTGTGTTTAGATCATTATCCCGCTACAGAAGCGATCCTCTTTTCTCTCCATTTTTTTTTTTTTTTTTTACAGACGGAGTGATGTTTGCTTCCAGAATTTCTTGGCATTTAACCCAATCCATTCTTCCCTCCACCAGTGAAATGCTCCCTGTGTCACTGGCTGCAACACAAAGCATGATCTTTGAGGAGGTGTTCTTTTCACTGAATCTGCCTTTTTCCTCCAAACATACCTTTGCTCATTGTGGCCAGAAACATATATTGTAACTTCATCAGTCCACAGGAAAATGCATCAGCCTTGCTTAGATGTTCCTTTGCAAACATCTGATGCTGAAGTTTGTGGTGAGTATACAAGAAAGGTTCTCTTCTGGTGCCTCTTCAGTCAAGGTCAAATTTGTGCAGGTGCTGCAGAGGAACGGTGCACCACCTCCCCAGACTCTGCTAAATCTAAATCTAAAGACTAATCTAAGACTCCATTTCCACGCTTATGAGCGAACGTTCACCGGTGAAGCCGGATGGGGGGTGCAAGAAAAACAAGCACGCTCGGTCAACGTTCCTGTAAATAAAGAAGGGAAATAACATATGGTCGCCGTTTCAATCCGATGCCTGTCTAATTATCTCTCCGCGCTTCTCTATAACGCCCTGACTTCCTCCCAGACCCTGCAGAGTTTGGAGTAACTCTTCTAAATGTCTAAATGTAGACTCGACTGAGCATGCATCATCTTCATTGACCTTTAAAGACAAATCCCTCTGCATCCACCATGCCTAGAAGTGGTTCAATAGTCCCGGGGAGAGTGTGTCTCTCGATGGGTAAAATCAATAACCGGTTTTCACACAACATTCATCTTGCTGTTTACGTTTGCCTAATCAGCAGTAGAGAAAAAACAAAACAAAACACTGACACTGTTCAGCTCTCGCAGGCCCCACTTGGTAATAATGCAGCGTGCTAATGCTAATCTGTTATCTCATGTGCTCTGGCATTTTCTACTGCAGAGTGCCTGTTAATTGGCCGTGCTGCCCTGATGTTTGCTTATTAAAGCCACAGCTTCAGTCCTCCATCTCCTCTTCATTTCTTTAATTCTCGCAGACCCTCTAACACACAGCTTAATTAGCATATGCACACAGCACAGTTATGAGCCATTTAGGCAATCATCAGTTTAGGTTCTCTATATTTCTTTAAGTGGACACTGGGAATACCATGCATATATTCAGCTCAGCTTTATCTCTGTGCAGTCACTTTGCCTTCATGTATATTCACACGTACTGTGTACAGTTCATATCTGTATGCTGGTGGTGCAGAAGGCATGTATTACTTAATACTTTGCATAGTGTAGGAAAAATTGCGGTTTCTTTAGCTATTATTTCACATCAGACAAATGTTTGAAAGGAAATTTGCATAGCACACAAAAAACAGAGGAAAGATTCTCATGTTCTTCTTTTTCCAACACATCCTCATGCCTAAACGACTGAATAGGCTGACTCCCGAAGACTCCCCAAACATATATCAGTTGTGGAGAGTCCCAGCAATAACATTACTAATGCTATTAATACTAACACTAGTAACTAATGGTCGCAGTTTGCTTAGGTTTCGACCTCAAAATGACTTGGCTAGGCTGAGAAAAAGCTAATGTGTCGGTCAAAAATAAGTACGTTACCTTCACATTTGTGACGTAACTTAAGTAGATTGTGCAACTTAAAATATCCATTAACCCCACCTCTTCAGTATATGGACTTTCTTTATCTCTCTATTTGTCTTTAGCTCTTTATACAAAGTCACCTGACCTCCTTCTTTGCTCCCGTCATAATTACAACAAAAGGTTACCACCTGCCAATAAAAATAAAAAGAGGTCATAATGATCTACTTGCACGGACGACCTGCACGGCTATCTTTCTGGTGAGGACGGGCTGTCATTTTCCCCAGTGCACGTCCTCAGTGAAGGGTGGCTGTAAATTTAAGGGAAGGGTTAGAGAAACTGGCCTCAGCGGGACTTGTTGACAACAGTCAAAATTGAACAAGGATGAAAACATGATTGGGAGCATCAATGCTGCAGACGAGAAAACAAAAACCATTATGAGAATGATACCGCAGAACTGTCTGTGCACCCGAGGGTGGAAAACACACAGAGAGATGATTTGATCTGACGGAGGCGCACCGACACATCTGCACGTTTTCAGTTGCCCATATATGCAAAGATTTACAGCAATATTGAGCCCATGTGATCTCAGCCCGGTTTGACAGCATCATCTCTATCCTCTTATCTGTTTAGCCTCTGCACCGTCAGCGTCAAACCTTTCACAGATGTCAGCACAAGGAGCCGCGATATTTCAGATTTCAATCAGCTCCAGATCATTAAAGTTCGCCGTTCGACCACTGATCTGTCTCTCCGAGCATCTCCAATGACCCCTGCGGTCACGAAGCCACACATGATCAACGCCCGCTGCTCTGACGCTGTCTCAGAGGCTGTGCAAAGGTAATAACCAGACCATGACCCTCTCAAAGACTTTGTCTTGAACGCTTCCTAATCCCACAAAATTCAGACCCCAACACACTGACGCACACACACTGAAGGGGAATAAAAAAAAAAGACAGTACATTCACAAACATACAGTGGCTTATCTCCACTGCTCAACTGTGCAGAGCAATTGCTGCTTGGCTGGCCCCGCAAAAAGCCCCCCCCCCCAACTTCTCATCATTTTGTCTCTGCCTCCCTCCTCAGTTTGGTCTTCTCTGCTACGCCCACGCCTCCGCTGCTCTTAATTGCTATTTCAGAAAAACATTATTACAGTCCTTTCCATTCATGTCAATTGCGATCAAATGGATGATTTACCTGTGATGTGAAGGTGGTCCGGTGCCATTCCACGTGACGTTAACGTTGCTAAGGGGAGGATGAGGATGGAAAGCATGTGGGGAGGGGAAACCACGAACTATCAGCAACTGTAAGCACACAGGTAATCTCAAAATGAGACCACAATGCTAAATATAATCCATCAGAAGGCCGGGAAACCCTTCCATCAGGCCGCTGTGGGGTTTAAGGTCTTCACCCACTCCATGTTCTAGCAAGCAAATCATCATCATCATCATCACGTTTGTGTATTTAGCACTCGCTCCGGTAGTTTTATGCCCCACTTTTAAAAGCAACTCTTAAAGACTCGGGTCACACCACAGCAATACTTTGCACAAATTCGACTTTCAAGAAGACTTGCTCTCAGTATGAAAAGACATTTCTGCACTGCCTTTTTTTTTTTTTTTTTTTTTTTGCTGATTTCGGTAAACACAAAAACAGTATGTGGCACCGTTTTTCACTGAGACAGGCTGCGCAGCACTGTTTCCTTAACATAACCTTGTTTATCTTTGGTTGGAACGCTGGCTTCAGCTACTGTCTGACAACAGAAATATGCAAATTCCTGGTTCAGCCACAGGTCAAACTCTGTTTACCACAAGAGTGAGACTCTCCAGTCCATATACTACATTCTTATACACACACACTCACACACAAATGGGCTTAATCTTAGTGAACAGGTGCTTCAGCCAGTTTTTTTTTGTCGTGTCCTGAAACTTTAAAGAACCAGGTTTGTCTGATTGTTCCTTAAAAATATTACTCATCCAGCAACGTAAAATCAAGCGACCTCCTGCAAATACAGCAAAGTTTAGGAAAATTTTGATACATACCTATTGACTTAATCACTGCTTTAATCATTTATTTGTCATTTTTAATCACCCAGGATGTAACCTTTTATGGTGATGTACTGCATCTATCCAGTGTATTCCTTCTTTCCAGCATTTACTGATATGTGCACAACACTGCAAAAATAAGTTAAACTGACAGGTTAATAATCTTTGAGTTGTAATCCTTGATTTGGCGACACCCGTGGTTACCGCAGTAACAGCAAGAGAGGATTAATGCTTTGTGAGAAATACAGCAGAAGAGCAACCTGTGTTATCTGTTTACAGCACAACCAAAGAAATGTGTTGTTTCTTAGAGAAAACAGTCAGGAATAATGGGAGCCACAGTCTAATTTCAGGCTGCACATGATGGCACAACAACCGGGGCACGGTGAAGTCGGTTATGTTGCTGAGAAAGCGGAGGTTTGCAGCCTGTTTTTGTTCCATTACTTCATGCAATACTTACAACTGATCTGCAGACTAAAATGATCGTGATCTTGTTTTGTGGACGCATTTCTTGCCAGCTGAAAGCTTTAAGCGTGAAACAGCAGCATGAGGAAATGATAAGTTTGCATTAGCACTGACTGAGCACAGCTCTGACACAGTTTACAGATTATACTGGATTACATGCGTGCAGTTTCTTTTTTTTTTTTTTCCTGTGAATCCCTCGTGTTCAGGCAGGCAATCTGAATGGCTATTGGTGAGAAATGCTGACTATAAATAGTGTCAAAGATGGGATGTGACTAGACGAAAATCATAAGAATTTCAACTTTAATGAACATTAGGTTTATAATGAAATCCAACTTAGAGAATTTCATGAAGAGTGGGCATTAATGTTTATTCTTTCCTTTGGTTTGCCACTACATATCATCTATAGTCAAGTTTTTTACTCATGAGGATAATGAAACAAGTACTTAACCTGCAGACCTGAGACTGACTGGCTCTCCTTCTTTGATGGTATCATTACTAGAACGTTGTCTCTTTCATCTCATTTCTCATGGAGCAGATCTGAAATGTCATTGGGAGTGTGTGGCACGGTCCAGCTCAGGCAGTGGCTCAAATGAGATTTTGAAATATTAAAGTGCAGACAAAAAGTTTCCCCCGAACGGATGAGAAATGTTAAATGGCCAAAATTTGTTGAAATCTTCGCCAGTATAATGCATTCAATCCACTAATTATTAAAGGGTCATAAGAATTTAACAGATCTCAGTTCGCTGCAGGGCTTCTGCCCTCCGTCGTGTTTGATCCTCAGATAGTAGTAACATCTACCATCAAAACGATGATAACGCCGTGCAATCAGGTCATATTGAATTAGAAATAAAGCACATCTAATCAGGAATGGAACAAAAATCGCCGAGTAATTGTTCTCCATGTTACTGTGTTTGACAGAATGAAAGGAAAGCATAATATCCATAACTGCCCTTTGGCACGAGGAACAAAAGATAATTAATGTAAGAGAGCTGCAGGGAAGTGGTGAAGAGCTGGTTGTGACATGCTATGTGAGGTCGAAGCCCTCGGTTTCTGATAAATTCATAATGCAGGCTGAAAGATACAATATCTTATGTAAATATGTCTTCATTTTAAATGTTTATGCATTGACTTTCTGTGCTGTTGAATAACCGTTGCTACGGTTCAGTTATTCACCCTGAAGTGTGTCTGATGTATTACTGAATAATGCTGATTGCTATCATTAAAAAGCACTACTGAATTATTTTGTTGCCACTCTCTCAGCTTAATTTCCCCCCTGCCTAAGGTGCATCTTTCTGCAGCAAGCCTCAGAGTAGGTTCATTTATTTTTGCCTGTGTACCGTTTTTTGTGTAACCTCTGAATACCTTTCTTTTTTTTTATTCCCAGGCCAGTATAACAAGGAGAAACTAGCAGACAAATGATAAGGACTATTTGTCAGTTATTCCCAGTTCACAGCCATCCCATTACTTTCTTTATGAGGGCTTCTGACACCTTACCTGATACCCACATCTATCACTTAGGTTTTCCTTTGCTCCCCAGCAATAATCAGGTTGCTTTCATGGTCTATATTTAGTTGATTCAATGTCATGTAAGGACAGGAGGGGATATCCATAGTGTAAGCATTATGTGATAGGGGTTATTAAAGCGGGTGTCTCTCTTAGCTCCACAAAGACACTCAAACATGTTGTCAAAGCCATTTATAGGTTCAGAACAGACTGTATAAAAGAAGTGGACGTAGCCGCTGCGCCTGAAAAGTGAAGCCAATTTGAAGTGACTTAAACCTACTTTCTGCTAATGGCCAGCAGGGGGCGACTCTACAAGTTCAAAAAAAAAAAAAAAATCCAATTGTATAGAAGTCTATGAGAAATGAATTTTTCTTCTTACCTCAGCAAACAGTTTCTTAAAGAGTTTATGGTCTCAATCACTGGTTTCAGGTCCTCTTCAATACAGCATGATTTTGTAAATTCTGGCCCTATTTAAAGTAAAATTGACAACAAAGCAGGGTACGCTTTAGGCCATGGCTACCTTGTGATTGTCAGGCTGCTACCTCGGCGCAGATCCACCCTTCACTCCTCCCCAGCTACCCTCGCCGACACTTCTGGCTACCAAAAACTAAGATGGCGACGGCCAATTTCCAAAGTCAAGGCTTCAAAACAGTAATCCACCAATCGACGGGTGAAGACACAGTGGCTACATCCACGATACAATCTATGAATATACTTGAAATTTTTCTTTCTGTGCCGTCTATCCATCAAATGCAATTAAAGCCCCGCTTCCTCTCTCTCTCTCTCTTTCTGTCTCCCTTGTTTGATGTCAGTTCTACTTTCAGCTATGTTGCCTCTGATTGCCCCTTCTGGCTCCATTATGTTTGTTTAATGAACAAATAGATTCACAGGCAACATTAACTTCTTATACACACCCAAATGTAACTCTTCTAATTGAAATGAGCCTCAGATTACACTATGTGAGGGTGGCAATTTACCCCAAAGTATTCTCCCTTCTTGCTGCTTTTAGAGTACTATAATACAGTTATCTACTGGCTGTCAGACTAACAGTTGGTCCAGGAAGACAAGTGACATTGAGTACCTCTCTGGAGTCAGATAGAGTGCCTTGGGGAGACTTTTAAGTGTGGGTCTAGTATAGTGGCTGGCTGATAAATTGTTTGGTGAGATGGGGTCAATATAACTGATGCTGTCATACTTAATGGATCACTGTCAATGTTTCACATGACATTTGTTTGACAAAAAAAAAGAAAAGGAAAGAAGAGGGTCTTTGAAATGCAAAGATAGCAACTGCAGAGATTTACTTCTGAAGATGAATAAGACAATAAGCGCAGGTTTTCACAGCGTATCAATCCACCTGCGCCACATCCATCCCGTTTGACAATGGCGGCGTGAAATATGAGCGCGGGCCAACAGCGTGTGTGATTGATAATTGCTGTACTGTGGCTGCCTGCCTGCTGTCTCCACTGCGGCCCGCCAATTCATCAGGCATCAGAGGCAGATCGGGCTGATGACTAATGTCTGCGTCTGTCTGTGAGAAACCTCAGCTGTATCCTTTCTGCCGCAACCGGGCAGCGCGCTACTACTCGCAAATCTGGATTAGCGAGGTGTCGGTCCAACTCCTGAACCTGGCATCCAATAATGACATAAAACGGGATGAAAGTGTTTGAAGTGCTCTACCCTTCTGACTCTTTAAAAGTAGACCAAAGTTTCTGCGACTCTCACATACAGAGCCTTTCAGAAGCTGTTAGCAGGTGCAGGTGCCAGCCTCTCTCCACACACACCGTCCCGTGTGTTAATGAGGCAAGGATACGCTCACTCGCTCTGTTCTTCGCTGATTGACTTCCTATTTCCATCCCTCATTCTCAGATAGGGTCGTTATTAAGCAAATGAGTTGCTGCTCCAGTGGGCTTTGCCATCAGATAGCCGTGACTGAAGGTTAATGGCAGAGTTGTTCAATGGGGAAATAGGAGCACGGGCGGCTCAACAAGCATAACGCCCCCTCCTATGTACAGTACACGTGCCCTTTGACCTGCTGTCACCTGTCTCACTCTCCGGGTCCTGACTTCCACAGGTGCACATTCAGGCGGCGCCAGATGCTCGATGTTAAACAGAAACAGCATCATTAATCAGAGTGGGTAAAGGTCTCCTTAGTTTGCGTTTCACTTCCGCAGTGTGTGGATTGTTCATTTGCTGCAACGCACATCCAAGCAGGCGCGCTGGCTGTCATACAATAAATTAGCTAGCAGTGAAGGCTAATGCACCCAGGAAGCAGAGAAGAGGGAGGCTGACTGAATGCGCCTAAGGTTGTTTAAATTGAACATCTTGCTCAACCTTAATTTACTACACAATCTCGCACTACACAGTAGATCAGTACACCGGGATTGTACCTCTTATTATTTCCTATTATGTTAGCAGCAATAACCTTGTCTAAAGATGCTTTGCTGCTGGCAGTTTGGTAATCAAGTGATTGCCAAAGTGTGTAGTGACAGAACGGCGTGACCTCAGAGCGGCGTTTGAAATATCTTTAACACAGCTCAAATTAATTGCTTTCCCCCGTTTGATTTACTGTTACTAGTCTGCAAAACTTTCCCACTTGTACAAATGTGTAGTTTAACTTCATTTATGTCCTCTGTGCTGTTAAAGCCATTTGCATCTGCTACATAATTAGGTTTTGTGCTTTTTTTTCCCGTCAAAGCAAGCCAACCAGCAGCTGAGGAGTTCAGCTTCGCTTTTTGACAATCCAAAATCCGCACCAAAAATCTTTTGCCGCAGGTTAATTGCCACGTTTGAAAAGTCGACCTCCTTTGCCGGTCTTGAATGAATCCTGTCTTTGTCTCCTGTGTGCCAAACATAAAAAGAAGAAAAATAAATAGCTAGAATCCTTAGGGCTGGCAGCGCCAACAGCCATTGTGCTTGGCTCGGTGCCTGGTTTCAAGACAAGATTCTTTCATTTGCAGCAGGCTTTCCTCCCTCAACGGGGGGGTGGTCGAGGTGGATTTTCCTGTATTACACCAGAAAATCACTCTTTTAATTTGAAATCTTGGTATTTCTTGACTTTAGTGAGAAAATAAGGCAGCTGTTCTCAGATAAGCGGCGGGTTGTACAGTGTATTCAATTGTGCATCTTTTTTTGGAGCTGCAAGGAAATACATACGTACCACTGACAGCCAGTGTAATACCTAATGTGGTAATAACTCTCCAGGTAGCAAACAGACCTATTAGACCAGTAATCCATTAATCTCAATAGTCACTTCTATTGAATTCTTGTGTAAAAAAAAAACATTGCAAGGGAAAAATACAGCTGATGTTTCAGCGTTGAGATTAGTAATTGAAGTCACATAATCACTGCAAAATACTGCTTTAGGCAACATTTCTGACTTCATCAAACTGCTTAAGCTCTGCCTTAGGTAGGCCTGTGCAAAGACCTCTGAGTAGACAAAGCACTTTCCAGGATGAGCCCCCCCCCCCCCCCCCCCCTTTAATTAATGTGTGAATGTGGATTACAAGACACTCTGGCTTATACAAATTCTGATAGATGTTGATTAACATGAAAGAGTTGCATTAAAATATGAGTCACTATCTACAGAACAAAAACTCAGGCCTGTGAATCTAACCATCGGCAGTTTGCAGTGATGCTGATAGAGAAAAGTACCAGGACACATACAAAGCTTCATTTTTTGTGTATGTGTGTGTGTGTGCAACAAAGAGTGTGACTCTTTGCTGTGGAGGGTGGGGTGAGTTGGTGTCTACGGGTGACCGGGCGATAAGCCTGAATTCTGTTGGAACGACGCTGTACAGTGGTGGGTGGTGTGGCTGACACTAATGCACCAGAAATGCCTCCATGTGAAAGAGGCAGTCGTTCAGATGGAAGAGGTCAAAAGGAATCCTCTTTTCCTCTTGGCTTGCTCTGACGCTGAACGCAGCCATCAGGCCGACAACCAGCCCGACCCGTCAAATGACACGGCCGCGGCTCTTGCTTTGCAGCCGGATGGAGGGAAATGAGGAAGAACATCTTATGCCGGGCCCCGACAAAGTCGACTGCGTTGGGTTCAGCGAGTACAGAGACACTGATTGCCAGTTGGAGACGAGCCTGTCAGTCAGTCCTCATCTCCATATCCTTGAGAGTGTTGACGAGACTCAGGTGCTGTTTAACGTCTGCGGATCAGTGCTTTTATCTGGCCTGCAAAGCAGAGTGTGCCCCCTGCGTTATTAATTACTTGCTCCGTGGTTAATTACAACAGATTAATAGGTATTCAAAAACAATTTACAATGTGATTAGGTGCACATTTTCATGACGCAATCAATAAAGCAGTTAATAAAGAAAATTGCACAACATTTATTAATTAATCAGTCTATTGATTTTCATTATTCTGTCTTTGAGCACTGAATATATTTAACAATTTATGAATGGATTTTGAAATTATTTTGGATATTGTATTGTTTTCTAATTCAAATATGCAAAACACAATTGGCAGTTGTTTGTTCAAAGTTTGCTTTATTGAATGAATTGGTAAAGAGTTTTCTAGGGCTTTAGGGATGAATAAAGATGGTGCACATTATTTTTATTACACTGCATGCATTGAAAAAAGACCTATCGCTTCCTCAAATGCTTAAAAAGACCTACAGTACTGCCTCTTTCCGGCAGGCTTCCCTTTATGTAAATTTGGTGATAATAATCATTCCTGCTGGTCTAACGTCTGAATGAGCACCCAAGTCACTTTTATATAGAAGGCACGATATCAATCCAACCAATCCAACCTAAGAACACATTCAACAGGATAAAAATCTGAACTGAAAGCTGATTAATGTGAAGGCTGCAGCGCCACAAAGGTTAAATACACTGTAAGAAATGACACACATCGCTCTTATTTGATTAAGGTCACTGGAATAATTTTCTCATGTAGGTATCATCTCCTATGCTCAAAGAAAATAACATCTGTTTAAGACTTTGTAACACCATAAACGACCTCACGTCCAATGAGTCAAGTCTATAAAAATTAGTTTTTTCCCTTGTGATGCAACCAGTGCACTGGGACTGGGAAAAAACAAAACAAAACAAAAAAACATTGTACAACCACATAAATATTCAGACTGGCTGAACAGACAAACGTGTTCAAACATGGCCGCGTGTCTGCAGACACTTGAGAACAGAAGCTCGTTCGCACCCACCATCTTCATCCGCATCCATTTCGGACTATGTTCGTCCCTCGAAGGGAAACGCGACTGATTTTACACATCAAAGTCAAAGTATGCAGGTCTTGTGGAGTGCTGCTGCATATGTGAAAAAAAGGTGTGCACAGCTCTTTGTGGCTCCTGCACGAAATCTGAAAAAACTGCCTCGAATAATGTCGCCTGAGTCGGCGTCACTTGGGGCTGAAGGCTGCAAGTTTGAAAATGAAAACGATCCGAAGATGTGAAGTTAGAAAGTCAGGCCTCTGTAGTCTGCTCCCCAGCTCTGCTTGAGCCTACGGCTCGAGGCTACATTAGCCGCTGCTAGCATAGCACATCCAAACCTCCAACTGACTTGCAGGAAGATGAGTTGCGTCATGGACATTGTAGGTTTTCACAAGGAAGATGAATGGGTGGAATAATCCATATATCTCTAGATCCGCAGCTTCGTTTGGGATCTTTTTTCTTTTAAAAAACTGTCCTTCGATAATGTTTTAGGAGTGCAACGCGCGACTCGTTGAAGTCCCCATTAAGTGCAAAGGTAGACTTAGCATCAAGATCATATGGGTCATTTGGAACAGTCAGAGATGTTTTCAGACAGACATTTTCAAAGACACTGACAAACAACGTATTTTATCTACGCTCACACTGTGTCAGTGCTCAGATTTGATGTTTTTGTTTGTCTCATCACATTATTTTTTTAAATGTGGCCAATAGCAGATTCCAGTGTGAACTGGTCCTGAACAGACCCACATGTACAAAAGAACAATAAAAAAAGACATCACACGTAGCACGCTGTCATACGGAAGTAAGCACTGAGGCCATTGAAGTCAGCATTTACGGTTTAATTTATAAGTGGATGTGCAGTGGAAGGCGGCAAATTTGTGTGCAGATGATAACAAGGACGAGGAGAAAGAGAGCCAAATATTTTACTGTGGCTCTTTGTGGAGCAATGGCTGTTACTCCTCCTCCTGGTGTGTGAGGATTCGGAGATGGGAGCCAGGAGTGGAGGGATCATGGCATGAATGGCTTCACAGAAACGGATTCAATCCAAACTGTCAGGATGACAAGGGCTACTCTTAACTACATCTGTCAGCGCCTCTGCATAAGACCATCTTTCATGTGTGTATTCAGCGGGTGGCCAGCACAGGATCGTGACAGGTTTCAATGTAGAGCGGCGCATGAATCCTAATATGCCTGTTCAGACTGGGGTGACAGTCATATTGGATGCACTGCAAAAAAATCAGAGCTGTATCTGAAATAGGACAACCTGTTGCCTGATTCATGGACGGAGAAATACTGCAGAGTCAGTCTCTGTAAATGAAATAAGCGACACGGGCAGCTGTTACAAAAAAACAAGGCTCTCTGAAAATGAGCGCCATGATTAAAGCTTTGCAGATGGGTTTTTTTCATCATATTACCTTTACTACACACTTATGACTAATAGATGATACACAGGGGAAGGCAGTTTCAATTCTATTCACCTTTTCCAATTAGAAATTAATTATTCAGGAAGCTATCTCAGTTAACTGCCAAAGCTTGCCACTCAGACATCTTTCCCTGCTCATTTGATTAGTGATAATTTGTTCGTCGGCTTGATAATGTTTAATAGAGTGTCCACAGACAGCTGAGTCTGTGATTCAGGAGTGAGACATCTGAGAAAGAGAAGCCCCGGGGTAATGATTATGTCACAACTTATTGCTCGTCTTTCTTTCTTTTCTTTTGCCCGTTTCCAGCTGAACGCCAGCACAACATCAGCGCTTTGGTCCAGAAGTTCAAACATTTCATCTCCCAGTGAGGAAGAAGAGCAAGCAATTAGACCCATAAATAAGAGAGAAGCCCCAAACCAAAGGGAACCGGGCAGCCTCTTTGGTCGTTGCACTGGGTTCACAACAAGGTCCAGCCTAAATATCGTCCATCATTCTGAAATAGCAGAACTGCGGTGTGGAGCAAATGTCCAGCAGTTTGTACAGCACACAATATCATCAGAACGCACATGCCGCAGCCTGCAAGTATCATCTTTTAATGATTTATGTATAAGTCCCAATGACAGCATGTTCCTGGCTGTTGGAGTTGACCTATTTATCACGCCCACTGTGGGCAATAAATGATGTCTTGTATTATTAACGCTGTCTCCGAATTGTCACCCATTGTAACCCACCATGAAGCGTTGTTCCCAATGCATAATTTATGCTGTGCAATTAAGTGGCATCAAGCAAACTAGCTTGACTTTTCCAAATGTCTGTGATATTTGCGTTTGCATCCTCTGTAGAGACTATATGTCAGCATCTAATATGATACTCTGGGATAAGACCTTACTTAAAAAACGTCACGCTTTCATCCCTGATCCAATGTCCAGTTTAAAAGTGAAAATTTTTCAGTATCTAATTTGAATATCTAATGCAAAACCAATTTATTTTACAACTTCAAAGACTAATCAATTGAACCTTTCTTTGCAATTCTTTTCCAGGTATTCGGAAGCAAACGACCCCCCATTACTGCATCAACCGAGGCCAGTGTGACAGTATGAGATGGGTTTTAATAAAGTCACAGGAATAAAGGTGAACTGAGGAAGAGAGTGAAGGTCATTGCATGCTGAAGACAGGTAGCGCTTCAATTTGGCCCACTTCTGCTTGACCTGTATGTGTCCGAACAGCATATGCTTGACTGTGAGCTGCAGCGAAGCAAAGACAGCGGCCCTTGGGACGCAGATACAGTATCATGAGGGTCACAGCAGACCAAGAGGAATTCAGCAACTCTTTATCACCCAGGACGGGAAAGAATGGACTGAGAGGTCACACACTTAAAGGTCCATATAATGCTCATTTTCAGGTTCATGCTTTTATTTTGGGTGGCTGCTAAAAAATGTTTACATGCTTTAATGTTAAAAAAAACACTATTTTTCCTCATACTGCTGCAGCACCTCTATTCCTCCTTACAGGCACAGTTTCTGTACACAGACTGTCAGTATTTCTCAGTGGACAACGTCTTTTGATACTTTTACAGTAATTATATAGCACCTCGACCTGCTTTACAATCAGGCAGGATATTTAAAGCCTTGTTTTTCTCTGTCTCTCGTGCTCACAATCATTCTCTCTTCTGGTTTGACCATTAGTGGTTGCAGTGAGGCTCCAGATCAGTTTCATAGTTTGAACTGGAAAGATTGTGATTTGGGACTGAGGGAGAGCTAAGATTTTAAGCTTAGTGGTTGAATGGTTTGATTTATTCTTTTAAAAAAATGTGGGTTTTTTTTTTGCCATATGGGAGCAGTGGAAACAAGCTAACCCGACACTGGCATATTATCAGCTTACTGTAGCCAAAGTCCAGTAATCACTCTTTTATCTCTGTGTTTGGTCCCTACCAACTCCTAAGGGAAATATCTGGCTTCTTAGCCTCTAAATGCTTCGCTGTGTTCAGCAGCTGGACTCTAACTGTTGCTCGGTACAACAAGTACAGTTTGTAGAGCATTTTTACTGAAAACAGCTTCCTGCAGTGGCTGAAAACGCTATTAGAGTGACGACAGTTAAACCAAACAGCAAAGCTGCTTTGAATTATAAACCAAAAAAAAAGAAAAGAAAAAGAGCTGACAGATGCGGCAATGCTCCTCCTCATCTTATGATTCATCATACTGTCACTTTGCATCTGTGGGCACCGTGCTGCCCAACCACATACATGCAGTCCTGCACATCATCACATCAGCATATGTATTTTATCGGCTCTTGCAGACCACCCCAAACATTCACTGTAGACACACTCACTTTACTTTCACACTGAGTTTAACCCAGTAAACTCAGGAGACATTTTTGGGAGAAACATGCATGGCAATTTCATGGCCTCTGAATTTTCTATGAAGCCACATTTAATTAGAAACCGTTTGAGTGTGAACAATATCAACAAGAAGCTCATTACAGGCTTACAAATTACATTTACGGCTGACGATTCACTTAACGAAAAAATACTTTTCTTCCTGATTCCGGAGTTGTTATCAGAAAACGATCGTTACTCTCAGTGACAAATCTGAATTTATGTGTACCCTTTGTCAGACTTTTACACCATTATCATTTTTAGCAACCCACAAATAAAGACATGCGCCTCGGGACGCAGGATTAGTGGGAAAATAAGAGGGGATTGTAAAGTTTAAAGAGTGGCCGAGGGAGCAGGGCTAGATGCTGTTGGTGTGTTGAGCGATGAGTCCTATTAGCCAATTACAGGAACATCTGAGTGAACAGCATCAAGGTATAGACAGCTATTCATCATTGAGAGCTACAACAACTCTGCAGGTCCTGTAATAATGGAAATGCCCATTCATCTTGAAACTCACTGAGGAATGTTAATTTGTGTCCAGCCCATTACAGCCTGTTGTCACTGCTCAACTGTCTCGAATTTAGTTGTGGTTTCAAGGAGGATTGTGGTCACATGATTGATTGAGCTGGTAAATACTAATATTATAATGCAATGTCAAACAACACAGGAGTGAATTAGTTTTCTTTATTAATTATCAGCCTCATCCATCTCTTCTCTCTCTGGTTCCTGTGAAACCTGTTTACCCCACTGATTTCTCATTAGACATTAAACTACAGTGTTTCCACGTTGTTTGTTTTTGTTCGTCTTTTCTCTGTTTGCACTTTGATGTTCTCTGGAGATTTTGGTTCGTAATGAGCTCTAACTTCAAGGTAAAATGGTGACTCACCAAGAAAAGCATTACATCTGCGCTCTAATTCAGTTTCAATGCTGACCCTTTTTGTTTGTGTGTGTGTGTGTGTGCAGTGAAGAGAAAGTAACTGAAAGACGGATGGCAGGAAGGAGAAGGAGAGGTAGCCTCATACATGCGACTATTAGCGACAGGGACGTTTATGTCCTGCATTTAGAAGGAAGCTCCAGCATCAGCTGTGAGTCAGCCTCCATAATGACTTCAGACCTTCAAACCTCCACAACACAGAGGTTTTTGTTTTTGCAAGCGAGTAACTAACAGGGCCGCGGTGTGTGTGTCATGTGTCCCAGACTTCCTGTCCAAACAGCTCATTCAAGAGAAAGAAAATACAAAAATAATCCAATATAAAAGAAACTATCACATCACATTAGAGCTGTCACTTCGCATTCAGAATTTGAACTACCACTCAAACATGGAACAATCTAATATTGAACAGAATCTGTTCAGTTTCAACTTTCTGAGTGTGACAGGCTGTGCCCAGTAATAGAGGATTTCCTAAAAAAAAAAAAAAAAAAAAGCACTCAGGCTGTCTAGCACACTGCATGCCTCTTAGCATATCAGTGAATTAGACTACTGTCATTGTCTGATTCTGCAAAATGGAGAAAACTAGCAGCAAATGATCAGATAATCATGACACAAAACCACTTGAGAAGTAAGTCAAGGAGGCGTTTTAAATTTAGATTGAAAAAAACATGGATTCAGGAAAAATGCAATTTACAGTAATGTGCAGAACAGAGGCGCATTCATTACATGGAGTGGTTTAGCATCAGGCAAACTACATACTCAGTGTTGTGCAAATTCACACTTAACAAGAGCTACCACAAAGTTCAGTTCACACAGACCAAAGAGTACTGCTTCACGTTCAGGTCACAGGTTTGAACATTGAACTGAGTTCACAGCCCCAAAAAATGCACAGTCGTTTCTTTGTTTTTTTTTTTTCTTTTACTGAGCTGCAACGGCTGCAGATTTACTTGAATACTGTACTTCAGTACAAATTCATGATACCTGTACTTTGCTTGAGTATTTCCATTTTACACAGCTTTATACTTCACAACAACTCAGAGGGAAATACTGCACTTTTTACTTCACTACACTTGTCTGACAGCTTTAGTTACTAGCTACCTTTGAGATTACAATTTTTATACCCTTCATGTCTGGTGAAACCATGTACCTCCTACTTTTCTAATTAACAGAAGGATTAAGTGTTTTCCTTTATGGGTTGAGAAGAACATTCGCCTACTTCTTCATCTAAAATAAACCTAAAATTAAAAAAAAAATTAAAAACCTTCTTGGATTATTTAAAGAATGAATTCTCACAAAGCTGAAAATAGGCTGTTCATCATGAAAAGTTGAATTTATATGTGGTTCTCACAGAACACTGACTGTTGGCTCGTGGTCTTACCCTTTGTTGAAACCCCTCAATACTCCATGGCCTGTGGACGGGCCTAGCAGTGTTATTTGATTTGCCTGTCTATTGACACAAATGCTATGCTGAAGTTGAAGTTTGCACTCACGCCCTGCACCGTTGGAAAGCTAAGATTCTCGGGAATCAATTGATGTAAACTATTTTAAGATACAATCGCAGTGGCAGGTACAATCAATACGTGCAAATAACAAACAAACAATTTTAAAATTGAGGCAACTCACCCATGAAGTCTCAGAGGAACCCAACAATCCATAACACTCTGACGAATGCGGTCTTGTTACACTGGCAAAGGTCCAGATGATCCAATCCAGCAAAAATATTTAGTCCAAAACGTGATAATAATCTACGAAAAACTGTTTTATCATTTCAGATTAGCTGGTGACATGCTAATCTTCTCCAGTGAGTATGCATGCTTAGGCGACATGTTGGTCTCAAGATGGCCGCCACACTTTGACTGTTCGATTGACACCTCACTTGACCAATCAGGATCTTCCATTCCATTTGTACAGCTGACAGACCGTGTTAAAAGAAAGTGCCTGGTTCTCTTCCCGTGTGTAAAGACTGAGCTAATTGCAATTGCCTATGAAATACAGCGACAACAAGGAACTCAGAGCAAATATGGATATGACACAGGGTTTAAAATGAGAAACACAGTAAATGGCCTCAATATATAGATATATAGCCTAAATATGAGTAAAAATATACCAAAAATATGAACATAAATGGCTTAAATCTAGACTGTCTGAATATAAAATGTGACATCTGTAAAAAACCTTACAATAGATATTTCTCTCTAAAATGATCATTTATGCAATAAATTACACATGCTGAAGGGACAATGAAGCATAACTTTAGGAGAAATGGTAACATCTTGAACACAGAGAACTTTTGCTGCACATGAAATCAAGTCTATATTAATTTGCAGCATATGTGAAGTCCTAAATAAGACAAATATGAAGCATCCTGTTTCGGCCATATAGCTACTGTACTTGGTCCGTGCATGTGTCAGTGTATAATAAGCCCAAGTGGTTGGTGTGTTTGTGCATGTACTTGTATCCACATGCTTGTAAATTACAAGTGCTCCCACGCCGAATCCTTTGGCCCCAGTAACTTGAGTATAATTTTGTGGCTGTTTCACTCAACACGGATGTCTGCAGAGGTAATAAATACGGAAATGTGGACGGGGACGCTCAAACATGAATGACTGAAAGAGCAGGCACTCAACACCACAATTCAAGCTTTAATTTTTCTCCAACGTGGGCATAATTATAGAGGACGAGTGTTTTTTTTAATCCTTTTATTGTCTCTAAGCAGCTTTAAACGGTCGCCTTGTCATTTGAAACACATCAAGTCAAACGTGGAGCCTCTTCATTTTCTCTCCGTTCTGCTGACAGATAAACAGCACAGATGGACGCACCTCTGTCACAACCTGACACACTGACGACACCTTCTGATCGCTGTTTCTGCTGTTGTATCCCCGCTCTTTCATTTAGTCCTCCATGCTGCTTACTGATACTTTTAATGCGAACTATCAGAGGACTTTCTACCCTTTCTTCTTTCTCTTTAATCTTACTACAGTGTAATCAGATATTTCACACCACACAATAAAAAGCCAAGGGCTAAAGGAAGAATCCCTGACTGCTGATTTTGGTAGCTAATCACCCTCAGTGCTCTGTGTGTAATATGCGCAACCTTCTGGACATTAACAGTGGCTTATTGGCTGCAAGTGACAGCAGAGTGCTGTTTTTCAAGGCTGGGGATGCGGGGTGCTGTTTAATATGCATGGACTCACTAATTACAGCCCTCTTACTCTAATGATGTGGCCTTGAGACTGGCATGCAGAGGAATGGGCTCAAATATGCATGCACACACAGACACACACACATGCTCTGTCTCTTTCACACACACACACACACACACACACACACACATACACACACACCCCCCACTGATTTCACCAAAACACACAACACCCAGGCTGGTTGAGTTTGAATCAATCGGAGGAGCCCCTTGAGCAGGTCAGCATGTTAGTGGAAATTTGAGACGTCGGTGCGTAGGTTGGCACAGCACATATGCCATAACAGATAAAATACAACACGAGTGCATAGACGAGAGGGACGAGAAGCCGAGAAGGCGAGAAGAGACGTTTCGTGAAATAAACAGTCGAGTCTGTGCGCACCTGTGGAGAGATCCAAACGGACAAGGCAGCTTTATGAAGAGAAAATGACTGAAATACGCAAGAGATGCACACGGCCAGAGAAAATTGTAATGTCGATTGGCAGATCAAAAGGTGAATTTAGATATTTGGTACATGAGGCTGCCATTCCTCCAAAGCTGGCACCGGGACATGGACCTGGAGGTTACTTCGCACGCCATCACCATGTGTCAGGGAGTAATCTGAAGTCTCCCCTCCTCCCTAATCAGCCATCTATAACCCCGCAGCTCTCTAAGAACACACCGCCTCAGCACACACGTACATCACATCTCTTTCTGCACACACACAATTATTCGTCTGCCCACATCTCTCCCTCCGACACGTTTTCATTCACACACAAGCCTGAGCGCAAAAGCGGCAAACTCCCTCAGCACCTTTGTTTCTGTTGCAGTCTCTCTCTCACACACTCACACACACAAAAGCGAACACACACACTCCCTCTCTCTAGCACTCTCCGGCTCTGTGGGAGCTTGCTGTGGCGGAGACATTAAACACATGGAAGCAAAATATCCTGTTTGAGCCAGGGCACACTGACACAACACTGCAGCTACACCCTTTGATGAACGCCCAGCTGAAATTTAGAAAACACACTTCAGCAAAAAAATACTGCACATTCAGAGGCTGCCTTGTGTCGTGGGAGGCGACTGCATTGTGTTTGTGGAATACAAAGCGAATTAATAATGCGCGCAAGACGGAAACACATTCCAGAATTTACACGCCGTGCTTGCATTACCGTGAATTGTGCTGGATTAGCTAACGATGGAGCAGGCTTTTTTCTTTTTATTTTTGCAGGGGTCTTGTACGAAGATGCGCTGACAATTCCCTTGAGAGAGCTCAGGCTGAAATTGAAAGCAAGGCATCCAAATTGTTCCTCAGCCCTCAGCAGGGCTTCTGCTGCTACATGGCAGAAATTCCACAGCTCCGTGCCGCACCGTGGCTAGCAGAGGGGGAGATTACAGCATTGTGCATGCTTTCTGAAGCTGTATCTTCGCCCCTGCTCCGCGGGTGGTTTTCACACCCACAAAATGGATCAATTATCCAGTCACAGACACCCATCCACACCACTCTCACACAATTAACTCGGCCTGACACATGACAAGAGGACTGGATGATTTGGGAACAGCTTCCTCCGTTGTAAAATCGATCTAAATGCATACCTTCTCCAAAAATAACAAATCTGTCTCTTTTTCCTCTTTTCCTCTGGCTCTCCTTCAATCAAACAGAGCCCATCTGTGGCTGCCTCATGTTGTAACAGTAGAGGCAATGCTCCCCTAACTCTGGCATATGTAGGAGTGGAACTACCAAACTGTTTGGACTTAATTAGATGCGAGTAAAGCTGAGATGCACAGTTGTTTGCACAGTCTCCAGCATTGACCCAATTGGCAAAGCCATATTGGTAAGAAAGCAACGCTCTGAATGTTAACACCCCCCCGCGGTTCGCTGACAGGGAACACGATGTTGCTTTAACTGCTGTTTTGTTCTGTGCTGAAATGCAGAGGACGCATTGAAGCCGGCAGGGAGACATTTCATGGACCAGCACTTAGACAGTTTCATAATGTTTGACTTAACCTAAATGAAACACAAGCTTTAGGAATTACCTTTACTAACCATTGGTTTCAGAATAATAAGTCATTGCCAGTTTGAGGCCAAACCTCTGGCTGATGTTTGGTTTCTCTACTGATCTGGCACATGTTAGCTGGTGCAGGAGCTGCGGGTGTGAGATCGAGGTCGCTGGCCTTAACCAGCAGAGAAGAAGTAGTTTAAAGACAGCTTTGATGGAGTCGGGCTATGTAATGAAAGCAACGCAACTAATTCATTTTACTCATCATGTAATTGCTATTTCACTGACTAATATATACTGAGTTGATAACATCTTTGCAGTAACTTGCCCAGCACTGATAAGGATACACACAAACTGCAGACACGAACACACCTCTGATGAATCGTTGTACCTTTCAACCCTGATTTCGCAGGTAAAGAGCGTGCAGCCATCCATCGTGCAGCCCACCGTGAACTTGAGTGTGTGTGTGTGTGCGTGTGTGTGTGTGTGTGTTTGTGATGGTGTGAAGGTAGTGAACGGACCGAAAGGTGTTGCAGGAGAGGGAGCGACACAGAGAAAAAGACAGTGAAGGACAAAGCTGGCTCAGCACTCTGAAACTCCGACAACCTCAACTAGGTAACCTCATCACGCTTTGGGGTGATCATCACGCCGCAGACACAGTAATAACAACATCAGCTTTCCCACATCCAATGTGATCATTATATGAATTCATAAATAAAGTAGTCACATTGCGGCAATTACTTTGGGACAAACTTTTCCGAACAACTCACATTTCCATTAGCATATGTTCCGCCAGACATTTTATTGCCTCCCTGGATTTTTTTTATTGCTCCAGCAGATGTTCTAGTGGCTATCATCAAAGAGATTTATGCAAGCTGATTACAGCCAAAGAGTCTCCAGAACTGAATAAACATATTCAAGCCGGAAATGGACCCAGGCTCCTTCTGTAGCTAAATAAGGTCTGGTCTCCTTTGGTCTGTAGTTTAACCTGCATGTGGGAAAAGACTGGGAGAGGCCTGACATGTGGGAAGCAGAAGCAAAAAAAAAAAGTCAGTTATGCTTTAAAAGTAAACTGAGCTCTAATATTAAATGCAAGGAAAGTGGCTGCACATCAACACTGCTTTCCCGCTCCGTCTGTTTCCTTCTGCCGTGCCGTCCCATCATTCCAGTTACCTGCAATATGCTCCTACTCTGCCTCTGATTGGCTCTGACCCTGACATTCACGTATCATCTATCCCTAACCCTAACCAAGTAACGAACACCAGCCAATCAGAGGGATTGGGAGCATCTTTTCAAACTGCTGGGGTTTCGGAATAACGGGTTGTCACATTACAGCACTAAAAGAAACTTATCATGTCATGTTAGCCGTTTTGTCCTATCCTTTGAATGTTCCTGCAAGAAGCTGTCCAATAGTTGGTGTATTTACCAATCGTCCATTTCTGTTTTCAATTCAGAACCGCTGTTGTGAGCAGAGGTCAAATAAAATTAACTGCGACCTCGACAAATCCACTTTCGTGCATTCTGTTAACTCACCAGACTATAATTTTCCCCTGAAGCAGGCTTCTCAGGCAGCGTTTACTCACTGTGTGTAACTCCCAGCAAGCTCCACCAATTAAGATGTCAGACAACTAGATGTAAGCCTACACCTGCGCTTCCAATCTATAAATAACATCTAAAACTCCTCATTTTATTTATGGAGCTTATTGGGAGCTGCGCAAGGTCTGGGAATAGCAAGTACCTCACACTGTAGGCATAATTCAATACAGGGCCAAAAAGTTATCTTAAAAAAATCTGACATTCTGCAATAAAACCTTGAATTTTCCAAATTATGATTATCTGATTCTTTTTCCTGCAGGCCTTAACATTTAGGGTTGGGGTTACAGTGTGTGTGTGTGTGTGGGTGTGTGTGTGTGTGTGTGTGTGCTTGTCTATATTGCCATGTGTTCTATTGTATCCTGGTACACGATGCCAGTGCTGGAGTCACTGACCGTGAACAGCCAGGCCAAGAGTGGCAGCTGACATCGTTGCGTGCTGTTGCGTGCACGCCACCACTGGAGGCAACAAATTAAGGCGCAAACAGGTTGTTTGTCTATGCCATTTAATTAGAAACTTCTGATTGCGTGTCTCCAAATAATAATAAGCCTGACCGATCTATCAGTATTCAACTACTGGAAACGTTCGGTCTGAAGTGATACAAATTCATTACAGACGACCACCGGGTCCGCTGCTGCTGTCTCCTTGGCTCTGAGCTGTCAATATGCCAGACAGAAAAACAGCAACAGCCAGCCCAAATCAGCAATTAACAAATAACCTTTCACATTAATTTAGGGCCAACTCTTAAATCAAAGTGGAATAGTAAGTACCTTGCGCTGTATTGCTCTCCTGAGTGTGAAATTCAGTGTTACTTGCAGCACTGGGGCATTGGGTTAATGAATTCTAATCCAAAGCGGAAGAAATTCTCGAGTAATATGATAATCAGTGAGGATGAGAGGACATTTATATAAAGTCTTACTTTGGATTTCCTCACATCTATGATGCTAAAGGCTCGCTATGTTAATAAACGCTGCCTCTGAAAAGAGCTTTTTTCCAGCGTCACATTGGTCAGATTTGTACTGCTTGACTGGAGGGGCGCAGAGCAGACACCTCTGTGCATGCAGGAGGTGTTCAGCCACAGAGGGCAACAGTTTCCTTAGATCTGAAACACAATGACAACTGTTTTCCGCTCAGCTGCTCGGATGTTCATTAGTCGTCCGATGTGCGGGTTTTACAACATAAACGTTTTGTTCTAACATCAGAGCAGCCCCGCAGCAATTAATGTCTTCTATTAGCGAGCAAAAATCTTATCTGTTACTGACACAGCACTATCCTCCTCCAGTCCGAGGGGGTTCAGCTGCTTTCATGATGAGCTTTCGTCGAGGGCTGGAAAGATTGATTAAAACACCAAAATTATGTGTCCCGCAGCACAATTAAAATCATTGATTTTCTAGAGGGCGGCTAAAAGGGATTTCTGTCCTCATTGATTGTTTGTCCGTCCCAATTTGTTGATTATTTCAATTGATTTGAAGCCTTGGTGCGATGACACCTCACCTAGTTAAGAGCAGTTTTTACAGAAGACTCATCAGATCTTCGTGAAAAGGCAAAGACGCTTTGGAGAGAAAGCTTTGGATTTTGAATCTAAACATTGCACGTGTTGCTCGAGTAAGAGGATGGTGCCATCTTATTTTTCAGGCTGGCAAAAAAAAAAATAATGCTAGAGCTAAAGTGCAAAGAACAAGCTGCAAATGTTAGCATGGACAGCTAACTTGCTTGCTACTTTTCCACCATTCGCTCCTCTTTGCCCTCTTGTAGTTAAAGACATGTCTGAACTAACCTCCTTGGCTCTTTGACTCATCTCTTCTGTTGAGCCGTGAAGGTCCAGGGCTTATAGGAAATGGTGTTAGTTGACGGTTGCTGAAAAGCATAAATATGAAATAACCGTTATTAGAAACCGCTATGTGCATGTGGAATTTTGAATGAGGTTTTCCTTCTTCTGAAGTTTCTGGTTTCACAGTCTGGCATCAGTGCTGGATGCCACAGGGGTCCTGACCTTAACCACCATGACCTCTGCGCTGCTAAACTAAGCATCTTGACAGGATTATGTTAAAAAGAAATATGTTTATGATCATAAATGTTCCTTTACACTGCACTGTATCTAAGAGCTAACTGAGCTCTAACCTGCTTTTTTAATTCCCATGTCTTCTACATGGATCTACTTTTTCCCTGTGTGCTTAACCAGCTGCCTTAGCTTTGCTCTTATAGCACGATATATAGGAAGCTGTGCACAATTTTACTCAAGTTTCACAACAGGTCAGCTAACATGGAGCTAACGATCATTATCTAGTTAGCTACAAGAAAATATGGTTGGAATTTCAGACATCAAAACCGCCAGTTGTTGGTGATTTTACACGCCATGTCAGGTGAATTTACAGATTGCTGCAGCACTTATGTTTGTGTTTGCATCTAACTGAGTGTTTTATGACACACACACACACACACACAGAGAAGTTGGATCTGAGTTGGTATGGGCCTGTGAAGCGCTTTCTGCTCCCTGTGGTCTGGCTGCTGGCTAAGCCTCTGTTAATTTCACTAACCACCTTGGCCATCTTCTCTACAGTCATCATTAATCATCTCTCTCCTCTCCTTCCCCTTCCTCCTCTCTCCTCTCCTCCTCGCTCTACCCTTCCCCCACACTCTCTCCTTTATTTTCTCCCCCCCTTCGGTATCTTTTCTGCTCGCTTCTGCTGTCTAACGCTCCAGCATTTGTGTAAGAGCTGCAGTGATGAGATAACACCGACGGGCCTAATGGCAAGAATGCAATAAAGTTGACAAAGAACCTAGTCCGCACATATTGTACAGATTATGTGCTGCTACACTGCTGCAGAACACTGTTAACCAGAATGTGCAATAAAGGCTGCAGACTAAACTGTTGACCAGTGCATGTCTAAACCTCCAGCCTCTCTCTTTATTATTCATGAAAATATACACTGACATCATTTTTTTTCTTATATGATGTTCTCGAGTTGCAGAGGTCAGCCCTTGCATAAAGTAGAGACAGAGGAATTAAACTGGACATTAAGAACAATTTACCATCCCTCATTATGACGTTATACAGCTGATTAAGTCTTTTGAGAGGGATCTTTTTTTATATAATGCCACTTATTATTCATACTAGAAGAAACACATGTGTTCCAGTGCAGAAATGGGGGAAATATTCAGTTAATTCAGATGAGAGATCACGGAAAAATAATTCTTACCAGCATGTCATGAAGAGCACATGGTAAGAGATAAGGGCAATATGGCAAGAGCCCCCTCTTTGATGAATTATTTAACTGCCATATTGCAACATTTGGGCAGGCCTATGCTTCCCTCATGAATCCACATGCTACCATGTCCTTTTGCTTTTTTGTTTGAAAAACGCATTTAAAGACCAGCTCCCACATCACATGCTAACAGCTCAGGTGCGTGCGGCTGGGGATAAAAATGACGTGCGAGAAAGGTAATGCCACCTGAATTATGTTCAGGCAGTAAAAAGGTTTTAGTTTCAGTTGAGCGTTATGTTGCTAGTAGCAACCACGACTGACAGTTCCATAGCAGCTACTGACATTTTCACATCAAAATACCCATTTTGCAGCACTATCTGTAAGTTGTTTCTTTGCAGCTAATTTGTGTTTGTTGATTTACGATTCGTTAATTTTGTTTTTCTGTGATCAGTCCTGCTAACTGAGCTAGGCAGAAAACAAGCTGGCTGAGCTAGTGTGTTGCTAAGTTAAGTAAATGTTAAAATACTTTTGAACTACTATGTCTTATACGTTTTTCTCTTGTGGACTATTTGTATATCTACAATATTAATAATCGTGATGTACTTCCTCCCTGCAGGGCTTAATGTTGAGCTTTGACTGGTGTTTTTTTCTAATAACTAATTTGACATTCTATACATTTGCGCTGTGTGTGTGACCCACATGTAAAACCAGCGCAGGTTAGACAGAGCCATCTTGGAAGTCGACCTTGGAAACTGTTTGGAAAAGAGCAGGTGCTTTCAAAAAAAAATACTTGGCAGGTGATTGGATGAACCATCTGTCTATAACCATCAATCAACCACCAATCAGATAAGCGAACCATGTGATGCAGAAGGTCTCTTGATAAAGCCGGTCGGGAGACGAGCGAAAAGATCGCTACCATCCAGAAAAGCTTTCAGTGCTGTTCGTTGCTCACACTCTTGAGTTCTGATATATCTGATGCTACAGCAGCATCTACGCTAACCTCGCTAGGACACGCTATTAATGTTTGTAACAAGCAGCAGTTTCTCTTGCTGTCCACACAACCTTAACCACATGTGCTGTCAAGTTGCAAAATGTTTACACTGATTGTACCTGCAAAGCATCATTTGGTTAGTGCAACTAAAGCATAATTAACATCCTTTTTTAGCAATGTTTGGGCACTCAGAGCACTTGAAGGTTGTGTCCTGTTTGTTCATTCTTTATTTTTCAGGTACCATCTCTACTGCACACATGTTCTTGCGAGCAGAATGTGTTAGCTGCTAACAGGACCTTGCAGATCTGGACGCTGGATGCTTTTTCAAACGCAGGTAAGTCAAAGATTAGCATAACATCCACAGTGGTTTTCGGCAATTGGCTTTTGAAATCCTTCCACTGTATGTGTTCAGATATTCAGAAAGTTTGTATAAAACTTTCTTCTTTCACATAGACAAAATAATTTCTTCCATT
Source organism: Chelmon rostratus (assembly GCF_017976325.1). Classification (NCBI taxonomy): domain Eukaryota; kingdom Metazoa; phylum Chordata; class Actinopteri; order Chaetodontiformes; family Chaetodontidae; genus Chelmon; species Chelmon rostratus. The sequence goes on from NC_055677.1 coordinate 12,217,425, forward strand.
ACAGACATTAACTGCTGCCCTGTGCCCCAGAAAACTGAATTTGTCACACATCAGTGACTTGACTTCACATATCAATGAGAAGGTTAGGACTTTTTCACATCACACAGCTTCCAACCAAGCAGTGCCTGTAAGGAAAATGAGAAAGCGCTCTTCGGACAGTCGAGTTATGTTACATAACTTTTTAAAAAATGACAGAATGTACTTTGTATGTTACAGTGCTGAAAGAAACGAACCCCACTGGATTTTATTTTTGATTTCAGGTTTTATTCTTTGTAACCAAGATCTCCCTTATAGTCCTGACTTATTTCCCTGAAGTGCACTTCACCGTGACATTTTCAACAGCAACCTCAGTCACTGCGGTTCAACTGAATGAAATGTACCGTGCACATACACTGAGGTATCTGACAATGTGGAAACAGAGCGAGGATGTTTAAGGGTGAGAGGATCTCAGGAGCCAGGCTGTGTCTTCAAACATCGGGGCCAGTATGAAAGGTCATGTCTCACCACTACACACAGCCCACCTGGCATTTCGGTGGGAATGATCTCCCTCCCTGCCAGGGTACAGTGGGGCTCCTCGAACACAGGACGAGGATGAATAACATTTTTACACCTCCACAGAAAGGAGTGAGGGAGTGTGAATTAAATTATACTCCAGACGCATACTCGCCATTTATATTAACAGGATGACCTCAGTATGTTGTTGAGGTTATCCTTGCTATTGACCATCCACTAATCCCCTCCCTTAGTTGATGTTTCTACGTCTGACAAGCTTTCTTTACATATGCAGTTTTACAAATATTAAGTTGATGAATTCATCACTCAAAATTCACCGTAAGTTTTAAAGTAATCCATCTTCAATTCCACAGGGACATAAACAGCATGGCTTCTCGTTTCTAGCTAATAAAAGCGCATGTCGTCAGCAGAAATTACACAACTGGGCCCGCCTCTTCCAGGTTTTATCAGCTGTGGCTAGTGTGAGCTAATGCTAGCACTAAAACGTCATGAGCTGGTTGAAAGCCCCAGCCACAGTGATATAATGGTAAAAGACAAAGGCTAATGCTAACAGGTACCAGGTTAAAAATAAAATTAAACCAACATCCTTACAGGCTAAAAATCCTTGTAAAAGACACACAAATGACTTTTGCCTTTTAGAAATAACACTCAGTGTAGGTTAGCTAGTGAGATGGGCATGCTAACTCTTACAGTTCACGCTGTTGCAGACAAACACAGTTGCTCTTGTTTTTTTGTTTTTGTTTTTGTTTTTTTTTTGGTCTTGTACAACATGCTGACTGCTGCTCTTATTCGAACCACATGAACATTTCGGCATGCACAGAAATCCAAAGCTTGAGGCCTGCTGTGCCCGGTTATGAGCGCTGAGCTATGGCTGGACAACCGCTTTTTTTCACGCAGGGTTTGGCAAGCGGTCAGTTGCAATGACTTTGCCAGGAAGTACAAACGAAATTCATTGCATGCAACATTTCAACTAGGCTACTGTTTTGAAACGCATCTGATTTGAACCATGGCTGCTGAGTGCTGTAAATGAACGCGGGCCTGTATCAGTGTCATCTGCGATTCTGGCTTCACTCTATCAACCTCAGTCCAAAAAAGTCTGTGTTTTGGTGGCAGTATGACATCAACTCTCCCATCGGGGGTGTTATGGCCCACAGTGTCACTCCACAGTGTCTATGGCACCCCCCCCACCAAGTGGTTAATGAGGTCAAATGACGAATTACACAGTCAGTTTAACCCAGGGGCTTGGGACTGCATACACAGAACAGATTGCAGAGGGTCTGTTAGCCCAAATCCAGGACACCTGTGAAGCAGCAAGTCACTGTTTCCTTCATGCTTGATCATATGGACAAGAGGGTGAAGTGAAAGGCATCCAGAGGAAACATGAAGACAAAAGATCTGCTGAAAAGTGCCCCAAACCCCCCACCAAAAAAACCACCAGCCGTCTCTCATAACTACTCTCAGTACCATAACTAGAGCAGAAATCTGCAGACCAGGCGTAGCAATTCAGCAGACGTTTAGGTTCATAGCCAGTGCAGCTGCCCCTCTTGGGCTGAGATTAATTGCTGGATGGATAAAGCCACAGTGATTGACAGATGAGTTGCAGCATTGAAGAGACATGAGAGAGATGAATGTGGAGCAGTTCAAAGCGAAATTAGCATTCAGTAGTTGGAATTCCTCAAAAGAAAGTATGCTAGAATCAAACATTTGGAGTTTGCCTTGCAAAATATGATTTCAGCGTCATCTGCATTAGTGACACCACTCGACCTACAGTTGTCACAGGTGTCTGGGGTTTTGTTCCGACTGTGCACTCATGAGTAGATGTTTGTGAAAAGCAAATCTGAAAATGTCTGACAGCCCAAAGCTAAAAAAAAAAGTGCACACTGAAGCTGTTCTGCTGTGCATCCATGCAGCATTAAGTGACTCCACGGCTGTGATGCCACTGATCTAACTCACACATGTACACAGTGTTTTTCATTTGAAGGTCATGTAGTTCATGTTGCGTGCATCTTTCAATGTGCACATTTGACCTTCTGGATGTTCTGCAACTGTGTGTGTGGACTGTATGAACACATAATGAAGAGATTGCCCTGATGTTTCCATCTTGTTCAGATGTATATTTTTAATGTGTCATATATATGTTTAATTTGTATTTTTTTGCATATTTTTTTACCTTCTTATGTCTCCAATGCAGGGCTGAAACAATTAGTCACCTAATTGAAGTTAATCAAAACAAACACTATTAATCATTAAACGTCTTTTTTATGTAAGCAGAAGTGCCAAAAATTCATGCGATCCAGATTTTAAACTGAATATTTGCTGGTATTTAGGTTTTTGCTGGTTAATTAGAATAAACAAGCAATGTAATGACTTGATCATGGCCTTAGGGGAACTGTGGGGAACTATTTTCCTCTATTTTCTGACATTTTTAGACCAAACGATTGTTTGATTAATCAAGAAAATAATTGGCAGGATAGTCAGTAATAAAAACAATCATTAGTTGCAGGCCCAAATAACAGTTGCACAACTGACAAATATGTTTTTTTTTACTAAGTTTATTGTGTCACATATAGTTTCCTGTAACAATGTGTCCATCTGATTTTTCACACCTTTCCTCATTTTGCAGAGTATAAGATGGTCTATTGCTTTTTATGGCGAGAGTGAGAGAGTGCAGGGCTTAAAATGGCATGCTGCATTGCAAACTAACAAAGGAGCCTCAACTAAAATGAAGCCACAGGTAGTTTATGGACTATCATCTGATGGAATTATTTTCCCACCGGCTCCAGGTGCAGTGCCGGGATAAAGGCAGTCATATCACCAGAGACCCAGACAGCTAATGTAGCATAAAGAGCAGCTCAAAATTTGCCCATGGTTGGAGCGACCCTTTCTTGTAACTGGGTCTTGCTTAATGAACTACAAGGCTCCTTGAATGACAAATAAATAGTGTTTTTTTTTTTTCTTTTTGGGCCAACAAACTGCTCAATGCATCACTAATAAGGTTAATTTGAGTCCCGCTGGGCAGCAGGCATTAGCCTAAGTGTTTATCCGCTTTAGCGCTGTCCCCTGTTAGACAGACAAAAAGAAACAGTGCTGCCAGTGTCATTAGAATGACACTAAGTAGAAGGTGAACGCCCAATTTGCTCATCAGGTCTGAGCCAAATGAACAGGATGCAATCATGAAGTACTTGCTGGTTTGTATATGCGGCAGGATAATATGCTTGTTGTGGCTGCCCTTTTGCATGTTTGACAGTAAGCAAAACTTGGGAGCTTAGAGGGAAACTAGCCATCACAAGAGACTGAAGCTGGACAGTGAGAGAGAGACAGTTAACTGGAGATAAAAAAAACAAGCAGATCAGTACATGTGTAACATACTCATGTGTTTACCTGCTTGTGTGTTCTGAATGTAGATAGTTCCCGCCTGGTACGTCCCATTTCCCCAAACCGATGACAATTACAAATTCAGGTTAGCGCGACACAGCACAGTTATCTCCGGCCAAATGACAGACTTCCTTAATTAAAAATGGCAGACTTTGAGACCGCTGTTGAATGAATTATTTCTCGGAGATGCTCCCACCGCCTCAGTGCCATTCAGTCAAACAGACAGTTTATACATGCCGGAGAGCTAAACTGGAGGCTGCTGTTAAATTCACCAGGGCTACTGTTGCACACAGCGGGCCAGATAAGCCTCATTTGAATAATTCCCATATAGCTCTGCCACTTTATCTCAGAGTTTACCAATCAGAAACACGTGGTGTTGTGCTTATAAAGTTGTCAAACACCACAGCAACGCTGTTAATCAATACCTAGCTTTGGGCACTGCATTGTATTTTGGCACAGATATTACTGACATCCCCTCAGACTTTAAGATCTATAATAGGCGTTGCCTTTGCAGCGAAATTGACATTTTAAATTCTTTTCAGCCACGTCTTTGTTGTGTTTGTGAAATTCGGGAGAAAGCGGCGCAAGCTATGTGCTACACTGTGGGCCACGAGCTTCATGGGAGTTGATTGTACAGTAGCAAGAAAGTGACTGGCTAAGCTCCAGATCTTGCGTTGGGGGGGTCTAAATCCCAAGTCCATTAAATCACTCTGTAGAACAGATTAGCAGGAGCCTATTAGTTGAAAAGAGTTCTGAGATTTCCCACTCCCACATGTATTCTCAAAGTCAGCGTGGCACCCGCGAAGTCTGCATTACCTGCTATAAAACCACACTTTTGGAGTAGTGAGTAACAGGCCAATCTCTGGGACAGGATGTAATTAAGAGGAAGACGTTAGAGACGATAGTAAGTCTTTATCTTGGGAATCTCAAGAGGGTTTATGCACTCGGAAACACACACACACACACACACACACACACACACACACACAGAGGCAGCGAAGTACAAAGTCATTGTACTCAAGTCTGTCGTGGGCATAACAGCACCCACTATCAGGGTGGTTCATTAACCGTATATTTTAGGCTGATCCAAATGCTAACCAGTGGCATTACCATACACACAGAGGGACCGAGTCCAAGATTGCCTCTGCAGCAGGAGTATCTGAAGATGGATATTATCTGCTGGGTGCCAAGGCTATTTTGAGAGCCTGAGCCCCTGACTTGTCCCTGGGCACCCTCTGATCAGCTCTGTCATCAGGTGTGAGAGCAACTACACACGATACATACATCCTGACACTCAATATTCCAGAGAGCGAAGGGTCACTTTTCTGAGAAAAAGAAAGCAAGAAAAGGAGAAAATGAAGCTTCTCTGCCTACTTCACCGTACCTCGTAGAAACATGGAGAGGTATCTGGAGATGTCTTCCATGATAACCTTGAAGTGGATGGCAGTGGCACCAGACTGTAGGGCTTTTACTGTATTTTGGGGGACATCCCAACTACAACAACAGACATTGTGATGCTGTTAAAGCAAGAGTTTGAGATTGTTTGAGCCAGAAACAGAGGATGAAAGACGTGCTTTGAAGCTCCGACAGGACGCTGCTGTATTCCTCTTTCATTCCGCAGCTTTCCCATGTTAGATCACGCTGATAGAGCTCACTCTTGGCATGTGTGCCTTATTGCTTGTTTATTCAATTTCCTATCTCATTGCCTTTTCTGCTTACCTTTCCATTTTCGTTGCGCGGCAGATCCGCGAGCTGAAATGAATTCTGCGGCGCGTGCTTATTGTTCAAGCGCACACACATACGCGCACTCACGCGCGCATACACGCACACATTAACGCTTCCATCCCCATTTTTGTTCCTGGTGTGTGTGTGTGTGTGTGTGTGTGTGTGGATGAAGTCGTGTCCTGGAGAAGTTTTCAGTGCGTGCGTCAAAAGTACGTGAGGATTGTGGCGCATTGGACGGCTGTGGTGTTGAATGAACGGAAGGAGGAGGGAGATCATACATTAACTCCTGCTGGCTGCGGGGACTCTCCAGTTCATAGAAGCCAAGACAGAGGGATGCACTCTGAACAGCCCTGACAGCTCTTTCTGAGAGGACACAGGAGCGACAAATGAAACCTAGGAGAAAATCCACTTGATTCTTCTTGGCGACCCGGTGTTTGCCAGGGGATTTTACGCACGCGAAGAGAGTAGAGAAAACGCTGCAGAGATGAGTGTTGCGTGGCTTCACATACTCCTGAAGGATCCCCTCTCCTGATAAAGGGACCAAAGAGGACAAAACAAGGCTGTCCATGGTATTTTCCAAAAGAAGATTGCAAAGGTGGAGCGATTAGAGAAGGGCTGATGACGGGACTATTAATCCTTTCAGTGCATCAAAAGCACCAAAGGGTATTAGAAACGCTTGGATGGAAATCGGGCGAGTGTTTAGAACTGTTTTTGGTTCTATATGAAACTGGTGATTAGTCTGCAAGGATTGTTTTTTTCCCCACTGAAGATTTTATTAAGGAAGTAAATTTGCTTTTTTTTCCCGCACCGAAAGGTTGTACGGTATGAGCGGTTTCCCGGTGTGAAAACTCTCATCTCAATCTTTTTTTTCTCTTCCAGTATTCGTAAATCTAAATGGAATTAGTTGAGTCGGAAGCGGTTTGTGAAAGGAACAGACATGGTACATGGGCACAGCTTCCATCACGGTAAGACAGCACCAGCCAAAGCCCACTTGCTCAAAGCTCTTATTTCTTGTTTATACCCTGACGAGAAGAAGTACAGTAATCCTCCAACAGGACGCTGAATATCAGAGCAACAGATAAAACTAAAAAAAAAAAAAAAAAAATGAACCACAGCAGTGATATGTTGGGATGTACCAAATTTGAGGTGATACACAAACACACTGCACCTTTAAACTCACTGTTGAAGGTCACACTGTAAGTTCTTGTAGGTGTTTTTTTATTATTATTATTATTATTATTATTATTCTTTCATTTCTTTTTTCCTTGGAGGAAGAAGTATTCTGAAAACTGATTTGTGCCAATTGATGATTTCGATGTTTCGTGGTCTGGTTATCTAATTTTTTAATCATTTTTCTGGTTATTTCTGAGTTATTTTTAAAATGTGTTTTTTTTTAAACAGAGTTTGGTTAAGGCTCGAAATTTTTGCATCAAGTTACAGTACTGGCTTATAGGCTGAGCTTCTGAGCTATTTTGAGTCTATTGTCATAATAATTTATCATAATAATCATTTTCTTTACATGACAGAATATATAAATCATCATAATCAATGATGTACCAATAATTTCCTGTTATTATGATTATTTTGGGTGTTGTGTGCTCTTTGGGGATTCTTTAAGGTTACAGTCAGCACAGGTTAGCATTAGCATAACGCTGGTGTACAGTACAAATCCAAAATCTCCGATCCTTGTTGACTCAACCCTCCCTAAGCTGAAATCCAGCTGTGCAGCAAACAGAAAAAACAATGCGTGCATGTCACAGCCTTCCATCAAAAATGTGTTTGTCTCTCTGTTCTTGCAGTTGTTGCAAGTCTTCTCATACTTGGGTTGTCTGGGGCAACAAGGAAGGATACAGCAGGTAATCTCCGTCACCACAGCTGCCGCACATCTTCACATCCTCCCCTTCAAAGCCTTAATCTCTCACTTTTCTCTTCTTTTTTCGCTGTGTGTGTTTCAGTGAAAAACAATTCTGGAGTGAAGCCCGCAGGTCAGTGTGGAACGTGGGTGAAGGAACCAGAAGGAGGGCTCTTCACTTCTCCCAATTACCCAAACAAATACCCCCCAGACACAGAGTGTGTTTACATCCTTGAAGGTAAATATTCTCTTTAAGCACGACAGCAGCATGGTGATCCGGAATTTATTCCCCATAGCTGAGGCGTTCCTGGGGTTATCCTGGCGGGCAATCACAGTAACATCTTACAGAATGATGAGATGCATTGGTGTGGTAGACATGAGTGGCCACCTCAGGCTGGTATTTTCCACATTAGCAGGTGATACTTGATTGATCAGTGCACATAATCAGGTTATAAAATGACCAGAGTGAATGTAGGAGCCAAAGCTCTGGTGTTTTAGAGCTGAACTGACTAACAGCCAGGATTGGAGGTGTGTATTGAACGTGTGGGTGTGCTGATAATGAAACAGGTTCATCGTCTATCAATGAAAGCATGACTAATATTTTACTCCCTGCTCTGTGCAAGGTGGTGATTATTTTCATTGTGTCTTCCAGCCCCCCCAAGGCAGTGTATCGATCTGCACTTTGAGGAGAATTATTCCATCGAGTCCTCTTGGGAATGTAAATTTGACAACATCGAGGTTCGGGATGGACCGTTTGGCTTCTCCCCAATGCTCGGACGCTACTGCGGTCAGCACAGCCCGCCCGATATCAGGAGTAGCGGCCGATATCTGTGGATAAAATTTGTTACAGATGGTGAACTGGAAGCTGTGGGATTTTCAGCAAGTTACAACTTCACTGCAGGTACATTTTTGGCAGTTGTTTTGCCTTACTGCTCCTGTCACTTCATTTCTTTCTCTGTAAGCATATCCATGCTTTATAGCTCTAACAGCAAGGCTCCAAATGAATAACAAACATCATCCAGGGAACTCGCCCTTGTGGGAGCCTCTTGCAGTTTTATTGATTGCCTGTCTGCACACACTCAGTATTTCCATTGGCAATATACTGTCATTGGCTGGGACACTCTTGCGACTAGCTGGGCTGTTATTTCTTTTCTCGATATATTTGGAGTGATGTGGAGCAGTGTCAGTTTTTAATTCAGTTCAGCAGCACTACTCCTCAGTTTACAGAGCTGGAAGAGGCAGAGAGCGTGTAGCAAACTGATCGGTACTGTCCAACACAATGGTTGCATTTATTGTTTTGTTTGGTTTTCTTAATTTGCCTCATGTTTGGTTGAGATCCCATTACTGAAGCAGTGTGAGGATCGATGACAAGGAATCAGGGCAAAACCATGATTTAATATTCCTTCACCTACACATGACCGGGTTTAATAACACTGTCTACTTTTTAGTGTGATCGAGGCTTGAAAGGCACCGTGCCAGGAAACACGCATGCTATGCCAATTTGTCTCCACATTCACTGCACCTTCAGGGATATTTTACCTCTGGAGATTTGAGTGTGTCATTGTTTATATGAGGAACGCTTATGCAGTACATGGACCTGTCATCCAAAAAACATGCTGCTAGCTGTGGGCTACTGAAAAGAAAGCCATCGAGGTGAAGAGGGACCATAGATTTTTCTCTAAGGGCTTCGTGCGTGTGTTGTTATCAAGAAATCAGGACGGCGAAGCTCTCCGTGGGAAATTGCAGCGAAGAAGTGCAGTCAATAGCGATGAAATCTTTTGAGGGATAAAGTGAAGGACTTCATACTGTGGCTAATTAAGCAGAAGCACTGCTACTTCTTCTGAGATTTGTAAGAAGAAGTTGATGTAAAAGCGCATGAAAGCAAAACTGCTGCAGCTGTTACACTGTCAAATATGATGTTTTTCATGCAGTTCAGAAAGGACATGGAAAGCAAAAAAATAAAACAAAAACAAAGTGCAACCAAAGTAAAACATGAATCGACAGTGTCAGGCGCTGATATGTTCTGTCTTATAGAGATTGCTGTCTGCTGAGGCATGAATCTCTTATCCTGAAGCTCTGTTGTACTCATCAGTTGCTCTGTCAAATTTGATTTGCTATTTAGGATTGCACTGGTGATATCGCAGGCTATGGTTTAGCAGCTTAACATTTACCAGACAATAAAAGCTCCTGTGAGCTATGCTACCATTGAAGGATTAGTTGCCTGTTTTACGAAATTTGCTTCTCTTCTCATGTCAGATTGACACCACTCTCATGTCTGCACATTAAAAATGATGCCACTGTCAGCAGTTGGTTAGCTTAGCACAAAGACAGGAAACAGGAGGAAGCAGCTAGCCTGGCTATGTCAGGTAACAAATGGAAACAAAATCTGCCTACCAGCACCTCTGAAGGTGTGTTAAGACAGAAAGCTGTGTGACTTTCATATGAATTTGACCTTTTGTACACATCCCATTTACCAACTACTGTGCAATGTTAGCAAGAAGTGTACAAACTGTGTGTATAACAGCGTGTTTGTTTATGTGTTATAGTATCTCCTCTTTCCTTCCACCTATGTATGTTTATAAAGTAGTCATAGCTCCCAAGATAAGCATTTTTTTATTTTGCTCTAGCTAAAACATTTCCAACTAGCACGGACATGCTTTCACCTCGGTTTACACGGCGCAAGGGTAATTGCGTCCTCCATTGGCTTTGTATGCAATTTGCCTCAAAATGTGTCTGGACACACATTAAAAATCTCACTAATTAGGGCTATATCTTGTTTAGTATAAAAACCAGACTTCGGCTTTTGTACAGCAAACTGGCTAAGCTAACCAGCCTCAGGTGGTGTAGCATCATATTCACTGTACAATAAGTGGCATTGATCTTACATTATACTCAAGAGGGAAGAAAGCAAACCAGCCTATTTTCTAAAATGTCAAACTATTTCTTAAATAATTGTGAGCATTGAGCTATATTTTTATGTTCACCTCTACGTTACATGCTTGTCAAGGTTTCCTGGATTGACTGTCACCCCTAATGCATATGAATAAAAAGTACAGTATATCAAAGCATCACTACTGTAACTTCTAAAAAATATTTAATATGCATAAATATTACTACAAAAGAAAGATAATTTGTTGTTTTCAGCCTTAATAGTCAGAGATACAGAAACCAGACCACATTTTCTGTAATGCGCAGTTGAAGTATTGTTTCCTCTGCCTGCTTCTCTTGGGAGTCTCATTGAAATTTTGCTGAGAGGAAAGAAAAAAGCTCTGCCTCTCGACTTGATAGGAAATATCTGTGGCATATGATTTACATAATTAAAGAAGATAAAAGTCCTGAATTCACTCGACTTGATACTCTGAAAATCTGGCAATGTGAATAGCGTCTCACATCTGCAGCTGCTCTGTTAGCCATGCTAATTCACACAGCCCTCGTCTGATGAATGGGAGAGAAAAAAAGAGGCAACAAAGGTGACATGAATCAGCTCCTCTTACTCTCTTTGCTCAGTCATTTTAGGAGCGGAGAGATAAAAACTCTCATGCCTCTCCTTCACATTCTGCCAGTGTCCTTTCAGAGCCTCGCGCTCTTGATGACTAATGCGGTTAGTACAGGAGCCAGTGAATGAAGGAGCAGTGACTGGAATCTCACAATATCCGGTGTCACATTGAGGTCCTTCAGTGAAGCACTTAAAATCTGCAGATGCTATGCATTCAATTTATATGTGGCATCAGAGGAAGTACGAGATGCTGGTCTAACAGACACTAGAGACTGACTCAGAACACTGACTAAATGAACTTGGCTGCCAAAGCGATGTGATGTGCAATTTATTTGTCAAACAAATTACACCCGCATGCCTCATACTGGGTCTTTTCTTGCGTCACACAACCTTTACAGCAGTCCTTCTTACCTCTGCAGAACGCATTGGGGCTCGTTTTTGCAAGGGTTTGAAAACTAAACGAAGTTTTTGTGTTTGAAAATCACACTTGCAACCATTTCCTATTGAAATAATTCAGCTACAAAGAACACACTATCAATGATGAGACTGTCTAAGCGCCCGTGTAAGAATCAGTACATGAAAGCTTGCCAGACGTGGAGTCCATCTGGCAGGCTGCATGTGTGACTCTCTTTAGTTACCTGAGTGAATGAGCGTAGTCAGGAAATACCTCTGCCCACCAAACACATGTGGACTCCCAGGTGAACCATAGTTGCAGCTCTTGCTTCGCAAGCCCTGTCTGGCTATTTGCATGATAAAATTGATATGATGAGATATCTCTATAATACCAGATGTAAGTGAAAATGCCTGTGGAGTGGATTTCAGCATCCATGTAATGTATCCAGATACAGATCACATGTCTATTCCAGGTGTAAATGGAGCCTGTTTTCTGTTTACAGTCTTTGTGCCAAGGTAAGTGACGATATCTGGTTGTTTGTGGTTACCTTTACTGGACCAACATGAGAGTGGTGTCAATCTTCTCATGTAGCTCTTGGCAGGAAAATGAATAAGCCTGTTTCAGAAATGCTGGGCCGTTCCTTGCATACTGAGGCACCATTAGTGAGTTTCTCAAAACTGACAAGAAGCAGCACACTTCCACAACCATAACACCATAACATATCCAAACGGCACTTCAAAGCAGCATGCAGCGCTTACTGGAAGTGTTTCGCAGACGCCATCATGTTCTGCTGCTCCACAGTCAAGTCCACGTGTTAAAAAGCAGCTCAGTCAATTAAGTGAGGGATGCCTGAGACAGAGGGCTAAGTAGTAAACCACCTTCGAGAAGAGTTGTTCAGGAAAGGGCTGGAAGCCTCGGGCCCACTAAGGCAAGGCTGCTCGAATTTGCAAAATAATTCCTGGGATGATTTTCAGTTTTTTTGTTTCGTCCCTTCTGCCTTCCTCATTATTCTGCCCACACATATTCATGGTGGACACAGCAATTTCGTTTTGAAATAGTGGCACCTTGTCAAAGTGCGATATTGAGCCGCCGTCTACATGCTAACTCCGCTGGTGTGGTGATCCAAATGGAAGCAATGCACATGTGAAGTTGCCTCCCCTGGATCCACATCATCTCTGGAGGTCAGCGGCAAAGCCAAAGTCTTACATTTTTTACAAGCAGCCTCGCAGTATAGACACAAAATCTAAAATTGCAAGTGGAAGCGTTGAATGCAGCATGAGCAGGAGGGGAGAAGCTACTGAGTTGTGGAACCAACATGTGTACATTTCGGTGTGTATGTGTGTGTGCAAGGCTGTCGGGGGAGTTGAGCTGCATTCTGCTTTCAGGTCATCGTAGGGCGCCGTGACCTCAGAACCCTGTGGACTGGTAGATTAAGTGGTATTTCAACACCTTAAGCCAAAGCCAGAGCAAATAAAAGCTGCAAGTTCTCCGCCTCTTGCTCCCTGTGCTCTGATCACTGGCTGTTTGCAGAGACCAGGCGGACACTGCTATAGCATTTGTGCCTTTCCTTGATCCAAGGACTTGTGATATACTGTTTCTTTACGTGATATATATATATATATATATATATATATATAGTATACTCATGTGGCCCATTAGGGTTTCAGCTGCTGCTTAGATGTGATCTCTGAATACATTTAAAGATGAAATGTGAAGACTTTTCTGTGTTGTTTCAAGAAAAATGACATGAACAGAATTGGATTTGTGTAGTTGCGAGTGCTAAATGCATTTTTTTTTTGCATTTTTATGTATTTGGTTAACCTATTAGAGGCTGTCAAGTGTTGTCTGGGGAAAATGCTTGGTAACATTCCTTGGACCTTTTCTCTAATATTTGTAATTTAAATGAGGACATTATGCAACTTTGTGCCAAAGACAAACTAATATTCATGATGGTGGAAAAAAAAAAACTTGTTCGTTCGTGGAATGAAACAGTGAAATGGAAATTGGTCAACACAACAATTCAGCCTCACATGTTACCAAAGGTACCTTCATTAGGACTGTCGCTGTATGTTTTCTACCATTAAGAATTCAGGCCATGACTAATGAATCCATAATCAAGGCGACACTGATTGATATAAGTGCCTTATAGCCCAACCAAGCTCTAACTGCACTGAAATGAGTCAAATGGCATTTAAGATTATAGCTGGAATAGGATATATGGGCCTATCATAAAGGACGCACGGCCATGAGATTGAGCCTAGATGGGCTCAAACTGGAAAATTGAAAATTGAACGGTAGAGATCGACTCTTCGCTCTTGGAGGGAAGTGACTTCGGCAGCACCACTGCTGGGGCTGGTCAGAAAGTCCAGTGAGTTCCCAGTCTCACATCTGCCTCCAAAGTCATTTGCCAGTGGCAGCTCCCGACATTTAAATGGTCGAGTCGCTTTTCGTTCAGTTGCATCCACGAAATTCTCAGAATGATGTTTCCAAAGAGACTGACATTCAGCAGATTGGCAGAAGGGGTGTTATAATTAATTTACTGTATTTTAGGACAGAACTGAACTCCAACCTCAGTAATATACAGTCTAGGAGATGCTGACCGTTAGATCTGGGGCTCTTATCCCAGATTTCTGGGAAGTCTTGGTATTACACTTTATTGCACAACAAAATTTTCACTTTTTCATACACAAAAAAGATCACAAGCTCACAGTTGTGCTCTTGTCATTGAGGTCTAGAAAATCCTGACAGGTATTTGCTTTTGTCATTTCGGATGTACGACTGCTGACTGGCAGTTCTCTCCTATAACATTTTTCCTACTATTGATTGGACGATTTTTTAAAAAGAAGAATCACATAAATCTGTCTGTAGGTGAGAACCAGAACATGCAGCTGCAGATTCACGACTGGTGGAGGAGTTAAACTGGATGTCTCGTTGTGGAAAGTGAGCTTGTGAAGATGTGCTCTGGCTTTTTCTCTTGTGGCACCTCTCAACCTAAATCCAATAAAAACATTGTCAAAACTTTGTCCTGTACTGGCACGGCACCTAAGGCGCCGGGAGTAAAATTTCATTTTCCGTGGCCCAGCACCGGCAGAGGTGGAGATTCACAAAGGAGCGCAGAGGGAAGGTGGAGGGGATTCATGAGTGGAAACGGAGAGAGAAAATCTCATGTGGTGCATTTTCTCCCAGGATCCCAGCGAGGAGTGTGTTTGCCTGGATGAGCTGCTTGCATATAGCTGCTCCTCATAAATCACACAAAAAAAGATCTTCCTTCCAATGTTTTGCTCTAATGCTTTTTGTCATTAGTGCTCCCTACAGTGCAAGTCACTTTCTCCAGGAGTTCTCCCCCTGCCTGCTCTTTCTCTGATTGTTATTGTTGTGTTGCCTCCACTGGGAAAAAATGTAGGTGTACATTACTCACAGCATAGGTATGCTCCTCATGCGTGACTCATTTCAGGGTAAAACAGCCAGACAAAGAAACAGACCTGTATTTGAATGCCAGGCCGAGTCTCTCATCTAGCTGTGTGTTTTTGAGTTATGGCGGCCCACATCAGTCTCATTTCCAAAACACTCCCCTGCGGCCGCATGTGTTGAGGAAGAATGACGGCCGCTGCGTTCGAGCTCAGCTGAAGACACCCTTCTCCTCCGCACTGCCTCTGTTTGAGCGAGGCGAGATGGATGGGGATGGAGCGAGTTAGTATTGCAGGCACACCTCTTGCAGCTGTGGAAGAGGTCGGTCGCACCCTCGCTCTCCTCGCTCATCTCTCTGTCTCTGGTCTTCTCAGCTAACACTGCCTCTTTTCATCTCTCCTCCGCCCTCTCCCCGACACGAATGGCTCGTGCTCCCTGCCAGATCCATGTGAAGGGAAATGTCCAGGCGCGCATGTTTAAATGCTTTCTGTCATGGGCCCGGAAATTCAGCAATGCAACCACCAGTGCCCACATTAAAGGATAAGGCCACTTTATTGCAACCTGTATCTTATTATTCATAGTTTGTGCCACCACTATCTGCAATAATAACATTGCGCTTACCAAGTTAATAGCAGAGATTTTGACGTCAGTGCAAGTTGCATGGGGCAAGAAATGGGCTAAACCCAGAGCGAACAGTAAAATTGCTGCCCAGACTTCCAGTTCTGTTGCAGCTTTTCCAACAACAACGGGTTATTACTGGCATTTCAAGTGTCGTCACCATTAGTCTAACCTTTAAGTAAAGTGGTTCAGAGTCAGCAATGTGACTAAAATGTCTTTTTTGCAACACATTTTATCATCTGAACCCTCATGTTTCTGCCTTGTCTGACTTACCAACAGAAAATCCTTTATACCAGCTGTCAATGCCCCACCACCAGTATTGAAAACCAATTAATTTCATTGAGAAACCAATTCAATTCAATGGAAGTACTTTGAGCAAGTCTGACCCACAATTTGGCTTTGTTGACTAATAGCAAACCATCTCCCCAATGCGGACATGCGAGTGGCTGGAGACTCTTAAAAGAAGCTGTCGTAGCTTATTACGCATTTTTAATAACCCTCCTATGTTGGAGTGTGCTTTGTTTCCGGCTGGCTAGCATGTTAACAGCGAGCTAGCCCGCTGCAGTGGTTTACCAGCTCTCCTGCTCCTCCCCTGACTTCACGCCTCGCTCCGTCCTCCTCAGCAGAGACGTCCCGGCACAGGATGTTCACCGCCTTATCAGACAGCAAGCCTTCGCTCAGGGGACGACCAGTCTGAGTTTAGCGCTCCGTGGAACCTAACTCACCGTCCAACAGGACGCCTGATACTTATGTCCTTTGGCTGTTTCTGCAGCTCCCAGCCAATTACCCCGCAGATCAATCAGCGGCTCGGCCTTCCTCCCGCTTCCGTCCTCTGTGGCGGTTTGTTAGCCGGGCCTGCTGTTCAGCTGCAGATGCTGTGGGGGTCAGGGCACCGCTCTGTTGTAGCTGGAAGTCTGCAGTAATGTAAATCACGCTGGGTGCGGGGGTTTATTTGTGGTCTGGTTCAGGGAATTGGACTTGAAGGGGTCGTGTGTGCATTGTATCTACTGTGCACACACACACCGCATGTATCAATACCCGTGTGTAAATACAGAACACTGCAACATGTGTATTTGTGTGTGTTTGTCTACATCGTGCATCTTGCCAATCTGTACCGGACCCGTGAGACCCGCTGCTTTCCTATTCAAACCCCTGTGTGCTTCCTGTGCTGCATCCACAGAGCGACCTGCTGTGTATTAACGCAGTGTTTGCTACATTATACACATGATGCATATGGTCTTTGCTCTCAAAACTGCATTAGAAATTAGCTGGGTTGTTGTGTGTTTTTTTCTCTTCCTCTGTAGGTATAACAGCTCGCCTAGGGCTCTTTGTTTCATTAGCCTATCACTGTTGTGGATCCGTGGCTGTCATGCTGAGAGCCTGACTCCCTCCATTATGCTGTATTAGGCAGCAGTGAGATTGAGCTGTGCATTTTATCTCTGCACACATTAAGGCTTCAACCCTTTGAAAACGTCTCGGAGAATTATTCTCTTTAGAGTTGACTGAAAAGGTCTTTTCATTTTTGGAAGGTGGATGAGCATTGTTTGCTCATCGCTCCTGATTTGTACCTCTGATTTCAAAGGACATCACAGAGCAGATTGCTTTCCACGCATGGCGAGTTTTGCTTTTGTTTTCATCTTCGCACCGGTGGGATACGTCCTTAGGAAGTTTCTGGATTAACATACAGGGATAAAAAGTCTAATAACTGCCTCAGAAGGAGTATGAGTGATGAATGTTTTTATTATCTACACGTTTTCCTCCATCCGTTTTGGCAGTGGATTGGACTCTGCATTCCCAGCTTATCATCTAAATCACATTTGGCATCAGGGTAATCTAATAGGTAATGGAAAGCTTTTGTTTTGCCGCTGGGAAAGAAGGAGAGCAAGACCATGATGGGATTATGAAATGCGGAATTTGAGTAATCCTCACAACATTTCAGAACGACAGAACAGTTGTGGACTCAAGCACACACCCACAACAATAATACTCCCCTATAGGAAATGACAATAAAATGACTTGATGGTGCATTTCATGAAATGAAAGTGCAGCTCGGGTCATATACCAGCTGTCCCGCTGTATGTACTGTTGGGACTGTGTTGGAGGGTTAATACATGTCATTACCGTCTGATAGGCTTATGGAAAAGCCACGACAAGTGGTTTATGCCTCACAACTGACTCTCTGGCTCCTCTCAGTCCATCATGTTTTCTTTATTCAAGGGTTCAACCAAGGACGAAATATTCAATGTAGTGATAGATTTGTAAGCCATTTTTTTTTCACTCTTGGGCCTGTGTCAAATGTCCTTGTTATCATATTTAGTCAACCTCATCGTATATTATTAGTCAGGTTTTATTGTGAAAAATGAACTATTTTTGTCCCATTTTAATAAAAGAAAACTGGTGACATTTGCGTCTTTTCAGTCATCATATTTCACTGAATATTTCAGTCAAGTCTGGCCAAAACCTTAAATTTTTTGTTATTTAAGTCAAACTTATTCGAATAAGGTTTTATCTTGTCACTATCTGCTGAAAAACACAGGCTGGTTGGTCAGGTCAGCGGTCTAATGCTGTCAGTTTAAGGAACACATGCAGATGAATTTTTATGGTAATGTAAAGGACAAATAAGCTGTTTGATGTCATCAAACACGTCAGTTTGCAAGTTAGCTGCTCGGGTGCGTGCAAGGTCGTCGAAAAACATATTTAATAGTTTTTGTTAATAAAATGAACACGAAATGAAATAAAATTTGTGTACAAAGCAGAACAGAAGGAGCCTGTAACGGTCTGTATTTGTGCTGGGTTTGGAGAGGCGGTTGTGATGTGAGGCCGGATTTTACAGCTCATTCATAACCGTAATGGCAGAATTTCCAGGCCAGGCGAGGCTAAATTTCCTACAAAAAGACCTGCTTGGTTTTCGTGCCTCCTCCTGTTTTCCCCCCGTCTGTGTGAGGGATGGTTATTGCACCCAGAGGATCCATCATGAGAGCTCGCGGGCCGCTAAACAGTTCCTACAGGAAAGCCCCGGTTAAATTTGAATGCACACCGTTTGTCGTCCTGAAGGTGTGAGTGACACTTGGTTTCCGGAGGCGCCGGGCAGATGGTGCGATGTTCTATGCAGTTGTTTCAGCTCACTTTCAGCCATTTTGCTGAAGGTGTCAAACATTTGCTTGGCTCTGACGCCCTGAGCCACGCAAACTGAAAGAAGTGTCAGGGTGACAACGTAACAAACAGGAACCTTGGCGTGTCGGCCTCTCTCGTACATTTTGTCTCCTTTAGTCCTCGTCAAAGCTCAAATTGCTCATCCATCTGTGGTTATTGTGGTGCAGGGGGGTGCGACAGAACATTTTTATTGCCTCCTCAGACCACTGGCTGTACACCAGTGGAGCCCAGCAAGTCAATTAAGACCATCGTCTTCCATTGGATGACTGAAGTCTCTCTGGCAGATTGCCACGAGCAAGGACCTGGAAAAGTCAGGAAGTCGATCATGTGTGTTCATCTCTGTTTCTGTCTCAACAAACACTAACAGCTTGCTGAACAGCATGGCCTTGCTGGCATTTCATTTTCCATTTGGCAAGCTCGATTAATCACAGCACTCCTATACAATGCGACGCACGTGGCCACCCATCGCTGCTGGCTCTCATTATTCCCCGGCGCGGGGAAATGTGCGGCCGGGGAAGGAGCGAGAGGAGCGCCATGGCTGCACCGCACAGAAGAACGACAGAAAGGAGGAAGAACTGGGCGATGCAGAGGAAGATCTGGATTGCTGTGAATAGGTTGCGGCTACGCTGTGAGGAAGGCTGATAAAAGATTGGGACTCCTCCATGTCCCCTCAAGGCCCTGCCTCCATCTGAATATTCATTCAGCTGACACTGGCTTTTCTCGCCACCGCCTATAAAAGGATGCCAATTGGCTTTTGCCTCGTGGCCTCTAATAAGCCTCTGTGCCTAACATGCATACAAACGACTCTTGGTGACACACAAACACACCAAGTGATTTCTGCCTCGAAACCACTCGAACTGCCCACGCTCACTATGTTTAAATTGCTGCGCGTGAAAAACGCATTTCGACAGCAGATAACAGTTTTTCTGTGACAGTTGTTTGGTTTCCTATCTCCAGGATTGAAATTGAGACTGGCTGACTTTATCTCCTTTCATGTGTGCACTATGATTGTTTAGTCATTCTGTATAATGAAATATCTGATCTGCTGCAGGGGGATAAATTTGTTTTGGAAATCCTTCAGTTTGTCAAAAGAAAAAGCAGATTATTCATCCATGCAGCACATTTATGTAATTCTGATTCTGCTGTGATCCTGCATAGTGAGGTTTACCGTGAAGCAACTTTTATGAAATTGTAATTTTGCTGATAGTACTGCGCCTGAATCTGTTTTCTGGAAACTCTGCAGATACAGCAGTCTGTGAGGATCATGCACACTGACTCTGGCTATGTAAACAAGAGAAGTAACAGTCACTGGTGGAAAAAGTCGCTTTAGCAGTGAGCATGCACGTGCATGTGCTGTGCTCATCCAAGGCTTGAGTCAAGATGGATTTTATCTGGGGGGGAACTACTCAAATCTGTATGCTACTCCTAATCCCTGCGCACAAACACAGACATGCACACTGGACCTCCGCTGAGCAGCTACATCTGCACCCTGAGATCAGAAAAATCCTCCTCAGTTTGGGCTCCAGTTTGTTTGCGGAGGTGACGTCGGTTTATGCGCCGGCTGTAAAAAAAACAAAAAAAACAGGCATGTTTGAGTGGCGAAGAGTGAAACCATGTGCGTTTTATCTTCACGTGGAACAAACATGCAGCACAGCGTCGCACATGCTTTGTCCGCTTCCCTCAAAATACTTATTCACGGCCGCCCTCGCCATGTACAGCAATCTTAAATATTCAGGCGTAATCCTTTTGGGGCTCTTCTGGTAAGATGTAGAATTCAAGTGAGATTGAAATCGCCATCCTTCCCCCAGATAACTGCGTGCCACAAGGACATCATTTTCTTTTTCTTAAATTAGAAAAGATTAGGTTGAATCTGTGGGGCTCGGCTCAGAATTCTGTCGCCCTCTGGGCAACACTTTATTTCCTGGTATTTCAGAAGTCTGCCAACTTTACCTTCTGATTTAGTTGATATTTCACAGTGTCTCTCTAACTCTGTCTCTTTGTTATAGCAGGGGATAATATGTGTGCGGGTGCGGGCCGCACAGCCGTTTCAGAACAGAGGAAAATCATTCGTCTTTGTGCAAAATTAACTTCGCTTGTGATTCCGCAGACCTTTGACTTGCTCTCCTCCGGTGTTTGACACGGAGCAACTGTACTGTTAATTCCATCTAAAGCCACATGCAAAAGGCCACGCCACCGCACACACGCAGCACAGTTTACTGTGTTTATAATCCCACATCCGTGAACTAATCTCCACCGCCACAGTATTTATTTCACCACGCCACAGAGTGAGGTAAGAGGGCCCGAAACAGCCTCACAGGGTCGTACATGAGACAGAGAAATAAAGAAATGTGGGAGATGGTGTTGGGATTAGGTTTAAAGCCCCCTTAAAGAAACCTCATTGTGTATTTGTAGCTTATGGGAGAGATTGAATGTGATCAGGAGGGAAGTCTGAGCCACTGATTGTATCGTGCTCTGCCTCTGAAGAGGCGAGGCTTTGTGGAAACTTAGATTGTGGCAGAAAAAATGCTTAAATGGAGTGCGTGGAGAGGAGGGCTTTGGCGTGGCTTAAATATTCATTTGCTGGTGGCACTCGCTCTGGAGTGAGGTTTTAGCTCCTAGCGGTGGATCTCTTGACACACTGCTCGTCAAACATGCGCGGTTTTGCCCCTCTGGCTGATACAAAGGGTATTTTAAACAATCTGGCATTTGAGCGCTGAGCTGCAGAGCGTTTATTCTTCTTCTATGAAAGGCGAGGACGGCCTTTTAAACTTGGTGCTGTGCAGTGTGAGCAGTCGGATACTTTTGCCATTTTTCTACATTTGCTCACTGTTTACCTGGGGAGGGAGCAGCCAGAGACATGTGTGACAGGTGTTGAAAGCCACTTTCTTTCACCTGTAGTTGGTTGCATGGTTACCTATTGCCTGGGCATGTTTAAGTGAGCATGTTTAGCTGAAAACTCAGCTCTGATTGGACAGTTGTTTTCTCCTTTGGCGCACCATGAAGTGGTTTGCATGTCAGGGGAAATTTAAACTCTACATTGCGGTGGGCGACTTTTGAGTCCAATCACCTCAACTAACCAGCAGGGGTCGCTAATGCAATGCTAGTAACATACACAATCCCTCAACGGCTCCCCAACACGTGAACAAATTTAGCTGTGTTTGTTGCAGCTAAGACTGAGACGCCGCTGCCAGGAGCTGCTCTCTGGTGCTTGGTGGTGATGGCCTGCAGTGTGCCCCTGTAAAACTTTATTTGATGGTAAAACCCACAACTTTCCACACGTTGGCACCCTATTCTGCAGCAAGGCAGTCGCAATGATGCCGTCGCTACGATCCGCAGCAGTGACGGCAGCTGTTTAGTTTGCAGTTGATAAAAGTTTTGAAAGCCAATAAGCATCAGCTAAGAATGGAAAATATGACCAAGCTAACAAAGTGTGAGACTGAAGTCCTCATGCTGTTGATTGTGATGCATGAAGATACAAACATGTTGTGAAAGACTTTGCTGTGTGTGTGTGTGTGTGTGTGTGTGTGTGCAGTATTGAACTTCTATTGAGTATTGAGTTTATGGCCCAAACATAGTAAAAGTGCTGTTCTTTTGCTGCTTCAGGTATTGTAGTTCATGTCCCAACCATGCCAAACAGTGCTAAATGAAACTGCTTTTTATCAGTGAGCGTCGTGTTA
Organism: Chelmon rostratus; assembly: GCF_017976325.1. Taxonomy (NCBI): domain Eukaryota; kingdom Metazoa; phylum Chordata; class Actinopteri; order Chaetodontiformes; family Chaetodontidae; genus Chelmon; species Chelmon rostratus. Next base: position 12,239,636 of record NC_055677.1, read on the forward strand.
ATTTGTTTGGCACAGCTTGTGTTTTGTCAACACGCCTCAGAATCTCTTTCGGGTGTCCTGATTGGGATTTGGTTTTTCATTTCATTAAATGCGAGGAGGATTTCATCAGCTCGAGGCAACAGTTTGCCTGCGGATCAGATGTGAAGCAGCGGAAATGATAGTATTTTCCTCCCATAAAGTAGCAGATGGGATTAGATGAGGCAGCAGGTGACAAAAGCGTCTCCATGAGGGCAGGGCGTGCAGCAGTGCGCCTCTCGTGCCATGGGTTTATTGACAGCGAGTTAGCGTTGCATCTTCATCACTTTCCCTCTTATGTCATTGCACCTTTTTTTTTCTTTTTTTTTGGAGAGATCTGTGCTGCAACTTGCTCGGTGTGATTAGCCAGCACACCAAAGAGCAGCGCTTCATTACAGTGGAGTGGGATTTTTATTTGATCTCACTCTTTTAGCTTCTTTTTTTTTTTTTTTAACACCTTTTAATACCTCTCCTGATGTCAGATTCAAACTCTCACGGTAATGTGCCTACAAGCCCCCCCCACACACACACACACATGCATGCACACACACACACATGCACGCACACACGCCCTCTATCAGACACAAAAAGCCAATTTGAGAAAATTAAAAATCTTTTAAAAGGATGTAGTTATCTCACCCTTTTCCGACGGACATTTTTATGTCACTCAATTGATGCATGACTGCTTCCATTAACTTCTGATCCCTAAGTTGGTATAAATACTCTTTTCAATTTAGATAGTGGCGAGCGGTGAATGGGGCGTTGCGTCGGCGTGCATGTAGAGTGCCGACCTCCGCCAGACTTCCTGACGAATCATTCATTCTTTCGCGATTAAGCTCATGTTCTCCGACTGCGGCTCTGCCCGCACATTCAAAGAAGCTGCCGTCTCTGGTGACGTGGAGATATACATCTTTCAATCTTTTATGCTGACGAAAGCCTGAAATTGCATATGTGAATCTTCTGTAACACAACCCCCCTGCGCCACTATCTGATCCTCTCAGTCATCTCAATCAATTTGCCGTCCCTTTCTGTAAGCAGATGCCGGTTATTTATCTTCTCCGTCATCCGCTCCTTCACTCACTTACCCGGGATTTATGCGGCGTCGGAGCAACCTTGTATTTTTGCCCTCACGCCCATTCCTCTGAGGCTCATAGCCTGTAAGTGTGTGCGAGAAAGAGGGAGAGGGAGAGATAGCGACACTCTAATGGGGCTTATCAAAGTCAACCTGAATACTCTAACAGTCTGGGCCTGAACATCAAAGCCTAGTCTCCACTCCACTGCCAACCACTCCGGACATCCATCAAACACCCGGGCAGGAGAAAGCCTAAATTGACTAAATTGGATGACGGAAATGTTTGTATTGTAAGAACAAACATTCTGATGAAGGGCTAATCGCAGTGCGTCAGCGTGACTGTGATAAAACCTGACATTTTTGGGGAGTTTGCTCAAAAGGTGTCGCAAGAGGCCGCTTCCTATTTGAAGCTGTGCGAAAGAATGAAGGAGCAGCCGTCCTCATCGGCAGATTATGCCAGAACGCCGCGAGGCCTGCTCCAACATACTTTATGACATGCTATCGATTCAAGAGAAGATGAAAGGAAATGCTGTGTGATTTGATTTCTCATTCAGGGGTCTTAATTCCCCCTGACACGCATTGAGAAACAGACGGTCCTTTTGATTGCGGAGAATCTGACCAACAGGGTTATTCTCTCTGGGAGATCAGAGTGTTTCTCCCCCTTTTTTTTTATTAGACTTCAAAGGTTACATACAGAAGTAAATGCAGTGTGTATACAGTATATATATATTCATCTTTCTGATAGCTGTGGGCACACTTTAATCCATCATGAATCTGTGTGTGAGACTGTGTCCATTTGGATATACAGTGATGTCTGCATACTTTCCTGGCAGTGATAAATGAAACTGTTTTTAAAGTAAGAATAAATAAAAACAACAACAACAACAACACAGCTTTGCACAGTGAAGCCATGCAAGGGATGAAAATCAATTATGTGGATTGCACTTTGCATTCCCCACAGGTCACCCCAACATATATTTGCATAAAGCTGATCATGCTTCACTTTGAATTGCATAGGGCCATCTTCTCAGCAGCCATATTCTTGCCACTCTTAAATGGAGTGTTGCAGTTAGGTTTGGGCATCAAACAGAAATGGATTTTGGTGCTATGATGCTCAGCGAGATAACGGCCGCCCCTTCTCAGGCATATTTATGGCTGTAGTATTGTGAAAGGAGAGGTTGGAGATGAGCTGAAGGGACTGTATTGACCATGTGCTTCGGGTCTTGACGAGAAGCAATGCAATCTGTTCAGATCAATTCAAATGATTTCTGAAAAGTGATTACAAATGAGCGTATTCAAAGAATCAGCATGTTAATGATGCCTCATAATGAAAAAGAAAATTCATTTACCCGTGTGCACAACAAGACTAAGAGTCTACAGTCAGCGGCTCTGTGAGGCTGCACTGAGCCACAGCACTGCTACGAGCTAAAAGCTAGCATCAGCATGCTCACAGTGACAATGCTGATATGCGTATGCTAAGCGGGCATCATGCTTACAATGTTCATCTACTTAGTTTAGCATGTTAGCATGATAACATTTGATAATGAGCCCTCAAAAAAAGGACAGAAGAACTGAGGCTGAAGGGAACGTCACTGATTTTGCAGCTATTTGGTCACAAGTGAACGTAATGGACGAATAGAAAATGGAACATGATGGTGGCGCTAGATGCTAATTTTGTCACAACTTAAAATAAGGATGCATATCAGGATTGTTTGTCTATAAAATAACAAAATATCCGACAACATATCGTAATGTGAATTTTTTTAAAACTAATTGATAATTACAAACATGTTCGTGCACACGTTCACATATCACACACACGCCATGTGTTTCCATCAAACTGCAGCAGTGTAAATGCAGCGTAAGCAAGCTGCAAAGCCCAGTGCACCAGCGACACACATGCACACAGGCGTGCGCGCACACACCTTAACTGTATAGTTATTGATTGCTCCTCTCTATTTTGCTGAGACAGATGCTGTTTCTCCCAGGATGCTACTAGACCGCTTGGCTTGTGGCCTCTCCCTCTGCCTCCCTCTCTTCTTTGCTAGAAAGCTATCCTTTATCAGCAGCCACGTGCACACACACACACACACACACACACAAATGCTCACCTCAAGTCATCACATCGCTACTAATCACCTGCCGCTCTCTCTTGAATCTCGACAGCTTGCAGTCCTTCACGTTTGTCTTTCTCCCGCTCTCTGCCTCTGTCAGGCTCTGTTTTCTCCTCATTCCCCATCACTCGTTTTTCTCCCTTTCTTGTTTAATAGTGTGTATTCTTTCACCTCCCCGCCATTTCTCCACCATCTGCTGTTTCCTCATGCTCTTTCCACTCCCTGTCCTTCACTTTTTCTCAGCAGCCAGGACCAGTTTTTCTTGCCTGGTCCCTCTTTGTGTTTCAGCCTGTTATTCCTGCCATTCCTCAGTGGACGGGTTGTACTCTGCCTCTGTCTCTCAGAACCTCGCCGGGCATCTCGCCGGCGCGCCGCCCCGCTTCATCGCCAAACTCCATTATAGTTTACAGAGCACAGAAAAATGATTTCCCTCTGCTGATTATTTCCTAAATTAGGGCTGCAACTAACGATGACTTTCACTGATTAATCTGTGGATTTTTTAATTGTTTAGTCCATAAAATTTTGAAAACTGCCTGCCGCCAAAGAGACGTCTTCACTTTGCTAGTTTTTACCAACTAACTAAAATCTAAAGATATTCAGTTTACAATGATGTAAAACAAAGAAAAGTAGCAAATCTTGGCTTTTGAGATGAGAAAATGCTTGAAATTTGTCTTTTATGGATTAGTTTAAACAATCAGTTATCAAAATTGTTGCAGCTTCAGTTGCTGATAGACTAATTGACTCTTTGACTAATCGCTACAGCTATGGTGTAACCTGAATCATCTTACTCATTTGTGACACATATTCATACCATTATCCTCCTTTTTTAGGTGGAGAAAAACACAACATATTGATATGATTACTCAAGAGAAACAGAAATGTTCCGTGGTGGAAGACAGAAAGTGGAAAAACTCTTTCTGCTTACTCTGAATGATCCAAAGACCTCATTAGGAATATTGTCATTGAGAGCAACCTGATGACTAAATATGACCGCCATAGTTTAGGATTTTTTTTTTCCTTTGGCCACAAGATGCTAATTTATAATTCATCAGGAGGGAAGGAAGTGATCATTGCTAATAGCATCTTGGCATACTGGCATGGACAAGCACAGACAGATTCAGGTGCAGCTCCCGCTTGGTTCAGCGTGGAGTTCCTGAGCCCCACTTGTGAATTTGACATGTTTTCTGTTGTGTTCACATAGAGCAGCCGTGTGATTTATGACAGATCTAGGGAAAGTGTAGATCTTGTGTTGCCAGAGCTGGCTGGGCTACTGCTGGAAGAATGAGCAGTGGAGGAAACTGAGCTTAGTAATGAATTCAAATGAACATTGAGCGCTGTCGTTTACAGATTGCAGCTGATGCAAAAAGGCTGTTTCACAGAAAACCTCCCCAACGCTGGGAAGTGCGCACGTTTCAATGCAAAACTCACTCCTGAACCATTTTGCACAGAAAAACACTGTGAAAAAGTCTCAGTTGACCACTGATGGAGCGGCAGCTGATGTTTTAGGCATCCGTCTCCCTTGTTTTCTAACAAGTGAACTGTGACCTGTTGAGTGATTTGGTTGTGGGACCCACAGTTGGAGCGGCTTATCCAGCGGTAATCTCCTCATCTGGCACTGCGCGCTGTGTCAAGCACAACTGGGCTTTATTTCACTTATTCGTTGGCACCCATCAAAAATAGATAGAACTATTTTTAACTTGGCACCTGTGAAATAATGCATGTGAGGAACCGATAATGAATGATCATAGCAGGTGTCAAAAGTGTTCTGGTTTAAAGCCTTGGGGCTGAGGGAAAATTGGACAGATCTTGCTGTGTTTATTTATTCATGCTTGAATCTGGCTCACATGTAGCAAAAGCTATGTTGCGGTGCAGCTTCCCTGCTGCTAAGACCCCTACAGCTAGTGCTGAGAGCTAGTGCTTGGCTAGCTTCCTGTTGCCTTCTTATTGTGCTGGTGGCAGGCGAGAGTACCACTGCCAAGTAGGCCTTATCCTTCCTTAAAGCTGCGAGTATTATTTGGGGGAAAAAGCACCACCGCTGCTGATAGATGGGGTTGGAGCATATTTTAACTCCTTCAAACTCAAATTCAAGATTTATTCTTGTATTCATTATTGTCATTGAGCATGACATGTCAATGAAATTTGCATTGCAACCCCCATGTTAGAAACAAGATAATAAGAAAGATAAGAAAGATTCTAAAATAAAATTAAGATAAGAGAATAAAATAAACCAACATGCAATAAAAATATTCGTTAATGCAATAAACAATAAAATATACCAGTGAAATGTGCCAACAGAATCAAATATACCAGTGAAATGAACCGACAGCAGCTGAAATATACTAAAATGTATATAAATTAGTTAAGTGTGTGTGTATTTAAATGTTAAGTACACAGAAGGTGCAGGTGGATGGAGGTGAAGGTGTGAAAGTGCAGTGTGCAGTGGCTCATAGTTCTCTCGAATTATACACTTAAAACTTATTTTAAAAAACCGCCATCTAAGAAATCAACATCTCCCATTTCAATAGTGATTGGAAACAAATTCAATTTCAAATGAAAGAAAGAGGAAAATAAGCCTGATTTGGAATGATTAATCTTGTTTGTCAAATGTTTGACACAATTTAAGGACAAAAAACATTTAAATTGCACTTATCAATTAGCTGTACTTCCTTTTTTTCTTTTGTACTACTTGCCTCACAAAAGCATGGACTGATGCACACACACACACACACACACAGGAAGGAGAGCCTGTCACAGAAACTGCATCAGAATCTGCACTGACAGGGCAGAGATTTGCAGAGCTCGTGTCAGTAATGATAAAGCGTGTGTTTCAGAGTCTCGATGGAGGAGGTTCTAAATGTTTTTAACTTCAAATGGTTAGAAGTAGTCTGCTGTGGAGGTCCGGCGTCGCGCTCCAGGTGTTCCCATGTGTTTTCAGTGAGAGGAAACCTTCAACTTCAAGTGGCTGTCAGTCTCCCCCGCAGAGGCAAGGGGAGCTGTTTAATGGAGTCTCACACACATACACCAGTGCCAATACAGTAAATGTGTATATATTTACTGCCATATGTGTGCACCCAATAATATCATGCAGCAGCGCCCTCATAAAGCTCATGATGCAAACCATAAACCTATATGGAACAATAATGTACATCTTGGTTCTTTATCTGAAAGATAATTGAGTAAGATACGTTTACTATGCTTGAAAATTCAGCCACTTCAGGTAAGGCTGTTTGTATAATTCGACATGTGCTTTTAAAACTTTTTAAAGTTCATTCTATTCTTTGAGAGACCTTGTTCAAAAGGACAGACAGGCTTGAAAGCAGTGTAGAGGAGTCTAAGTGGTTTTGGAGGTCATTTGAAAACCTTGCTGCTGACGTATAACCACTCACCAGCTCTGATTCAGCTTTATTGATCATCATCTTAATCATACATCTGGCAGCGTCAAGTATGCGACTTAAATAAGAAGACTCAAATCATTGCAAATATTTTAAAAATGAAGCCGACTGCCTATGTGTTAGGCACTGCATGAGAATTGCAGACTAAAAGATGTAAGATAGATGAGCTGTGAGATATTCAGAGGATGTGAAAGGCCATGCGAGGAGCACATTTACTGTGTGGAGAATGCTAATGAAATATGCCTTCATTTGACTACACTAGAAGTTATTTCTCAACTTTGGGTGATTATTTGGTTTATTTCTATTCTTTTGTGTGTTTAATCATAATCACAACACGCCAGTTGTCAGAATGAAATGATTTTAGCTGTTTGAAAATATTAAATTAAAGGCTCCCGGTGGAGTTTTTGACCAGCAGCACCGTGGACCAGTGTTTTGATGTCTGTGCGTGCGGGGTATCAGCTTTTTTCATGATATCATGCTGATCTACAGTTAATGGGAGTAATGCACCAACATTGAGGCAATACACCAGCAAAGGTAGTAAAGAAGAAGCCCGCTAGTTAGTTAACATGAATATAAACAATGCACCATTTTGAGTATTAAAAAAGAAAACGTTGTTTTATGAGGAAGGAAAAGCATTCAACCCATTTGTTAGACCTCAAGGAGGCACATATTGCCTTTTGATGAGAAAAGCTGAATATATACATAACTAACAGGGCACCTTAAGTCGTAGTTTTGGTGTGGTGTAATGAATAGTGATAGAAAACTTACCCTCTATTTAAAGATGAAGAAGTAGTTTCAGTAGTTTGGACAAATGCTGTGGAGAGATAATGACAATACAGCGCTGCAACACACTGAAAATATGAATGTATGCATGAGTAAACTTCAAGAAACAGCCTTTGCAACCTTGTGCATCACGCTGACGTTGTCGCCCATCAAGTCTTGACACAGATGTCACATTACTAACAAGGCAACACTCAACACGCCTGATGTAAAGTGATGCTCGGCGTCTGTGTGACATGTCGAAATGATGCAGGCCTCAGGGTGCAAGCCTGGTGTCTGTGCATCTAGGCTGTCATGGCTCTCATGAGTCCAAGGCCCGTGACCTTAGACCCTCGCGACAACAGCGGAGCGCAGAGACCGCAGATCCAGAAATGTACGTGGACTCACGATCTCCAAAGTATGGAGCCTGGATGTTAAACAGTAACCAATAGGATGCTCGTGTTGGACACGCGATTTGATGTGTGAATGTGTTGACAGCATGTCATACAGTGGTTCAATGACGGCCTGTTTGACATTTCCAACGCAAGAATGATGGGCAAAGGCTGGAGGATGAAGGAGGAGAGGGAGGGGAAGAGAGGCTTTCCTAACCCCTTTCTGTTCTGCACCATGGGATAGAGAGCACCAGCAGGAGGAGGCTGACAGGGTAGAAGAGAGAGAAGAGGGTTGGCATGTTGACAGCTGCGATCTCTCTCTCTCTCCCTCACACAAGCATGCTGCGTACACATGAACAGAGGATGGGCTGATTTTAACACAAACACCTGCACTAAGTCCTGCCAGGGGTCAGCTGTGCACCTCTTTCCGTCATAATTTGTTAAAAACGTAGTTGCACTGTCAACGCTATCACCTTCACAAGTGAACTATAAAGTTAGGCTTTAGGACGCAAAGTGTGCCAGGAGGTCCCTGAAGAGCATTGTTAAAATATTTTATCAGGATAATAATAAAAGTGCACTGCAGGAGCCGATAGAGGGCAAAGCCATCGCAACGAAAAGTATGCAGAGCCCGTAGAGAGGATCTGGCAAGGATCGTTATCTTTTCTTTTTCATTGTTTTCTAGATTCAAATCAACAAAACCTTTACTGCAAAATACAGATGATAAATAAGAGTTGTTTGTGGCTCGCAGCGGTTTTAAAAGAAATCTAAAACATGTCAAAACATTGTTTTCGTTTGTTCTATGCAATTGTGTGTTATTTTATTTTAATCTGCCTCCAAAATACAGAATATAATAATAAAAAGTACCTGCACAAGATGACTGCATTGATAGCGGCTGCAACATTTTCTCCCCGTGTATCATCAGATATTTCGGTGGGGTTCCAGGGGGTTGAGTGCAGTGACTTACAATAGAGAGATATATTGAGGAAGGGGTAGATGGGAAAAAACAAACAGGATATGAAGGTCCAAAAGAGGCAGAGCAACAATGCAGTCATTAGACCTTCCCCCTGACTCTCAAGCCTCTGAGTGTCCACGCTATATCTCATGGACATCCTAAGCACTAGGGACACATATAGATTAGCCCTCAAGGGCAGTCTCACACTGAGCCCATTGGTACTGACTGATTATAGATTCAGCTTGACTGTTCTGCTCCTGCTACGACAAAGGATATCAGTACTCGGGGAAAATGCCGCTCATGCTTGGCTTCCTAAAGTCACAGTCCACATTATAATAAATATTTCACCAAATGCTGTTGCTGGCGTCCTACAGAATCTTTCATGTCACGATGTACCTATACTTTTTCCTTTTTCTTCTAGTCCACGTCCCAGAAGCTCTGCAGAGAAGACACAGAGTCTATTTTTGATGAATGACGTGTCAGTCAGAAGTCAGACACTGGAATAGTGTCGAGAATCTGGTAAATTTTCAAAATTAGACCCCCGATCATAGGCAAAAAGACACCATTTAACTATGAAGCCTACTTACCCACGGTAGACACATGAATATCAAGGGAAAATGAACAAATAAACACGATCTGATGTCAGGTGGGAGCATCGTGGTGCTTTGGGCTAAATCAGCTAAGATGAGCATGCTAACACGCTCACAGTGACAATGCTAACATACCAATGTTTAGCAATTATTGTTTAACATGTTTTTTGCATGCTATCAAATGGTGAAATTGGGATCCTACATTTGAATTAGCATGCAATATCTATTTAATTTATTATTCACTTACTCCTGTATGGTTTTATTGTTTCTTTTTTTTTCCTTCGTGTACATGAAGGTGAGATTACCAGGTCAGAAACAGAACAATGCACCTTGAGAAGCTTGAACATCTTAACCAGTATTCTTGCAAACACGGCCTTAAACCCCCATGTTGTCTGTGATATTTATACATTATACTTTTCTGCACAACACCAGCAATATGCCTGGCAATAACTGTTGTGTTATTTAGTGAAGTTTTTTTTTTTCTTTGTATGAGTGCTTATCAGATTGTCAGACTAAAAACCCCGAGCAGAGCTGGATGTGATTGTCCATCAGCGGTTACAGTGCGGACTCTGGCAGCGGTCCAGTCTCATTTCAGCGGCCTTTGCTGACTGAAGTTATGAGCCTGTCACCAAAGACGTGTCCAGTCATAAAAGCGATGACAGCGAGCAGTATGACAGAACGGATCATCTGGACACTCAAAACCGAGAGCGCATGCAAATCTCAAATGCTCACATGCAGCCACGTAATTGGATGTGGGTACGCATGTATGCATGCATGTACTTGTGTGAATCACACTCACAAGTGGCCACGTTTGTGCACATACAGATTAATGCAGAGTCCAGGGCCTCTTAGCTACAGTCTGAGCAACACCATAACAACCTCATATCTCACCCTCCTCTCAATGAAATCCGTGCTGACAGGATGAGGGTGTGCTGAAATTTACGGTGTGACGCTCATGCAGCTCTCCCTTACAGCACGGCAATGGTGAGAATGGAGGATGAGGAGGCAGACTCAGCGGTGTTGGTGGGTTTCAGCTGATAGTTCATCAGTGGCTCAATGTGAAGGCTGATATTTGCTGCTGCGCCAACAGGGACTTAATCAAGTGTCACTGCAGTGAGTGGAGATGTATTTGTATGTGCAAACCTATTTGCGTCTGTGTGAGGAAGTGGAGCGATTTAACATCTTGGTTTGTTGAGGCGAATAAATCTCAAAGGTCTTTTCTACTATGACGGTGGTGATTTAAAGGAACACATTTTGGGAAATGCGCTCATTCCCTTCCTTGTCTGTACAGAAGCTACATGCTGCAGCTGGCTATCTTAGCTTAGCATAAAGTCTGGAAGGAAACAGCTAGGCTGGCTCTATTCGATCTTAATGCTATGCTAAGCTAACAGGGCACTGGCCTTAGCTTCATAAGTAATGTTCATACACGGTACAGTGGTATCAACCTTCTCATCTTACTCTCATTTTTCCCATTTTTCATTTGAGAGGGTAAATGTTTGTGCTGATGTTAGCTAGATTTGCTACCTAGCTTAAAAACTCCATTCACACTTATGCATCCTCTAGTTCACGAATTCACACCTTGTCTGAAGCCCCGTTTGTATTTGTCATGACACAGTGCGTGTGTTTGCATTGGCGCATTTGTGCACACACTCCCTTTGAAGTGTTGATGTCTGCTGTGTTATTGATTATTGGCTCCCAGTGCCAGCAGTAGGTGAGACTGCAGTCTAGGTAGATGAAAGCAGAGCAACCATGACTGTAAACGTACAGAAGTGCTGAGCTTTTAGACCTGGATCAGTATGATAGAGGAATTGACGGATACTCGAACACTCTGACCTCCTCTGCTCCGCTGGGAGGCCAGGTAGGAAATGCTTTAGTGAGCTTTTTTATTTTTTTAACACATAGCAGTAGCTTCAGTACAAGACTTTTCACTCTGCTTTTTTTTCCTTGAGAAACACCTGCAGGATTGTCCGAACAGGCCCTCTTGGGGATGCAGCAACAGTTAAGAAAAGCATGTAAAATATGGGACTTCTGCAGCCACTTCTCCATTTTATACTTTCTGTGTTACATGAATTGGCTCTCGGTTGATATTTAGACAGTATTTTTCTCAAACACCCCAAGTGAATCTATGATATGAAGAATGCATGCTTGAGTGCTCGTGTTGCTCTGAACCTGCCTACAGGAGCACAGGACATGAAAAGCGCAACAAGAAAGGTTCCTTATCCTTTCTTGCGCGCAAACTTTGATGACTAATTTGTTTGAGTTAATACTACTATTACCTATTAAGAGGAATTAAATGCAAATAATACAGAGGTTCAAGTTACTGAAATACTTAAGGGCGTGGATTTCTAAAGCAACCCCACTTCATTTCAGTGTTCAGGCATTTCAGCTGTTTCATTGTTCCCAAATCGCTGGCGAAATGAAGTCCAACACTGCGGTCACCCTCCATTACCTTCCAGTCTGCTCTGCTGGGAGTTGTTTGGAACAGTAAAACCTGAGGTTGCAAGTGTAAATGCAGTTTTCACTGTGCAGATAGAAATTTAATTTCTATTAGTATGTGACTACAGTACCACCCTGCCCTCCTCCTCCACCCCTCCCTCCCTCCCTCTGTCTCTGTTGATTGCATTTGCTTATTTGGATGTAATGGCCATGGCTTGAAAATATGCCGTGCTGCATGGAAAGCACTCAGCCTGGGTATTTGCCGTCATTATGTTTAACCACTCTGGCTGATTACTTACCTGGCAATTTCATGCGATTTCATACTTCACGTGACGTTTTGGGAGAATTGACACCATCTTTGATGTACACAAAGAGAATTTTCTTTTTCTCCAAATATAACATCCAAGGAAATGGGGATTTGCCAGCACGCTGCCAGCACCCACTGCCAGTCACTCTGTCGAGAAATCTCTCCAAGACTAATTTGCTGACTGGCATAAATATTTTCTGCCTGTTATGGCCTTAATGCACAATCAGGGTTGGCTAAATTTAGCAGGCCTAAGTGCTTTGGAAATACACAGCGTTGAGAGAATCAGGGAGGGGAAGAGCAAGACGAAGTAGGAAACAGACAATGGTGCGCAGTTCAGTCCGAGAACAAAGACTACAGCATATTACTTTTATTATGAGATTGCGATTTTATAAAGAGGAAATGAATCCCACAGATCTAATTCAAACTGATCATTTATTGTCATGAACAAACAATAATGTAAAGATACTCTACCTGAAAGAGGAAATTCATCCAGTTAAGTTTAATCAAATGTGGAATGAATTAACAAGAGGGTCAGTGTGTCCCCATACGGCTGCTGTTTCCAATACTGGTTGAAGAGACCAGTCCTGCATGGGTCATCCTGTGGGCTCAGTGGGGAGAGACTCAGTCAGACCTAAGTCTCTCTTCTGATTCGGCCGATTTAACACCTGGTGCATCCCAGCGGGCAGGGGTCAACGTAAAGAAGACAGGAGATCGAAGCCGGTGGGTTTGTGCACGTCAGGGTCAGGCAGCTTCGCTTCACCTTCCCCCCCGGTGAGGTGCTCACTTGGCCTGGTCACCTGTAGCGGTTGTGCGGTCAGAGTCGAGGCGCGTGTCCAGGCGGAAGAAGAAGCTGCATCAGAAAGCAGTGGCCCCGTGATACGTGTACAGAAAATGTTCCGGTTATTAGTTGTTATCTATTACAGACGTCGCTGAGGAAAAAAGTCTGTTAGAAGTCCAGTCACAGCTTAACATCTAATCAGGTGCAGAGAAGCTATAGGGAGAGATGGGACTGATATTATAGCATGAAAGCCTTTTAACTGATTGTCCAACCAGGCTGCAAGCTAAACACAACATGTTAGTCCCAGTTTGATGCAGTATCATATGTATTTATACCATGTATATAACATGCATAAGTAACAAGCCCAATAGGATTTAACACTTGCTGCTATAATCAATATTTTGTGTTAACAGTTGTGTCAAAATCATGTAACTGTACACATAAGTGTATGTATAGGGCTCATTTGTACAGATTCTGCAGTTCGCCTCAGCTCCACAGAGCATTTTAGCATCTTCAGGCTCTTGTTTTGGCTTTCTAGCCCACAACTGTTTTGGTTCAGTATCACTGCTCTGTTAGCACAAAAAAAGCTATCTGCCCAGCACCTTGTTTCAGACAGAAAAGGTTAGCGACTAGCTGAAAGGAGAGTGACTATTGGACTTAGATTAACCAGGTGAATAAAGGAGTATTAAATGAGTGATTTAGTATAGCAAAGGTTGGGGGTCTTGTATCTCAATGCAGTAGAAGCCCAGATTAGAAAGCTCCAAAAACACAGATTCATACACTTCCCATCATGCAACTTGATAGCATTTTCCATAGACCTTTCCTGCCTGGTCAACATACACATCTTTCCAACACCAAACTCCAAGTCCAGATTACTCTGGTGACATAACAACATAACAAGTGTCATTTACTGTGACTTGATAAAGCTCCTTCTTGAGCCACAGAGGCAAAATACTCTATGTGTCAGTTTTGAGTAACATTCGCTGTTTTCTCAACTGCTCAAAGTTTTAAATCTCTCTCTTGGGATTGCTCCTCACAGGAAATGTGTCACTCTATAAATACCCCACTTGTGTGCGAGGGAGCAGCACTCCATACTGCCAGCCTTGTTTCTAGAAACAGAAATTAGAAGTAGCGGTTGTAGTAGCCCATGCGTTGGAGGGATTATGATCTCAAAGGGAACATGAATGTTGGAAATGTGTCCGGCACAGCTGACAGTTGTGATTGTTAACAGAACTGTTTTTTATCGCCTGCGCTGCCTCTGTTCTAATGACCAGTTCGCTTTCGAGCTCTTGTGCTACACAGCTGCACTGGTGGTGTAATATTCTTAATGCAGCTGTAAATCCTATTACGGTTCTTTTCAACAGTTTGTCAATCACTTTAGCGATGCACAACTGTAACCGTGCGTCTTGGAGGCCGAAATCTCAATCGCCATCCTTCTTTTCCCTGTCTCTTCATCGCTCTCTCATAATCCCTCTCTGTCAGTCTCTCCACAACCACAGATCCAAATGCTTTGCCCCTCACCTCCCTTTCTCGTTCCTCTGCTCGCTGATTCAGTGCCTTTAAAGGCTAATATTACACACAATTTCTCCTTGAAATCGCATTATTTCTAATCTTAAACCATGTTACCGTAACTGTTGCTGTGCTAACGTGGCACGCAATTTGTTCTGCATTCCCTTAAATCCACTTGTGTTTGTATTGGCCACTAGCTAAAGTGTGTTTGGCTGCAGTTTATCACCCCACTGGGTCAAATTGTAGCCTGTTGTTGGCATAGAGAAGTCTGTGAGCCATTGATTCCCCCCTGGGCCCTCTGGAACAGATGCAGGGCGGCAGTGAAAATTGAAACAGGAGTCTGCTACCTCTCATAATTCCATGACAGCGAAATGAAACACTATCTCAAGAAAGCAATCAGACTCTCAAATTACCTTTCTTGGGGGGGGCATTGTTTGCAGATCAGCAGAACTGTCTTCGCTCTGTCCCTTTATGTCATTGTATCGCACGCTCTCTCTCTCTCTCTCTCTGCCTCTTAGATACTCTGTGTGCAGTAATGAGTGGCAGAGTGGCGATGTTGTGTTGATTTATTGCATGGTTGCCCAAATGGAACCTGGATAGAATGTGTCTGTCATTGGGGCGTCACTTAGATAGAAACACCTGTGATGCCTAGGGACAACTAACTGCTCCATCAGGAATGGGTCCCTGCCTGAGCCATCAGTGCATCTTACACACACACACACACACACACACACACCAACACACACACAGGTTTACATAGATACACAAGCAAATGCATAAGCACTCAAAACAAAACTTGCACCCTGCATTGACAAAGCTGCAAAGGCATTCACACAAATTTGCTTCCAATCAGATGTAGCCGCACATACAAGATACCAGAGGTGTCGTGGTGTGTTTGCACGTATATAATCTCTGGCGTTAAAAGAGTAGACCAACAATTTAGCATTGCAGTTCTCCAAAGTTGTTGCACTTACAATGGAAAATTTAGAAATAAAAGTATAAAAACTGATGCAGCAGAATGAGGGATATGGTCCTTTCCTTTGTCAAAACCTGCTGCCTCCATTACCCACAATGCAACTCGACCGCTGATTCAGCGGTTCAGCAAGTTCAGCAAGACTTTCGGGTGTGTGATGCTAGTAAGCGCTAATGTAGCTTCCAGAAGCTAGCCTCAATAGAGATGAGGAGGGGCCACACTTCTAACCTCACTCCACACGCACAGATTTTTCTCATTTTCAGACTTCTTCTTAAGCCCCGACCGACGCCGACTCAAATGACATCATTGGCGCAATTTATCAGAAAAGGCAACTTTTCTCACAATTGCAGTAGTACTCCCACAGACCTGTAAACAGACTTTGATGTGTACATTTGGTGGAGCTCCCATTAACTGTGCACAGGAGACTTTTGTTCCCTGACTTTAGCCTTCAGGGTGCCTCCTTCCAGGCAATGGGTGTACCACCGTGGGTGCAGAGGAGCGCTGCTTTCTGGATAAACTCAAAGAACAAACGGCCCTTCCCTCGCTGTCGTTCCACAGCCTGCAAGCTTTGTGGAGGTGTATGACACACTAGTGCTAGTAGCTTTAATCCTGCACATGCACAGCCACATATATGAAGCCAGCACGCCAAAGCCCACTTTTTAAGATCATCAAAAAGGGATGATACCAACGGCAGTCACAAGCGAGAGGAAGAAGCATCCCCAGATGGAGATGTGATAACTCTGTTGGAACATTCGTTAACGACTCTGCACCAGCAGCCGCTGAACCACAGGGTTTCACAAGTGCTGGTGATTAATGCCAGTCAGGCTACTGTTACCCGAACATGTGCTGAGATTTGAAGCTCTCTTAACAAGCAAACTGGTCCTTCCTCTGTGGTTTGGACTGTGACAACAGCAGTCACGGAAAATAACTTCATGCGTTCAATCAAATAACGTATTTCACTGTAATTTTGAGGCGCTTACTTACAGTACGGTCGTCATATTTGTGCACCGTTACAAATGAAATAGCGCTACAGTAAGATGGTTAAAAGCTCTGCAGTATACCAGTTTTCAACCACACACACACACACACACACGTGGGCATTGTTCGGAAGGTGCTGGAGTAGCATTGTTTCAGGATCAGCTTTGTGTCCTTGTCATTGTTTCCCAGGAGAATTCTGGGAGGGAGGAAGGAGGAGAGAAGGAGGACAGCAGTTAACAGCTTGACCAATGGAAGAGACATACAAAGCTACACACACACACACACACAACCATAAACAGATTTCTCAAATCCATCACTGTGAATAAAGCTGCAAAATGAAGTGAAACTCCATCCCAGCGACCAAATTCCCTGCTGTCCTCTGAAAGCAAAAATCTTGATGGACACTTTCATTTGATGTGACATATACACTGTGAGTGTGTAGGCAACTGCAGTACGAACCAAGCTCCTAGCAGTGGAAACGTCAAAGGAACAAAATACAGACAGATCTGTGGGGAGAGACGTCGATGAATGGACAAATGAGCAGATTAATTAACAAATAGGAGGTTTTCTCTTTCAACGCCAATATGCTCAATGGACTGAAGACAAGAGTGACATTTTAGTCAATTAAATCAAAACTAATTAAGAAAGTAAATGAGCAAGTTATTTACACCACATCAGTGTAATTTTATAATGCAATGTGTCGTATCGTACCTATATAGAAATCCAGTGTATGTGCATGTATATGTAGATGTTAGAATCACATCTATGGCATATACTGGAATGTCACATTTGTCAAAAAAAATGAATATATCCATATATGGACACATTTGTTTGACTAAATTCATGTATCATGTATATGACAGAAGTATAAATTCATATGTGTCAGATTTATATGTTTGGCATATATTTAAATGGACTATGCTTTTGCATATATACTGTATGTATGTATGTTGCATAGAAATCAGTGCAACAAATGACACCACTCAAAATGCTTACTTTTTCAGATATGTGTCCATATATCTAGTAATAAAAATGAAAAATATACCGTCAAGACATTATTAATGTTTGTAATTACTGTGGGAGACCAGTGACCCTAATACAATATAATATAATATAAAATACATTACACACTTAAGTCTGTCCAGGTGAAGAGATACCTGCTAATCTCTGTGTGTCTGTTATCTGAAAGCATTTTTTATAAAGATTTGAAGGCATTAAATGGTATTTCTATAATCCAACACGATGTTTGTTAGGTTGTCACGAACCCCTTAAAAGATTTACTTATCTCCAACAGTTCAGGATGAGTTTTGGCAGAAGAAAAGCCTGTAAAGCAGCTCGGCTCTACCTCCTGCTTGTGACTCCGTTACCATAGCAACACCTGCGGCAGGCAGACAGACAGGTGGACAGACAGACAGGTACACACACAGAGACGGAGAGTGTAGAGATCAGTGACCAGGAGAAAAACACCCTTGGTCGACTCGGGTCTTATCTGTCAAGTTTCCCCGTGAGCACGTTATGATTAAACTGGTTTACCTGCAAATACGTTATTTTTACTTTGATCCAAACAGGTCAAAAATAACAGATGTCATCACAAATCATGACTAATGGCAGTATTTTTAGACTAAGCTATTTTTAAGGCAACTCTGTTCTTCCATCTAGTGCTAACAAACCATTTTCAAGCCTGTCTAAGAGTCAATCAAGCATATTAAGACAAAGAAACAGCCTCGAAAAACAACAGACAGCTCTATTATTGCTTTTTAAGGATTGGAAAAGACCAGATTTTAACAAAGAGCATCAACAAAGTGAATTAATGAGACACTGCTAGAATAAAGCACACACTGGAATGGAGCCACAGAACCATCAAAGATGGCTCCATCACAAGAAGCTATAATGCAGAAAAATGAAAGGAGCGACACGTCCTCCCTAACTTATACAGTGACCGTGTGAGTCGTGGACTGTCACTTTACTTCTTTTGTTTTACTCTCAGTCACTTCTTTGGGTTTCCTGCAAAAGTAAGAAGAACGTGAATCTCATCACATATCAGCATTTATGAGTTATTTCCATAAATGAATATATATGGGAAACACATCAACCTGTATAAAATGAATTATGTTTATGTCATGAATGCTACATGTATAATTATATATAGATATTAATTTATATGGGAACTAGCATGAAAAAGGCATTGCATGGTTACAGGATTGCATCATTTATGAGTTGCAACCATGTATTACTGTATATAGACATATACCAACTTAAATAAAATGGTGCATGGAGTATATTGCATTTTCATACAAGGTCCAACTATTTATTAAAAACATAGGTAAATACTTATGATGCCAAGTGTATAATATGTACATGTTAAAAACTTAACATATATGATTTTATTAAATATGCAACATGTAAGAGTATCAATGACATGTGGACATTCATGACTATGCAAATATATTCATATGCATAACATTAAACCATGATTTCCATATATTTACAATTCTTCTGTAACATAGGTATAATATATGGCACATATGGGGAATATTTGGTCTAAATTGATTGCTAAAACTTCTTGCTAAATAATTTAAATAGTTAGATAAAAGTAACGGATGAACAGTTTATTGAAGTTATTCAGAAGGGACAGTGTACAGCATTTGATGCTCTGTACCAGATTATTGCTTCAAACTAATTTGCATCGGTAGTCCAGATGGCAGATCAGTTGAAATAGCCTAGTTAGCTAAAATGAATGGAGAAATATTTGTAATAGTCCTCTAAAAGGAGGTCTAATGTAGTTGAAATAGCGAGCTAAAAGTGCTGGTTATTGTTTGAAATTGTGTCCAGCTTCTGTCGCTCTAAGTGGTCGTAGCCTTATGCGAACGTCAACATGAAGCAACTGAGCTTAGCACACATTATAGAAAGCTGGTGTTGATGGAGTTGAAGAGGAGGAGGACTGCCCTCAGAGTCGTGTATGCTTACCCTGCTGAGCTGTCCTTGAGCAAGACACTGTATCCCTGCCCACACCCAGAACTGGTCTAAAGCTGCCTCCCTTATGGAGATCAATAATGTATCATATGAATCATTAGATCACACACAAGGGCAGATCACATAGTTCTTGTAACCTATATGCCTCTGAAACACTGTGTCCTCCAAGCTCTGATGTTTATTTAAACTGATATTTAGTGAACACTTCCACTGGAACACACAGTGCTGGGGTCAAGCGCCTTGCTCAAGGGCACTTGAACCATCAATGGTTGAGATAGGTGGGATTACTCAGCAGCTTTTTGTCCACTGAGATTCCCCGGCTGCAGACCCTCCATCACTGCATTCAGTGCAGTAATACAGGTCAAGGGCAGGCTGCGTTAATGCCTGCATGAATGCGAGTTAAGCTTCCCCGGATAAATACCAGGAAAAACAGAATTCATGTCCCTTTGTGCACCATGAGCCAGAGACCCCTTTCCTGTCCGTCTCTTCCTCTGCAGACTAGCTGGGGGCAGTTCTTAGTAGGACCGTTGGCGTGTCGCTGGCATCGCTTGTGGCGTGGCGTCGGGGTACACATCGCTGCTAATCGCCGTTCGGGGCACGGGCCCAGCTCACTGGCCATGACACCCAGGGTGTGGTGAATCCTATCAGTCCCCGGCAGATCCTGTGGCCCCCTCTTTTCACAGCCACCGTCCTGTATCGTTGGACCGTCATCCGTGGGGTCAACAAAGCCCTGTCGAGTGGGTATTGGCTATACAGCTAATCTTTACAGCAACGTTTGATATAGAAAAGGGAGTTTTCACAATGGCCTTTTGTTTGCTCAGGCGTTTTTGTCCAGTATGTAACATGACTGTTTGTTTTGGGAGTTGAACGCTGGGCGAGTAGGTAGATTGGAAGCTGCAGTCACGCACTCAATACAGGAAGGTGTGAAAGTATGACGGAGACAATCATCTCTGCCGGGATTGTTCTTTAGTTGTGATTGAAAGGGCTGGAAGTAATCAAACTGTGGCAAATCCTTCCTCTTCCTCCTCCATCTCTCTGCCTCTTCCTCCGCCTGTCTCTTCAACTCCATCCACAGCTGCGCCTGGTGTGATTAATGGCAGCCATTCATTAGCTTGATCAACCACTTTAGCAGAGATTATTAATCAGATGCTTATTTAAATGTCACCGCTGAGCAGCTGAGAGGAAATGAGGCCACTGGGAAACTGAGTTTTTGCGTGTGGGCTGCTTGTGCATGTGTGTGTGTGTGTGTATGTGTGTGCGTGTGTACTCGGCATGTTTGTGTGCTCTGGTTCCTGGAATATTGCCACGCAGTGATAAGCATGAGCCTCATTCATATGCTGCTTTACATACATCGGGCTCAGCAGCTAATGCTGAGGGGATATGAAGCAATGGAGCCTAATGTTCAATTCCAAATGAGACTTATTGTGTCTCATTAATAAAACATGGTGTTGTGCCTGTATTATGAAGAGCAATACAATACATCTGGGATTGAACAGTTACTAGAAATTTACAATCTTCTGACAGTTCAGCCATGTTTCATTTGCGTGTGTGTGTGTGTGTGCATGCGCCTTAAGGACATTTCCCGCTGCACACCCAAACTAATCACGGCCCACTCATCATTTGTTTCAGAATTTTTCACCAGGACAAAAATCCTAATGATTATTTTTTGCTGCCAAACTGAATTACGACTGCCGCACTGCCGGCATTATAAACATGTCTTTGAAGCAATGTGATGAGCAAATTTGAGCTGGCATTTGCAAGCTGCTCGTGTTTGCTTCTGGGGGCATTCGCACATAACTTCTGTAAATTCTGCTCTGTCTCTGTGAATCTCCGCGCTTTGGCTCGCAATGCTTTTTCATGCAGGTGCACAACTGCTGTACACTGGCGTGTGTGTGTGTTTTTTTAGTCAGGATTACGTGTTGTAGGATGATGATGACAGCGCTTTTTTTTTTATTGTTGTTGTTCTTTGAAGAGCCCAGTATGTGCAGGGCTGCAGGGCAACTTAAAGTCTGTGTCCCGGCCTTTAAAGTGAGCGTTTCCTGCGTTGCAAAGGGTAAATACTGTAAGCCCCAGAAGATTACACACTTAGTCAAGCTTTATGAAGAGAGGAGAGGGTGTGGCCGTGTGTGGATGTGCTCTGAATTCAGCCCACTCAGGCTAATGCGTTTGTACAATGCAGTGGAGCAGTAAAGAGGAGCTGCAGTGTGAATACAATGGCAGCACTGCTGGATCCACATGGTGAAACTTCTATCTGTGATCGGTTCGGTACGTTAGAGTATTTATTATTCAGCGCAGCAACATGCAGTGCTTCTTTTGAAGTTTCCTGTAATCAGATATTGCATAGGTGTGACTGAGCTGAGGCGTCCAGCTTATAAATAACACAGTTTAATCACATGCTGCTGAAAGAGCACACATGCCTTATGTAGTTCATCAATCATTTTATCAATCCATGTAATTGATTGAATCGATTAATCAGGGAGGGCAGCGAAGGAGACGAGGTGATTGATGGCGGCGGGGATGGACCTCACCTGATTGAAATTCAGGAGCCGGAGCGTAAAAAGGTCAAGGGTTGCACGAGGAGCATTTATTAGGCGCAGCAGCCGCTTAGCGGGACCTTTGTTGCCATGTTAAGAATAGCCTTTATCAAAAGTGTGTGCGTGCATGTGTCACTGCACGTCGTGCGTTTATTCCTCTGAGGTTGCTTGGCCTTGCGATCGTGGCGGGTTAAGTGATGCCAAAGCCCAATAATAAATCTCTGACACAACCAGCGCACATGACCTGAAGGTCACTGTTTCATTAACTGTCTTCCACTTTGATTTTCTCATCCCTCGTTCCTGCCCGCTCGACACACACGCGGCTAGGCGTCACTCCCGCAGAAGGCTGCGTGGATCGACACGGGTGAAGAGGAAGGAGGCTTGTGTACGAAAAAAGTTCGACAATTCGGGCTTATTCGCTTTCTTGCTGAGAGTTTGCTGAGAACATCAATACCACACTCATGTCTGTGAGCTAAATATGAAGATATATCCAGAATTAGCTTAGCTTAGCATAAAGACTGGAAACAGTGAGCCTAGCTCTGTCCAAAGGTTAACCACCAACTCTGAAGCTCACAGAATAACACATTATCTTTGTTTAATCCATACAAAAAGTCCTGGAAGGTAGATTTTTTAACTGAAATGCTAGGCTAGCTTTTCCCTTCATTTCCAGTCTTAATGCTGAGCTTGCTAGCTCTAGCTTTTTATTTCCTTACAGATATGAGAGTGGTATGTTCTTCTAACTGAACTCAAAGCAGAAAGGAGAATAAATGGATTTCCCAAAGTGACGTATTTTGTGGATATTTCATATTATATTCAGTGCATAACAATAACCTCACAGAACAACTGATAAACTGGACATTAACCCCAGTAGTGAAGAATAACTGCAGGAAGTTGTGAAAATGAGCAATTTGTGTCACAAAGAGAGCATAGCAAAGCATGTGGACCCAAAATTTAGTAGACGGCAGCAGTGAGGACCAAAAGCAGGAGAAACTGAATCAAACTGAACAGACAACTGGACAAAGACTGAACCAAAAACTGCACTGACGAGGGAATGAGGCACAGGTGGAGAGATGGGCTGAGAAGCTCAGGTGAGGGGAATGAGGTGATTGAACCAGGAGGAGAGGGAAGGAGCTGATTGGCTGGGGCAAACACTGGGAAGAGGGCAGGGCTAACGAGGCTGAGGCAGGGCAGGTGTGGGGAGAGAGACAAGACTATCATGTGAGAGATGAGTTTTCCTGATATTTTAAGGGACTTGTATACAATTCTCTGATAGAGTCTCTGTTTTCTTCTCCCTGATGTTTGACCATTGGTCTGTTAGCTCTTTGCTTGTTTTCAATTTTTGTACTTTTCTAAAATAAATTGAATATATTTGGGTTTTGAGCTGTTAGTCAGACTAAACAAGCAAACTGAATATGTCAGCTTGGGCTCTGGGAAACATAGGCATTTCTCACTATTTTCTGACACTTCATAGATTAATTGATTAATCAAGAGAGTAATGAGCAGTAGCTCATGTACCGTCTCACTTACATAGATTCATACAGAGACACGTTTATAATTGAGGTCAGTGTTGTCTGTGCATTTGTCTGAGTAAAGTAAGAACCTGGACAGCTTCGATTCTCTTCTTCCTCTAACAGAGGGAGAATTACAGTAGACGTCTGTGTTTCGCTCTTGAAAGAAACAGAAAATCACTTTCTTTGTCGAAGTACAAAACTCGCCACCTCTCCAGATGGAGAGTGGCCATGTGGGTGGATTTGTTTGTACTGTACAAGCAAAGCATCGCCTCCCCTAGAAGACAAAAACAAAACGGTTGCTCATTAGCTGTCCAAGGCCAAAGGAGCCACCTGTAGACATTGCTGTATTCCCCATTCAGCTTTTTATAAATCACATTATTTGATCCGTAGTTGAAAGCAGCAATTAATCTGCAGGGAATCGCCGTGAGACGCCCTCGAGTAGAATCTAAGCACCTCTCTTGACTGCTTTTGTGTTCACATGAATCCTTTACTTTGTCCCGCTTGATATTGAAAGCGCCAAGGAGATGGAGGGTTTTCTGCAGCCTTCCCAGATTTGCGGCGGGCTCTTCCTCTCTTCACCATACGGGGAGTTTCACCTCCTCTGAATCCCCTCTACAACACAGCTGAAATCGGGCCAAGAATCTCTCTCCTTTGATTATAGGTTTTATGCAGCGAGTGTCATCATCAAACACACTGAATGCTCATCCCCCCTCACCCACCATTTCAGTCACTTTTTTTTTTTTTTTTTTTCATCTGGTGCTCTGTCACCAGGCAGGCAGTGCATGTGAGACCTGCACCTCAGGTCCAGGGTACACACACTGAAGCTCTGACTCATGTCTAGACCAGAAAAATTAGGGCATACACACAGACAAAAAAAAAAAGAAAAGAAAAAGAAAACTGTGACATTTAGGCAAGACGTTCACGCTGCGCAATCAGGCCTCATTTTCCACACTGAGCTCAGTCAGCGGTAGCCATGTCTGGATTTGGCGAGGAACAATCAGATTTAATGTGAAGCCTTTTTTTGTGTTTCCCATTTCCGCGGGGTCTGTCCTCAAATGAATGCAGCCCAGAGCTCGCAGCTAACGGCGTATCTTTGAAAGCACAACTGCTCCGTCACTCGGCTGGAATAAAATGGAATCAGCAGGAATGCATTTAATACTGGGGAGTTTTTATATTTCCAACACAATGCTGCGTGTCGTAGCCCGCCGACAAGGTGACACGGCGTGCCATTATGGAGGAATTGTAGCTCTAAAATTAGTCTAAGGACGATTATCCTTTGCTTAAATAGTTTTCATTGTTATTTCCTTTTATCGCACTGAAAGCTGAGACAGAACTATTTGGAGGAAGTTTTAAATAAGTGACACGAAGGCTCGTAACAATAAAATTATTGTTTTGTGTCCTTCTAAAAGTGACCTCTGATTTCAATTTATCTTAATTTCAAAACGTTTCTGCTTTCGGAGCTGGAATATCTGAAATTCTGCTGGAGTTTGGTGGGTAAAACACACAAACGTCCCTGCACAGCACAGCACAGCACACACACACACACACACACACGGAGAGAAAGATGACGTGAAAGAGCAGCAGAGATTGTTCAAGAGTCAATTTCTGTCTTGTGTGAAGTCATCTGAGGAGCGATATTGAATCTTCGGGGATCACAGACGAGGCTGTGATGTTTCACTAGCAAGACGAGGTAACACACCTCAGCGAGGCCGCGCTTGTTGATGTAATTTATTACAACATTATACAGAAAAAAAATGTTTAAAACCTTCTCACTTCAAGCTGACTTTCAAAACTTTAACAGACGCTTTCCTTATCTTATTTAGCCGACAAAACGTATGGCCCCGGCTTGGCTTTGTTAAAGTTTTTCTTCTCAGTGTGTGGAAGTTTGGCTAAGGATTGGATTCACAGTCCCAATGGTCTGCTAAAACTTTCTGAAACCTTTTTTAAGGCCATTTCTAATGTTTTTGCTCCTCCATTTATCTCTGTTAAGCTTCAGTTCTGTTTTGTTCTGGCACTGCAAAAGGGAACAGAGATAAGACTTAAAGTTATTTGGTGAGCTCAGAGGTGTTTTTACTCATATTCAGTGTGTCAGTCCAAAGAACATTATCCCTGTTGTATTCTTACAGTGACTTACAGTGTAATCGTTCCTTTAAGTTAACAGTGACATGACAGTGACCTCGTAGGCCTTTAATTGGACTGGCTCCTATTCCCCCAGAGAACAGCAGCAGTCTTGGTTTCAAGCCATACAGTCTCAATGCTTTTTACCGCTACTTTCTCTCCGAAAATGTGTCTGGCCTTATTATACTATACTAAACCTAATTAAACCAAATTACTGTCAAAGTTGCTGTAAAATGCAGCTGCATATTCTGCAGATTAGCATGTTGAATGAAACCCCAAGAGAACATCGACTGCACAAGAGCTTGACCTTGATCCTCTAAATTTGCTTGCAAAGCCGTAATTGCCAGTAAATTTGGTTGATTCCACATTTTGACTAATATAGCTCCGATGGGGGCATTTTACATAGTTTTGAAAGAGTGTGGATACTGTGGATACATCATTCGTTTAGCTTAAGAGCAGTTTAGAGCTCTAATTTGATGTTTTTTGTCACATTGAGTTAACATGTTAGCCCCCCCCCATGCTCACTTTTAATAACTTTGTGATTCCCTGACTTCTCATCTTGTGTCATCATTAGCACATAAGAACCCACGGTGACACAGGTGTCACACATCCAAATTTTCCTAAAACATGAAATAATCCGAGTTCTCAACGCCCAATGTGACACATATGTAACATTTGAGATCGTGGACAGTAGGGGGTGGTGTTTTGAAAAAAAATGTCAGAAATGTGTTCTGTGTGGTCCATTTAGTCTGTCTTATGTCCCCCATAATTTTCCTAAAAGCAGAAATGGGTCCGGGTTCTTATGGGTTAGGACAAAATCTTACTTGAAGAACTGACACTCCCATCATCCTCAACTTTCCCTTTTTTATTGCTAATTAGCTATGTTGTTAACATACTAATATGCCAAACTGAGGTTTCAAACATGGTAAACATTATACCTGCTTAATATCAGTGTGTTAGCATGCTGATTTTGAGCATCTTAGCACGCTGATGTTACCAGAGCTGCTAGCATGGCTGTAGACCTCCTGTTGGTCTATTCCAAGCGGCGAGATTGGCTACTTGAGGCTGGCTCCGAATGTGAGTCGATCCCCATAGACCTCCATATTAAAATGCCCAACTTAACATAAACATGTTTACAGCCTGATACAAAACAGTTTTGGTCTCTATAGCTAATTTCCCTGTTTATGTTTAAATAATATTAAGGCTTAAAGTTATGCATAATTATGGGCATGGCCGCTTTGATGACAGTGACAGCTAGTCGCTAGATCCACCACCCATGCTCCACCTCATGCTTAATTTTTATTGTGTGGATATGCTAGTTTGGGGTTGTGGAGAGAAGTCAGTGCATGTGGTACTATTTTTATCAGAGCCTTAAATTGTCTGTCAAAAATACTTACCACTTTTATTTTAATTAGTTTAAAAATTGGTTGCTGTTTGCTGTTTATTGGCTGTTTTGTGAGATTAATAGGATTTTCGTAATGGGATTTTTTTTTTTTTGCTAATGTGCAGTGCAAAGACGTCTTCAAACAGTGCAGCAATCATGCATTCTGTAAGCGGAGCTTCCAGTGAAGAATCTCACATGTGGGACTTCATGACCTTTGATCACAAGTTCAAGGCTTGCAAACATGACAAAAGATAATATGGATAACAGCTAACATGCCGGCAGCTTTCTTTTAGACAGCTGCAAAGAAAAGAGAGTAGTTCAAGAATGAAATAAATTTAGGAATAAGGACAACAATTTGAAGTTTTCTCTGCAGGAAGTGCATTGTTACACCTGGCTGTTTTTGCTACTGCGAGGATCCTGATTTTGCAATCATGTATTAAAAATGAATGCCCCCCCATCCCTCTTCTGCTCTCTCCACAGATCCGGACTTTGCAGACTTGGGAGTACCCCCTCCTCTGCCCTGTAGGTATACTCCCTCTACCTCTCTTTCTGCCTCTGTTTCTTTCTTTCTATCTTTCTGTCTGACTTGTTTTCACATTCCCTCTCGCTCACACAGCTCTTTTTACCCCAATAAAGCCTTTTTAAAGTGTGGTTCTTCCAGCTGAATATACCATTTGTGCTCTAGTGGTCTAACGTATGTACGTATGGTGCACCTGCTGGTGTTTGTGAGCCCGTGTGTGTTTGCCTGAACCGCGAGTGTAGATATGTGTGCATGTTTGTGTGTGTTTATGCATATGCGTGTGTTTCAGCCTGTCAGTATGACATGGTTGGACCAGAAGGTATCGTCGAGTCGCATCAGATCACCAGAGACGGGAAGGCTGGCGCCGCCGAGGCCGTCGACTGCAAATGGTACATCCGTGCTCCGCCGCGCTCCAAGGTTAGTGACATAAGCTACGCTCCCATCCAACTGTGAATTAGATTTACTGCCAAATTTTGAAATGTCACATAAAATGGAAATGAAACTGTGTTCCCATCAGCCGGGCTGATGACAGCATAACGCAGTTACGTCAGACAACAAATCAACAAGAAAAATAGATGCTGCAAGACTCTGACAAATACTGAGTGGTTCCATTCCTTTCAGCTTTGAGACTGTATTGAGATATTTTTTCTTATTAATTTGCTGTTTCCATTCAGAATTCCTTCACACATGCAGCAAGATCAGGGGTTGCATCAGGAAGCTTTGATGTTGCATGTGGTTTGTCTGCAGCTGTCAGCAGTATCCCGATGTGAGCGTTCGTGGCTGCGGGGGGACTTGTTCCCCTGCTAGGGTCAGACAGATAGGCAGAAGGGTTTATTTGGGGTCAGGCCCATTTTTTTAATCAGCAAGCTGTTCCCCAGAGGAAAAGAGGGATAGAAGGAGATGGAGATAGAGAGGGAGGGGAGTGGGGGCAGAGCAGACAGACAGAGAGAGGGAAGAGGCGCTGATGAAATAGTGTTGCCATGCAGTTTGACCCTGAGGCCTGCTAAAGCCTGTGTTTGTTTTCTCCGCCAGTGTTCGCCACGTTGCCCTGCATGCATATACAAATACTGACATACATCCACGCACATGCACATGCACATGCACACTTTTGCTACATCGCCCAACACACACTTGACATGCTCCCTTATCTACCAGAGGTACCCGCGCTGCATTAATGCTCCAGGATTAAAAGTTTCCCGAGGGTAGAGCAGCAATGCAGGAAAAGGCCACATTTTACAAATGCTATAACTTCTCATATGAGTCCATAAGGCTTGATCATATACGCACATAGACAGTCCGGCCCATGGCTACAGTAATGGCACTGCTGAAATAGTGTTGGCTGTCTAGTGGATGCATTTGCAGGGTGTTATTTAATGGAATAAGACCACATTTTTATTTCCCTTTTA
This sequence comes from Chelmon rostratus, assembly GCF_017976325.1. Taxonomy (NCBI): domain Eukaryota; kingdom Metazoa; phylum Chordata; class Actinopteri; order Chaetodontiformes; family Chaetodontidae; genus Chelmon; species Chelmon rostratus. The sequence goes on from NC_055677.1 coordinate 12,268,349, forward strand.
TGGTTAGTACAGTTGATTCAAGGACAGAAAGTATTATTGGACCGGCGTTCTGAGAATTTAAAGGTTTTGGTCACATTTTTAATACTGTAATTGAACATGGTGAGACACAGTAGACCTGCAATTTATGTTATAATGGCTTAAGGATGTTCAAAGGGCCTGTTCAACATTGTATTTCCCTTTCTGAGGCCACTGTAGAGATCTTTTTAAAGGCACACAGTCCACATTAGGAAAGCCTTTTAACCTTTGTTCCATCCCTGATGAAAACTGTGATTTGGTTCTTAGTAGTTTTTCACGCAGGTTTTTCATACTGTGCTGCAGGCTCTTGTACTGTACACACACACACACACACACACACACGCACACACACACTGTCTTATGATATGACTGGCTGATAACATTGGTGCGACTGTGATTCATGGCCGCAGCAGTTGCTTGGCTCTTATCTGACATATTCTTCAGGTCGCATATTCCTTGCTAATGCCCTTGTTTCCCTTCAGAAATGTCCTTCAGATTCAGGTACTTTCAGCCTCAAGGCCACAGGAACTATAAGACTGCATCATCCACCGAGAAGCATTCTTTTCATGTGGAGCCATACAATAAGTGTAATATTGAAACAAGTATTAGGAGGGACCGTGGCCATTATGGTCGATTCAAAAAAGCAGCATTGATTGCTCGATCCCTCTAAGTGGAGTTGCGTAATTCTGCCAGGATATTGTGGCTACAGCACCGAAGAGGACCATAAGTCAATTCAGCGTGTGTCGCATGCCTGCTTCTGTGTGTGTGTGTGTGTGTGTGTGTGTGTCAGGCTGTATATGTGCATGAAAGAGCGACGGAGCGAGCGAGCCTGGCAGCATGATGTATTTTACTTGGTTTGAATCAGTGTCATATTTCGCCCTGCAGGAGTGTCTCACAAGGCGAGTCATGGGCCAAAGGCTGACAGTCATTGGCACTGATGGACAAGTCGGCAAATAAAATTTTTAGCACAAATCTATCTTCAGTCAGACACATTCCTGGAGCTCTCACCTCCATCAGCACTGTTCAGACGCAGTTACACATAAAATATAGAAATCTCTCCGTTTCTCACTTCCTGCCTCTCTCGAAAACGCACACATGCTCACATGCTGCTGCAGTGAAGCCCCAGCCCATCCCGGCATACGTGCATGCATGAGGTTGCGCTGCGTACAGGGCAGGGCTTTCATTTCCCTATGCTGATACAGTACTGCACTGTACCCAGTGTGCCAGAAACAGCAGAGAGATAATGACATCCTATACCGGAGGCTCTAATTAGACTGCACCGGAGCACTCCAGAGAGAAGGGAGGAGAGGGGGACAGAGGAGGAGGAAAACTGGGAAAGGAGGGGATAAGCGAAAGATATCCTTAATAATGCATTTTATCGGAGATCCAAATGTAAAGGGATGAAGTTTAGGGGTGAGATGGCAGATGGTGGAGAGAGGGGTGGCCTGAAAGGTAGAGAAAGGGGAGGCTGACTGAAAGATACACCTGCAAGTAAGCAGTAATGACCATGTGTTGTTGCCAGAAGTGACAGCACTGCACCAATTTTAATGCCGTAATGTGATTGCATTACACCCCCATGTGTCATTTTAATTTCAGCTTCTTCTATAAAGAGATTCAACAGAAACGACCAAAAAAAAAACAAGTGAATTAGCTTTTACTGGCATCCAAAGCGACGTAAAAAAACAACAACATGCAGTTAGTGGCGACACAATATCACTTTTAGGATTAAGAGATGAAGTGTGTTTCAATGACTGGAACTGGAACTTTACCAGATTACTCTCATCAACTGCAATCTGTGTTTTTCTAGTAACATTTCTTCCTCTTGTCGTTTTCTTTCAGCTGTCTAAATTCAGCTGACGGCTGGTGGTTGTGGTGGAATATTTTACTGTAGTTGCCTCATGTTGGCTCGTAACAGTTACTGCATTTTCCTCAGACATCATTTATGTCCTGTCTGTTTTCCACCGCACCTGCCTGCTCTGCGTGACACCCCCTGTATCTTTTCATGGAGATAATGGCCAAAATATGGACATTCATTCTGACTGTAATGAACAGCACGAACGCGGCACGAATATATTCTTCCCCAGTCAGTGATGGATTCTGCGTCATTATTGGTCGCTGCAGAATCAATGAAGAGGCAGCCCATTTTCCTGCTGGAGCCAATCTCTCGTCCTACAAATTGGTGATTGTATCTATCTGATCCATTGCCCTCATTTGGCTTCGTGACGCCGTCTGAACTCTGATTTTTCTTCATCACTGGTCAGAAAATTTAAGCATCAAGAAAAAACAACATGAAAAGCTCTTATTTATGCATCTGTGGGTTTGAGCATGTCTCTCTCACACAACGAGGCCACCTTGATCGCCTTTACAGTCAAATCTAGTAAACGACATCAGTCAGGCGTTGCTTTAGTGAATGCGGGGCTGAGAAACGACATCACATGCATAAAAATTGCACTTGTTATGTATATTTCCATGCTAAAACTCAGCAGGACGCAAATGGATATGACTGCTGTCCGTGATACCATTTACACCATTTCATTAAGGAAAAATGCTTCATCCAGGTCATCTTTCACAGCTTAAAAGTGTGCATGTGGCAGCAAAGTGTAAAGGCTTTTTTCTTTTATCACTGCGTCCCACCCCCCCTCCACCAAATAACAATAATTGAAAAAGCGTTTGGTTTGTGGTTGTTTGAAGCTAAGCTTGCAACAACCAGCACTTACAATAATAGCCATGTCCAGAAGCCACATTTCCATCTGTCCTGTACTAGGTTTTACAATTCACAGTGGCAGTGAGATGACAGTAGTTAGATTTTTAGATAAAGTAGTACATCTGTGGTGCATATCTTCGAGGTAAAGGGACCAGTAAATAGATTCCATTAGCTGTGCTGTTTTCCAGATATAGAACAACTGCTGGATGGATTGCATTACTTTACTTTGTGCTGTTGCTCCTGTTGCGCCAGAACCTCTATTGTGCTTAAACCACCCATGAAACTGGACCTGTGGAGGACAAACCCATAAGCTTGAACTGTAATATGAGGGATTCAGCAAGCATATCTGTTGTGTTTACAGGAATGAGCACCAAGTCTTAATTATTCTTATCTTTTCCGACTATTACCTGTTACTTACAGGAGTCAGAAACAACTGCAGCTCATCACTGATGTTAATGCAGAGCTCTCATAAGTTGTGAAAAGCTGACTTCAGGTTTAGTCAGATAGACCATGCATGGCCAGAAATCACATAGCAAGCTTTAAAATGTGTCAGAGATAATGACAACATTGCAGCTCTGTAAGGCTGCACTAAGGCACTGTGGTGCTTTTAAGATGAATCTGACATTAGCATTCTAACATGCTTACAATGACAATGCTAACATGCTTTTCTTAAACAAGTATAGCATTCACCATGCTCACCAACTTAATTTAGCATGTTAGCATGCTAGCATTAGCTGATTAGAACAAAAAACGCAAAGTAGAACTGAGGCTGATGGGAATGTCATTAGTTTTAGTACTTCATCATGAATTATGGTTGGACAAATGAAACATTTTGACCAGATGGTGGCTCTAGATGAGAAGTCAGAGGATCCCTGAAGTGATTACAGGTCATCCTGAGGGGGACATGAACGTCTGACCCAAATTCAGATTGAGAAAGATGTTTCAACAAAACGGCCACATTATACCCGTCCTGTTGTGAACGTGTGGAGATTGGCCTTGGCGGACGTTAGATAGCCAGCCTGAATTATTGTCCCAGTCAGCCAACGTCAGTTGGATTCGTTGTCTTGGGGTCATGAATCTCGATGCAAAATCTTGTGCCAATCCATCCAGCAGATGTTCAGCTATTTAACGGGAAAAATTCAAACTTGGACCTGCTGGTGGCTGTAGATTCCTCAGTAGGATTTGTCCTTTCGGGACCTTGAATGTCTGCCCAAAATTTAATGGCAATCCATCCATCTCTGGATCCAAAGCAAAAATCCAACCACCACCTTCACCAACACCACCCATAGTCTCATGACTCCATCCAGAATCAGTTATGGTGGTCAAAATGGAGGTTTATGCTCTTTAATGACTAGGTTAATCGCTTTAATCAGCCATTACCACCAGCTGAAGTCTGTTCAAGAAGTTTAATGTACCCTTAATCCACAATGTTTTGAATTTGTAATGAGTCCCCCCTGATTGAATTAACTTTTATTAGTTACAGAATGTGCATTAACTGCATTCTTTGTGCTGCGGGTGGAAATCTTCATGTCTAATTTGGCTGCTACTAAAGCTGACGGTAGAATTACTGTCTGACCTAATTAACATGCTTACTGGTGCTTTTTCCCATTATTGGCCTCTTGAACTTTAAAACAAATGGAGACAAAATTGGCCAAGAACACCTAACTATAACCTTAACCTTGACTGTAACCTTAATGATAACACATTAAAGCAGACCTCTTTGGCAACATGCCAAATGTAATGGAGCCATTTTTAAACATCACCCACCCGTAAAAACTTCTTTGCTTGTTCTTATAAGTTTTCTTCAAATCCCAACAGCATTTTTTGGCGTACCTTCCTGCAGCGTTCCCCTCAGATCACTGACCTGCTCCCTGTGTCATCTACCCTGTCAACAAACCGGATTTTGAATCCACCATCTCGATCTTTCGATCACTTTAAGAGGCACTGTATTGGAAATCCATGCGCGTATTGAAGAGACCAGAACATCTCTAAGACATTAATGTCAATGTACATCCATTCAGACTGTGCAACAAATATATTTTAGGAAAGGTACACACTCCCCACGCACAGTACTGTATTTAGAAGTACATTCATTTTCACATTGTGACGCTAGTAGTGACATTGAGCAGTATTTTGTTCCGGTATCACAGAGTGGAACACAAAAAATGCCCTGATTCTTGTGACAAACCCAATATAGCCCAAAGAGCAGCTGAATATGTCAAATTTTTATTGGATGGAAGCTTATCGACGCCAATATGAGAACCTAGGGGAATTGGATCCGATCCATTTCACTTGTCGTGTTGTTGAAGCCGAGCTGACATTGCGAGGTCCATTATCCTCCTCCATCTGCAGCTTTCGTCTTTCGGCATAGAGCGTCACATTTCCCTGTCACAGTTCGGGAGCTGTCCACTCATTAACCGTAATGATGGCGAGTGCTGTGCTCAGCCGACCAGAACCACGGCTGTGATTGGGCGATCTCGGCCTGATGAATGAGTGACAAACAACGATGCGCAGGCAATCAGAAAGTGTTAGTTTCACCCACAATGGCTGCTGTGAAGAGTCAAGGTGGAAAGCAAGGTGGATATTTCACTCAATGAGGGATTGTTACTGTCGGATAATAAAACAGTCCAGACACTATATATCTGCCATGGTTTGAAAGTCTTTGTTATATACTGTGTGTGTTTGGAGTCCATTGATCAAGACAGGGGAAAGTAAAATGAACTGTAAGTGGGTGATATTTTCTGTCTTGAAGATCCAAAGCTTGTGGCAAAATGTCCAAGGTCTCCTTAAAGTTTAACAAGGTTGTAGGTTTTGTGTAATGCCTTATCTCAACAGATATGGATAATGAGTCTAAAGCTAATAGACTCGGTCTGTCTCTGAGTCCTCATTTGATATGCGTGTGTAATGACTTTGTATGAGCCGCAGTCTGTCAGTCTTATTTCATTACAGAGCTGCTAGTATGTCAGGCACTGGGATAATGAGTAAGATGCATAGGCTATAATAGGAGGGGGCTCAAAATCTATTCTGTCACCCCTCTCTGTTCTATTATGTTCACCTTTTTCCTCTGTCATGTCTACAGTTTTCCTTATTTGATCTCTGCTTTTTCTCTTTGTATTTTCCCTCCTGTCTGCCTCGGTGCGTCGGACAGATCTACCTGCGTTTCCTCGACTATGAGATGGCCAATTCCAATGAATGCAAGCGCAACTTTGTGGCGGTGTATGATGGCGGCAGGTGTGACTCTTACATTTTGATACATCATACAGAGGCTCCACAGTTACTCGTTCATTTTAGGCCCTTTATCTTGTGATCTTAACTTCATCATCTCAATATCTTGAGATACAGTTGTGCCTTTTCTGCAGAAGACTTAAATCTTTAATTATTAGTTAAAGAAATTAAAGGATTTGTCAAGACACAGTTTCTTTTCACTAGTCATTCCATGTCAAGTTGGCCTCACATGACTTCATATGTAGGAAGTCACTGCACCGAGCCAAGACATAGTCAAGCACATGACCCCCCATAATACCACAACCAGTTGTTTTTACACAGATTAAACAATGTGATATAACGTGTTAATTAGGGAGCTTTAAAGGTCCTATGTTATATTCATTTTCAGGTTCATGCTTATATTTTGGGTGCCTGCTAGAAAATGTTTACATGCTATCATGTTCAAAAAACACGTCAATTGTGTCATACTGTCCATTGCTGTGGCACCTCGATTCACCCTCTGTCTGAAAAACCCTGTTTTAGTGCCTGTCTCTTTAAGGCCCCCCGCTCAAGAAAAGTCCAGTCTGCTGTGATAGGTCAGCTCTCACAGGCCTGAGCAGGCACCATGTTTCAGCATGAGCTCATCTGGTGTTTTAGCATGCTGGGGTCACAGCAGGGGGTGGTGACTGTATAGTTGTCAAGTCTTGATGGCTCGACTAAAGGCAAAGTTTCTGATTATGGGCTGTGTGCATTTTCTCAGTGATTTGAGTGTTTTGATTCTTTCACAGTATTTATATAGCACCTATTCAAAAATCCCACTTTCTACAATATGGCATCTTTAAAGGTGATATTGAAAGGTGGATTTTGTTACCTATGGACAGAGCCAGGTTAGCTTTCCCCCCTGTGTCCAGTGTTTATGCTAAGCTAAGCTAATTGTCTGAGTTCACTGGCTTTATTTGAACAGACAGATATGGGAGAAGTGTTGATCTTTTCAGCAAGCTCTAGGCAAGACAACAAGCATATTTTCCAAAATATCAAACCAATAGAAGAGCCAGACGACAATTTTACAGACAACTTCACTTGCAAAACTTTTTTATCTGAGGACAATGAAATATTAAAATCATGATCAAAGAAAACAATATTTGATATCTTGAGATATGGATATAATTAATTACAATAGGCCCTCAATGAAATATGAACCTCTCAACAATCTAATTTGTTATCTTGCGATAACCAGAATATAAAGTTGAGATCAGATGATAACAAGCCTGGAACAATATGAGCCACCATGGCTGCTCTGGGCTCCTGTTCAATAATGTGGATTGTTGAAATGCACAGCAAATAACCATGCTACTTGATAATAATCTGTGGGTTCTTATCTCATCCTGTCTCGTCTCAGTTCGGTGGAGGACCTGAAGAGCAAGTTCTGCTCCACGGTGGCCAACGACATCATGCTGGTGTCCACTCTGGGCGTCATCCGCATGTGGGCGGACGAGGCCAGCCGCAAAAGCCGCTTCCGCATCCTCTTCACAACCTACCAAGAGCGTAAGCCGCAGCAGAAATCTGCACTCACACACATGTGCTGTTTAGATGTTTACTGCAAAATGATCCACCTACTGAGGGGAACTGTTAAGGCTTTATTAATCAGACCACCACTCCGTGACAGCGACACTGACGACAAAATAAAGCAGGCCTGCTCCGTAGTGCTGGCCATTAAAGGAAGATGGAAGCACATTGACCGCGTTTATGGCCAGTTATATCGTGTGCAGTTCGTAGGAAAGGTGCTGTCAGAGGTTTCCATTTAGTTTTATGACCATTTAAACAGGAGCAAGCAGGAAACCAAGGAATGTGATTTCCATGAGAGGGAATATTGCCTGTGGGTAAATGTGATATGACAGCATCGGTGGACTTAGCTCAGCACTGCAGCACTGGCAGCACTGTTCTTAATAGATAGGTAGACAAAGGGATATCAGGATGAGCTACAGTGTGTTGACATCTACTGGTTCTCTTTGAGCCAAACACACACACACTCTGTACACAAACACACAGCCTTCCTCTTTCTTATTCACGGGCTTCTCATTGATGGAGCCTGGAGTTTGACAGGGGTTGCAGAGGGCATTCTTTGGACTAGTGAGGTGAATGAAGAGGGTCAGAGGCTTTTAAGTATAGAGTATGTCAGTGTCAATGGCATATAGTCCCGCACATGCACACACACACACACACACACACACACACACACACACACACACACACAGACACTGCACTACTGAACATTGCATCTGCATTTTGGGATCTTAAAGAGGAATCTCTCAAAGGGTGAGATTAAAAATTAAAACAATAAAGGGCTGGCCAAAAAATGCATAATAACGTGATTCAAATACAAGAATTATGTTAAATTCATCACCAAATTTCTCTTACAGTTCGACTGAAATTTCAAAGAGGTGCTTTGCTCTTTATTTTTATAAAAGGATTTATTATTTTAAAAGGAAAAACTGCACCAGACACTTGTTTTCAGAATGCTCTTTTAACGCCACAGTGTGCATATTGGTGCTAGGCGCAATGCTTCGTGGAAAAAGGCATGTTATTCAGACATGACCTGAATTCACTGTTCCTTCGTGCCACATGGTTGATTGATCGAATGGCACAAACTGTACCCACACACCTCATCAGACCCTGAAGGACAATCAGTCGTCACTCTTTTCACACATCGACAACCCGTCTATATAAGCTCGTGCGTGCGCATTGTTGTGATCAGAAGAAATAAGTGGCTAGCTTCCGCAGAGCAGGCGACAGCAGTGCCAGCGGAGTTGTTTGTGTTGTGAAGTCAGTGTCCCTTTTGTAAGGCCTTTTCACCAAGCAGAGCCAGGATGTGCTGTTGCCGGGGCAACGCTTCTGCCTAAGTCACTCGGGCGATCCCCAGCCAGACCTCAGCCTTTAGAGCAGCATCCAGCACAGCTCGGCAGCACTGCACCAACCCTGTCAACAGTGAATGTATACAGGTGGAGGACAGGGAGCACAAGCAGGAGAAGTAAGTGTAGTGTCCTGACTTAAACTTGCTTCAGCTGCAGATCAAATTGAATTTAAAAAAAAATGAAACACACTCGAGTGGTGTACGCACTGTTATTTTGTTGACAGAAAGGTACACGTGCAGTGTATAGTGTATTCAGTGTTTATTGACATGAAAATCTCATATTTATATGATGCTCAGGTATGGTTTTCAAAGATTTTTCCTTGTGTGCACTTACATGCACACACAGAAATATGTTTATTTTCATGGTTGATCACGTAATGTAGTGCATGTTTACGCCTGCAGTCAGCACGTGTGAAAGGATTTGTCGAGGCACAGATAGAAGAAGCAAATAATTAGACACCATTTAAGAATTACCGCTCCCTAAGAAACTGAAAGCCGAGTAAAGTATTTTAATGGCTCGACTAGAAACATTTGTATGATGAAGCTTTTAAAGGAAAATTCTACAACAAACAGCTATGTGCTGCCCTACAGCGCTGTGTATTCCAGAAACACAGAAAGAAGTTATTTAATTCCCCTCCTCGGGTGAAAGGAAGGCCACAGCAAGTGTGCGTGTGCACTCTATTACAGGTGCACTAGCTGGATCTACAGCTTATAGGGCAGTTTTTACAATAAGTGCTCCCTTGCTACGGCAGATCTTAAGCCTTTATATGTTTGTTCACAGCTGCTGGTTCCCAATGGGACCAGCAGCTTTTAGAGAGCCATTCACAGCTGCCCACTCCCAGCGAGATGCTCCAGTGGGTGGAGCAACGTTCCTGAATGCAAACATCCACCTTTATCATTTTTGCCGTGCTCATACCTGCTGATACTACTGATTTTGCTTGTTTCCAGGCTCAGACACACACACACACACACACTAACACACACACACCTGCTATGCAGAGCTACAGTGTAAGATTATAAATGTGAAGTATAAGAAAGTGAAGCCTATCTTTACTCAAAAAGCATTTATGTCTTAGGTGATAAATGTGCTTGTGTGACATCTCAGCTGTCAGCATTGTTATGCCTCATCAACAGACGCCTGTCTCTAGGGTTGCAGATGGAAATTTGCTCTGGCTTCACTACACACATCACTTCTCGGTTCTTGCAAAGCTTCTTTACTGTATGCATGAAAGCATTTGAGAACAGCACAGTATGCTAATGTCTGTTAACATATGGATCTTTGCTGGGTCTTAAACCAGATTATGTCATCGCTGCATATTTGCTATCTTGGTTGCTTTAAAAACGAATACTACGGGGATGTAAGATGAGACGCAGCACCGGATGGATGAACGTACTGATGGATACGCACGAATGGATGGATGCATGGTTGATTGGTGCCTTCGGAACATCTAGGGTTTGGACAAATTTTGTGGACTTGGATTTAGTTACATAACAATAAATGTAGTAAATAAATAGGTAAATAACAGTTACAAACAAAGCTAAAGCAAATATATAGCTCTATTAATAGTTAAAGGCCTATTAAGAGGCAGTTGTAAAAAGGTGGTTCTTTAGCCATGATTTAAAAGTGGTAATAAATGGGAAAGAAGAAGTGGTAAACTGTTAAATGGTTAAAACAAGAATCAGTAGCTCATAACCTGTAACTGTCTTTTAAATTAGAGCAAGTGAGAGATAACATCACTGCAGGTGTGAGCGCTAAAAAAAGATCATGATCGCAAAAGGAAAACAACGTGAGACAAATACAACTAAAGACACATTGTCCTCATCTCCGAGAAACAGCCTGACTCCACTCCAGTAGCAGATAAACAGACAAAGCACAGATCTATCTTGGTTATTTGATTCGAAAAGATTCAATTCAAGCCATGTGTTGCTTCGAACTCTTCACTGCGGAAGCCTCTTTGCTCCTGGAGCCCCCCCCTCTCTGCAGAGACACCCAGACTATTTTCATCAGCAACTCATTTAGGAGCTAATTTATGCTTCCAGCAGTGACTGGGAGCGTTTCTGTGTGGGCAAAAGGGCACTTTTATTACAGAACATCTTCAAATTAATTTCGCAGGAGATTAGTGTGGATCTCGCTCTTTGTAACGACCGGTCTCGCCCTGTGGTGTGTGGAGGAGACGGGCGCACCGAAAGGAGAAGGAGTGGGCTCCCTCTGCTGGTTATTACCAGAAGCCCTGCCACAGCTTTTGGCGTAAACTGTATGAAAGAAAGAGAGAGAAACAGCGGTAGGAGGGAGAAAATAAGGAGGACACACACAGAGAGCCAATATGACTCAGGAAATGCTGGCAAAGGCCAAGAAAGGATGGGATACAGAGACAGATAGAGATAAGTCACTCTAATTTGGTGTGTTATTATTCACTTGGGATGAGTGCCGGGATGAAAACAGCCATACATCACAGCGGTAACACTGTCAAATAGTCCCCAGCTCTGCCATACCACTGGCAAGCTGCTTTAGTACCCAGCGCCAGTGTTGTGTGTGAGAGGCAAGAGAGTGAGAGATAAACAGAGAGAATGGGAGACATACAGAGAGAGAGGGCAAGCTGAACAGAGCCATCCATTACTGTCACATGTCGCTGGCAAATAAGTAACTTTTGGAACATTTGGCAATTGAAAGTGGTCTCAAAATACTTTTACCCTTCACATGCTTTTCCACAAAACCATGTGCAGAATGGACAGTATGTATACTAATGGAGAGCACTCATTGGCGATTTTTTCATAATATCCTGCCATGGCAGAACATAACTAAGTACATTTACTTAAGTATTGCACTGCCTCCTTGTACTTAATTTTCTGCTACGTCATAGTTCTACTCCACCACATTGCAGGCACAAATATTGTTTTTACTCGACTACATTTTTAATTTTTATTTAGTGGTGTAGTTGCGCAGCAGATAAAGATTTTACAAACAAAATCTGTAATGATCTTGTAAAACATGCTGCTTTTTTATAGCATTAGCAACCCAGCAGCATGTGAAATCGACCGGCTGTAACATCAAAATGTTGGTTGCATCAAAATGCATCAGTGATAATAATACAACAGCATTTGATGACTATTATTTTGAGGATAATACTTGGGTACTTTTGCTTTAGCAATTTTAAATCCAGGACTTACCTGTAATAAAGTATTTTTACTGTGTTGTGTTGCTATATTTTCCTCAGTAAAAGATTGGTGGCTCTTGGCTCTTCCACTACCATTGTTCTGACATTGTGTATGTGTGTGTATTTCTGCCTTGGGTGGCTATGGCTATAATAATCCCACAGTATGTGTAATTTTATATGGCAACATTGACACACACTTGGTGTAATAGATTTAATGAAAATTCTGTTTAGAAACTTTATAGATAAATATAACCACATGGGAAAATGTGTCTTTGGCTAAACCGGTGAAATACATCACACTGAGGCATAAAAACTCCAAATCCAAAACTGCCATATGCTGCCATTGTCTGAACTTGCCTACTGTAACACAGCAGGGATAATAAAGCGATAACTACTACCTATAATAACATCTCTACCAGGTGGCAGTGAAATTACACAATACACAGTAAATTAAATAGGACAAACTATTTTAGCATGTGGTTAGCTTTCGCTGCCACTGTGACTGACAGCAGGAAGCAATGAATTGGCCAATCGGCTGGCTTATGCATTAGTATGATTGGTTGTTGAGAGCAAGGGCACCTTAGCTTATATATATATGTGTGTGTGTGTGTGTGTGTGTGTGTGTATATATATATAACATTATCACACTGGTTTTACGACCACATCTTGCTGATGGCGCCTCTACCTCTCTACCGCTGCCGTCATACAAAGGTGGAGATGTGATGGCGGTGTTGTGTCTCAGACCAGGTACACTTTGAGGGCAGGTGCCACGATGATGATCATGTGTTTGAGGACGCGCTCTTGTTTATGACCTGGTTTAGATTTGTGTGTACCAAGGACGTCCTGCATAAACAGGAAGAATTTGTTTGCGTGCAGATGATTGTGAAATGTCATGGCCATCTTTCCAGACACCACCCGTACACACGCGCACACACAATTATACAGTACACACACACATTCCAAGAAATTCATTCATATCCACAAGTCGTCTCTGCAAATGTTTGAAGAGAAGGATGAGGATGAAAATTCATGAAGAACAGATGGGTTCGGGGGGGAAACAGGTCTGATTTGAGTAATGCCCGTCCAAATTTTTTTCCTCAAGTCTGGCACACTACAACTTTTCTTCGGCTGAACTTCAAATACTGATTAGTGCTGCAGTGCCCCACGCATTTGCTGTTGTTAATGATGGGAAGTTCAATAAAAAGTAGTTTAACTTTTTACTCAACTGTTTCCACGGCTTCGGATTAGATCACAAGTGGATAATGCTTAAGTGGAACTAGCGCTACAGTTGGATTCTGTAATCTCTTTTAGTGTAAAAAGCTCTCAGTGGGATAACTATGGTGTTCATTTCCTTTCCAGCTCCATGTGATGCAGATGCCTTCTTCTGTCACAGCAACATGTGCATAAACAACACGCTGGTGTGCAATGGCATGCAGAACTGTGTCTACCCCTGGGATGAGAACCAGTGCAAAGGTGAGATGTTTTAGAGAGACGGTTGAATGTTTCAGCACCGTGGACAGCGACAGGGAGACAGAGTGGGTTTGAACTGCTAGGCTGAATGTCCTACTGACGACTGCTACTGATAGTACTGCAACACTTTAGCTATCAAGTGCTGTGACTTTTCTGACGGAAAAATTGTGTTATTTCTTTTTTGTATCATTTTAGCAATAGTTTTATCTTTAAAGGCCCTGAAAATATATTTTTTCTAATCAGCTTCTCACTGTGAGTGATAGGATCCTGCATGAACACCCAATTTTATGGCAAAGTTTTAACAGTTTGGGTTATTTCACACAGAGGTTTCTGTATTTCTTTTTTCTCGGTGCTCTTCTCACTGGTTTAAAGGGGGTGGGGCTAAGTTTCAAAAAGTGATGTCTGTACCAATCAGAACTTCATTTGGATCAGGTTGTTTGGCCACTGTTCCCACTGTTGTTAAATGGCCAACTTTAACACCTTTAAAATTCATTTTCCCTTTTTTTAAACTTTGATTGTTGATGATTTAGTCACACAATGAGAGAAATACTTTAAAACCAAATTTTCAGATGCATAAATAGTGTGTTAGTATTTTTGATATAGAATAATACAGTTTAGAAGACCAGATTTTATGTTCTACCCTCAGCTGATCTTGTTCTCGGCCCAGATCAATGCACAAGAAGTGGACAGTGTCTTTGTTTACGTTCTTTGAAGGCGTCCTTATTTTACCCTGTTTCATGGCTCATGGCAAGCAAGGTCCTGCGTATTCCCTGACTTTGTGATAATGTCAGTTTCTTCATTTCCTCTGCAGCTCAATCCCTCACTCCACTCAGAATTTTAAAGCCACTGGATCTATACTTTGATCCCCAGTGGCTGGCTACTGGCAGCTCCTTATCTAACTGAGATTCCCTTATTGCTCCATCTTCTTATATGATGCCATTCCAATAATTAGCTGAGATCTGTGAGGACTCTTGGGATTAGTTTTTCTCTGTTTTATATTGCCAATTAATTTGAATTCTGTTCCTTGACCTTTCGTGGCCCATCACCGTATTCCAAGTACATGAGCTGAGATCTATAGTGTAGCTCCCCTGTGCCCTCCAGCAGTGAAACTCACACGCCAATAAGTACAATGTGTTGTTGATGATCATTATGCTGTTGTGCTTGGCTTGCAGTGCTCTGGTTTGTTTTTCCACACAAAACCTCTTTCACCTGGTGCAAATTTGCTTCAGTTCCTCTTGTTTTGCAGCCCCACAGTTTCCTTTAGATCAGACAGAAAGGCTGCACACAGAGATGCATGTGTATTCTGAATGTACATTACTGTAACTCTCTGAAGCTTTAAGCAGAGCCTATGACATATTGAATCAATTATGTCAATCCTACATGACCTATTCCTCACTCAGACTGAGATACCTTTCCACCCTACAGTCTATGTTTGAAACTGTGCAGAACTCAGCAACAAGAGGGCATGTTTCTCAGCCTGTTACTTGTCTTCTTTCCGCTCTAGTAATGCATATTGCCACCGCAGTCCTTACATTTGTCCTCATTAGTGGTAAAATGTCAAGTTTTATTCCATTCTCCTTTACACTTCTGAATGTTACCATTTGCTGTCATTGAAGCTCAGTGTGCTGTGCTGCACGTTCATCCAGCTTTTAAATGTCACAGATCTCCCCACAGATTGCCTCTCTACACACTCTGTTAGCCTGTGCTGCTCTTTGTGTTTGACCCATTGACCCTTTTGTTATATTTTTGATAGCTCATGAAAGCCATGGCCTTAATCACGTACATGGTGTGGTCCATTTGTTAGTTGTCTTTACATGTGATCTTTGCTATCTTCTTCTTGGAGCTGCTGCTAAAGAAATCTTCATGACCATTAGCAAAGCCCCACACCCCTTAGTTACTGTTGCTATGCCTGTCAAGGTTTCCATTTGCACATAGCACATGTGCAGTTCACAATGCTAACAGTTAGCAGATTACCTCTTCAATCATTTAGTGCTATTTTAAATCACATGCTTTCAGACAGACAGACAAAGGCAGGCTTTTCATTTCTGTCACATTTTCTCACAAATTTTGTCCGAGAAATGACAACTGTCACTGGCAGCTTGTATCAGCTGTAGCTAGCTAGCTAATTAAGATGACATTAGCTTCATATGTCAAAAATGCTGTCTTCAGCTGACTTTTCAATGTTTCAGCTGACCTACCTTAAAACAAAAATCCCGTAGAGTTTTTAAATATAAACTTGATGGCTACATACGTGCTATCGTGCTACATCACTGAAGCTAAAGCTGATGATCCACCTGCTTTGCTCTTGTATTACAGTGTAGAGCAGCAGACGAACACACTTTTTGTTCCATTCCTTCAAATTTTGCTTTTGTATTTTTGGTTTTGGAAAAACTAAAAAAAAAAATTGTCTTTCAAACTCCTCTCTTTAACTAAAACCCAAGGTAATCCTAAACTAGACAGGCCAAGTTACGGTGGCTAAGCTATGGGTTTAGCAAATGGGTCAATTAACAGGGAGTAGAATTGTTCATCTTCTCATTTGTGTTTTCTCATTGTGATAGTTGCCTTCACATATAATTATTTTTCTCATAAATGTTGCCTTTCTGTCTCTACCACTGTACAGAGAAGAGGAAAGCAAACATCCTAGACAACCTGAACAACACAAACGGGACCATAATTGGTGTCACCTGTTGCATCGTCCTCATCCTCCTCATCGTCTCCGTCATCGTCCAGATCAAGCAGCCACGTAAAAAGTACATCCTACGCCGTGAGGACTTTGACCCCACCATGTTCCAAGAGGTCTTTGAGCCGCCTCACTATGAGCTGTGTACTTTACGAAGCGCCACCACAGCCGCGGCAACCTCAGCAGACTTAGTCGACCTGGCGGAGGACTTTGAGAACTACCACGCCCTCCGCCGTGCCTCCTCGCGCTGCGTCCACGATCACCACTGTGGCTCCTCCTCCAACCCCGGCTCCGCCCACATATCCCAGCTGTCGCTCAGTGGACGAGGAAGCCGCGGAAACTTGAGCGCTCGAGACGCGGCGGCCGCCACCCTGCTCACGGACCTTCCACAGCCGCCCATGGCAGTGCGGCCCTTGCTGCCGGCCACCGGAAATCGCAGGAGCATCTTGGTCATGAAGCACAGCTACTCGCAAGAGGCAGCGGACAATGGATGCGACCTGGACGACGACCTGGAAGAAGTTCCCACCACCAGCCACCGGCTTTCACGCCACGAAAAGGCAGTACAGCGGTCAGTATCCATAGATTTCTGATGAGGCAAGAACAACAACTCTAGAGTTAACTATGGGGATGTTTGAAACGTGCGTGGGATACTTACATTTATTTTCATTTTCCTCTTACTTTAGCTTTGTTCTTCCTCTTCCTCTCATAATTTTTTTAAAATTACAATGAGCTTCTTTTTTTGCATTGACCCTTGTTCTTTCTCCCCCCCTTCTACCATTAAAAACCTTTTGGATTTCTCACAAAGGGCTAAATTACGATAGACAAATTTGCCGCCTCTCGCATGCTCATCCTTGAACACGTCCAGCTAGCTTTCCTCAGCTGATTCAATTCGTAGTTTGAGGTTTGTCACAGCTCTATAAGCAAATACAGACCTCATTTTATAAGATACTAATTCTGGAATCAGTCAATTTTTGACTGTTAACACAAGGGCTTAAACCTGTGCCTCATAGAGATGACTGACTTCATTGACATTTATGCAAATGATTATAAATACCCATTTCTATTCCTAACTGTGAATATGACTTACAGTATATTCTATATTGCTCAATATTTTGGCATGAACAAGCTTTTCTATAGAAAAACAACAACTATTTTACTGTGTACTTGCACCTTGACTGCTTGAAAAGTAACTGCATATGTTTACAGAATCACTATGTGAAAGCATCAGAGTACATTTTTGGAGAAAATACTTTGAACGTGCAACCTTCTCCTGCATGCACTTTCTATGTGCTCTTTCCAGAGTGTTCTTGACTGTCATTAATTTTCTACAAGTCTGCATGCAAGGATCCCAGAGACTAGTTTAGCACTAATGAAGTTTATTGCTGTTATGTAGCACATTATGCATTCTGACCTCTCTATGCAAAAGGAGTTTGATATTAAATGAAAGAGCCGTGACATTTCAGGTTCTGCCTCATTGGCTCTTTGAGCAAACATGAATCAGAGTACAACACAACTAGGGTCTAAGAGACAATCTCAAGGTAAGCACCCTTATCCAACAATCAACATCTTTATATGTTGTGTAGTCATCATTTGCCCAGTCAGTATATACTTTTATGTCAGTTCTTTTTCCTTTTTTGTGAATTTTGGGCGGGTTTATATTTGATTTTTTTTGTTTTGTTTTGTTTTTTTAATTGTTCATTTTCACCAAGATGGTTTTCTTGCTTGCAGCCATCTTGACCTCCTAATGAGTTTGTTTGAAGTCTTTGTGATGCTCAAGTTTGCTGTATGTCCTCCTGAGGTCATACATTGTGTCATTCGGTGGATATTCATTAGCATGGACCTTTTCCAATCATCTTTAGTTGAACCTGTTATCAAATATGTCTAACCTCTGCACTTTTCTCCCAGTAGGCCTACAGCAAATCATTTCTATCAGTCGTGTGAAGACGCATGCTACGTCCACATAAAAGCACAAATTTGAAAATAGGCACAATCCCACGTTTTCATTAAAGTACATCAGTGGGATTTTTTGCACACACTAAAGAAAGCACATTAAGATCGTCTGAATATCTCATTCATCTCTTTGTAACTTACAAATCTTTACTGATCGCACACTTGCACTGAATTCCTGTGTAGTTTTGCATGATTTATGTCACTTGTAGTCAGTGATTTTGTGTTTGGTTAATTGTGAAGCATATGTAGCGTTAATGCCTGTGCGTAACAGTTCATGTGCGTGCTCCATGTCTGTGCTTTCATGAGGCTGCAATAAGCACAGTGGAATGCAGTAATATAAGAATTACAGATATGAATAACAGATGAGAGGAACTTGTTCATTTAAAAAATAAAATTAGTCCTCATTCAATGCAGATCTGTAGAGGTTCATGCCTGCAGCGTTATGCTTGCATATACTGGAGCAGTCACATAAAATGCTACCCGTTGTTTCGTCTTTTAGTGTGAAAAATGTGCTGTCCTGTTGTGTGTGTGTGTGTGTGTGTGTGTCTGCTTATGTTCTACATTATGTTGCATTGTCTCCATCATGTAGACTTCTTGAGAATAGTGCAATCCTGGATCAGTACGAACGGGCGTCACTGACATATGAAAAAGCGGAGCGGAGGTTTACACCAGCATGATGCTGATGATGATGATGATGATGATGATGAAGGGACACTCTGACGAAAGGATATTGAAAACGTGTAATGTGAATTCATGTGCAAAGATGAACACAAAGGACTAGATGAAAATACACCAGCTGTGATGCTGTGAAGCGGGAAAGTTTTGAAAATCAGTCAGCTGTGTCCACTGTAATCAATCCAGACTTCTTTTTTTGTCTCACTGGAAAGAAATGGACCTTTAGAATGAACATGACTCCTGATTACGCATTATTACACTTTAAATTTGGGATGTTAGTCATTGTCATGGATCCTCACTGAAAACAAAATTAATGTGATCAAACATCATGAAGTTAATTTTTAAGCATGTGTTTCTCAAATTAGTAGCGTACATTTCATTTTAATAGCAAATTATAGATGCTTGCCGTTTGTCAGATCTACAAAGATTTCTTTTTATTAGTGACAATTGGAATTAAACTCAATTACTAACCCAATTCAATTTAATACTGTTGGAATAACCAGAAGCAGTTTAATTTGGATAACAATTCAAGGCCAAGTTGTGGCTACTGCATGCTTCTTTTAATATCCTTTAAAGCATTAACACACTAACATTAAATAAGAAAAGCCCCCATCTACTAATACATAAGTCATATGGACGTAAGAAGTGGTGAAAAAAAGCATCTTCTAAATTAATTGCATTGCATGTTGTTGCTTAGCTTAATCATTAGAGATTAAAGACATCTGTGCAGACGAATTTCGCCATTTTCATTTAAACTCCCTTTTAAATATGTTGACTAATGTTTTGACAGGCATTTTTATGTTCACAACGAGGTTTTTTTTGGCAAACATATTTACTTCAAGTTTGTTTGTCTTCTAACTCTCTTCTACTGTAGGAGCTTAATATCTTTGTATTAAAACAGACTTTTTTATAGGGCAAATTGAAAGGATGACAGTTTTTACAGTTATTCCAATTATCTTTCAGGGCTGATTTTACTGATGCTTTGTAAAAGAAATAACAATAAAGCTTCACCTTTTTTTCTTTGTTTTATTGGCTTTTGGTCGGCAGTTCCTCTGTCCCTTCAGTGTGCGCTCAAACGCACCACGTCTCACAATCACACGTTTTTAGATGTTGGTTTATTAGTTGTGGCTGATTCGCTTTAGAGGAAGACCAGGCCCAAACCAAAAGGATTTGTTTCACCAAACAAGAC
Organism: Chelmon rostratus; assembly: GCF_017976325.1. Classification (NCBI taxonomy): domain Eukaryota; kingdom Metazoa; phylum Chordata; class Actinopteri; order Chaetodontiformes; family Chaetodontidae; genus Chelmon; species Chelmon rostratus. The sequence goes on from NC_055677.1 coordinate 12,288,302, forward strand.
AAAGCGAGTCCTAGACGGTTCAAATGATCCCAGGTAATCACAGGTATCTGACAGACAAGTTAATTGACTTTTTGTGTTTGTCCTGATGAGATTAACCCCGTACGTACTGCAGAGGGGACAGATCAGCCTCGCCCTCCAGTGACACTCGCTGCTGGTTTTGTAGGAAAAACTGAAAAACAACCTGCATTATGCGGAAAGCGAGAAGAGTAGATCAGCTGTGAGCACAATGACATAAACACATACAAGTCACACACACAATGCATAGATTTTTTTCTTAAACTCTGTCATTGTCCGAGTACCTGTTTTCTTCTTACTGTGTCATAGTTTATGGTATTTACCATCTCTGTGTACATTATTTTCTGTATTCAATGTCATGTATGTAAATTTTACATCCATGCTCTCCACTCTTTTCCCTCCATATATACCCAATCATAGACAGACCCACTTTCTGCTGATATTGAATAAAATGCTTCTTTTCTATGCATACATTGTGCTGATGTCTGTGTGTTGTCTATTTTACAACTGTGTCAACACTTCTGTTATAGAGTTGTTGTTTTTTGTGTTCAAAACAGCCCACACTCACATTTCTGGATTAAACACTCACTCACACACACACACACACACACACAAATAAACCCACACAGCCAAAAGCTCATCTGCCAGTTTAGAGATAGAGGCAGACACCTCAGTAATTAAGTAAGTCTGAAGCAATTCGATCACAAGCAGCCCCGGCAGCATAAGAAAAGTGGAGGGCCCAGGACAGACTTAAAGTAATAGTTTTTTCATTTCTCTGCAGATACATCAGACAGATGCATCATTCCTCTGCATCTTGCCAGGTTTGACAGCATTCGGAGCTAACGTTTCCCTCCCTCGCATCTTGAGCGAACTGTTGCCCTGAGCAACCTTACCAGTGTAGAGTGTTGTGATGAGAAAAGTAAATTTAAAAAAAAAAAGGTGTGTGGTGTATGCATCAAGTTTTTCTTCTTTGGACCGCAGAGGTGCATTTTCCCGACCTGTGCTCCAAACACTGGCTAGGATTGACGAGCCATGGAACACTGATCATTTCAGATATGGGACTGAAACTTTGGGTTTTTTTTGAAAAATAGAGTACCTTTAATGTAAAGTTGTTCATGGAGAAAAAAAGAAACAGAATCAGGTTTTTTTTTTTTTATAATTTTCATGTGACTATCAAAATATGAAATTGCGTATTTCAGCTGCTGATTTCCCATTATATTTCCTATTTTGTTGTCATGTCTTGACAGTTTGTGACTGGTTGTTTTTATAACTAAACAGTTACAGAAAGCCTTGTTGATAGGACGAAAAACAGAATGTATGAAACAAAGCGATGTTAAACTTCAGAAATAGGTGCATATACATGATTCTACTGACCCGTCAACTAACCTTTATTTATTCCCCCTTTCACTGATGTCTTAACATTAATTATGTTTTTTCTGTCTTTCCCTTTGTCAGACTTCATTGCATTGTGGTGTTTTTTTTAACCCTGTTTCCATGTTTCTTTGATAAAAAACTAAGAAAATGCTGGACAGATGTTTTCAATAAACCAATGTTTACTGATTCTATTGTGATGATTTTATTTTGTCAGTGACATAATTTTTTTCTATTCTCTTCTGTTCATGGCTGTGCAGTACTTATTGTAGATATTGACCTCATGTCCTCAACATTTTGGAGGGTTGGGGAATTTATGGGGGGGGTTTTCAACCACTCAAAAATACAGAGTGGATTTTTTTTTTTTTACTAGATAAACAATACTTTAATAATTAAATGTGCCTTCTTTTAGGCCAGCAAATAAATAAATAAATAAATAAAGGATTTAGTTTTACCTCACCAGAATTGTAGAAGGCTGTGAAGGACCACTCAGACAGTACTGTTATATATAAAACTAAAAGAAAATATAACTGAATGACATTTAATCACTGACATTTAACAGAATGCATAACAGGTAAAAAATTAGAAGTGTTTTGGTTCATCCTCACAGCTCTCATACTGTTGGTTACAGTTGCAACAGGCAGCCATTTTCAGCAAAACAAGCCCTGATAAACTCACAGCTAAAGAGCCAAAGACTTCCCTCAGGAGTGCAGCCAAAAAGCACAGTGAAAAGAGAATGAACGCTGGACTTACATTAACCAGGTGGACACAAACACAGCTGCAAATGAGTGCTAATGTTGCTCTGCTCCTGTTAGTTGTGAAAATAGAAAACTGTGTGCTAGCAGAGCTTCATATCGCCAATGATATGAAAGTAATAATGTTAGTGTTGTGTTCACAGGTCGTTTCCACTGGCCACGCGTGGCTAAAAATTAACGTAGAAAACAATTTAGAAACTTTGTGGTTAGTGTCCGGGTAAAAATGGCGTCCAATTTCGTCTGGTTTTTATTGTGACACATACAGCTGACAAATCTGAACAACATTTGTTTGTTTCTTTAAAAAAAAAACACGAGTTTATACACCTTATGTCCTTCTAACGTTACTAACAATTATCAATTACACCATGATTGTATTATTACCAGTCTCTGAAGATGTGTATACTGTTTCCTGTAAATGTAAGGGCGAGCGACAGTTGGTGTTACATTAAAAACTCACTCTCCCATGAGCCCTACAGATGGTGACGACAAAATTATGCGCCTCAGGAATATAAATACCACGATTGACTTGACACAAGCCACCCCTGTAGCGCAGTATGGACTCGTAGGTAGTGTTGTAAGTTGTGTATTCGTGTCGTCCAAGAAGTCACTCTTTATATTATACTTATATTATTATGTAACCTGGTAGGTTACGGTAGTTTTCACAGCTATAGCTAGCTAACGTTAGCTGCTGACCGTGCTAAAGAACACATTAGCTTGCTAGCTGGCTATGCAGGTAACTAGAGTTTAGGCTGACTCACAGAGGACATAAACATGGCTTATACGCAGATATTGAAAGTCCTGCACCGGACTCTACAACAGACTGCCACACAGTATTCCGTGCAGAAACGCTTGCTCATCCACACACACAGGACAGTGTCGACAGTATCAAGACTGACCTTCCACGGAAGAGTCGAGGCTCCTGCGTCCGTTTTACCAGCAGTGAGCTGCTTCACTTCAGCACAGACACGGCGGAGTATTTCGCTCGACTCCACTGCCAGAGACAAAAGGAGCCCCGAAGAGAGAGATAAGTCAGTGTCCAGGTTTCAGGGTGGCAGCCCAAAGCCTTCAGGTGCACAAAAAGGTAAGCAAGGCACTGAGGTGAGTATAATACGAGTTCACACACCTCAGTCACTCTAATGATTGAGTCCAGAAATAGTATCTGAGTCCAGTGCAATGTCTTACAATTGATTGTTTGTCTGCTCCAAGAGCCAGAAAGTGCAAAATTTAATAACTATTTAATAACCCTCAATATCTTCCAGCGAAAGAAGCTGGCAGAGACTTCACCTACTTGATAGTTGTCCTAGTTGGCCTGGGAGTGACAGGTGACTACAACCTCAAGATTTCAAGAGTTTCCATTGCAAACATTTGATGTATTTGCATTTGATTTATCATCTTATTTCAGGTGAGATAACGCATATGGACACTAAAATGTGTTGTTCTCTGTGTGTGTTTCTCAGGAGGGCTGTTATATGTGGTGTTTGAGGAGCTGTTTTCTTCCTCAAGTCCAAATAAAATCTATGGCAAAGCCTTCAGCAAAGTCAGGTTAAACCCAGAGGTAAGAATGACATCAACAGTTAACATACTGTTTATTCTGCATTGTTAGACTAAATGCATGCATTTATTGTGACAGTTATTGTATAGTATGTTATGAAATTATGCCATGCAATTCTTGGAGTCATCTGCTGAAAAGTAAAGCGCACAAAAACATTTTTGTTTATTGAAAATGTAGGTGATTGGTGCATTTGGGGAGCCAATCAAGTGTTACGGGGAGACGACCCGTCGAGGAAGGAGGCAACAAGTCAGGTGGGAATTTTCCTACTCTGTCCAAATAAGCTGTTAAATATCAGTGCATGAGCTAATTAGTAAGTTGTACATTTCTGTCCAGTTAAGTTTAACTTGCCATGTGCTTTTATTCTGTGCATCAGTCTGTCAGTGAGATTATAATGATATGATAAATCAATTGTAATAGTGTTCTGCACAATTTCAGGAACATGACATATCTTAGATCTGATTTGCAGTACACAGAAGTAAGCATCTGTGTGATTATACTGCTGAGATATTACAGTGTTTTGATCGTGTGTGTGTGTGTGTGTGTGTGTGTGTGTGTGTGTGTTTCCACTGTAGACATCTGGAGTACTTGAAGGATGGACTGAAGCATATGCAGCTCAAGTTTTACATTGAAGGCTCTGAGCCAGGCCTCAAAGGAACTGTGCATTCAGAGTCAAAAGAGGTTGGTATTCTCCCTTGTTAAAATGCAGTTCATGATATAGATGTAACATACCAAAGCAGTATCAAGAATTATAGATGAAGATTATGGCAAAATCCATAAGTAATTTCACATGTGACAGCAGAGACTAAATGTATAAAAGTGATAATTACACAGTTATTCTTTACATGATTTTACTGATGTCCACCAACTTGAGGTACTGTTTTAACTTCTTGTTGCTCTACAGAATCCTGAAACTGGAAAATATGAGTTTCGTTACATATTTGTGGACATAGACACCTACCCAAGACGGACCATCATTGTGGAAGACAACCGATATGAAAGATAATGGACGGAAAAGTGTCACTTCAGTAAAAAGAAACATTGTGTTTGTGTTATTGGAAAAATCGCTGACAGTGTGCTGTAAATTTAACTTTGATTTACTATTTAAAGCTGTTATGTTAAACATCAGCAATTTTGGCCAGTTTAAACTTTGCACAGCAATGTACTGGTCAGCCCCTGGTGAAGAGTTTGCAAAGCACAGTCTCTTTCATAGAAAATGATCTTTGACTATTATGAATTATTGTTTTATAAATCACACACATGCTACAGATTTTCTGACTAAAACACCACAGCGTATCTTGAATTTTGAAATAACTTGTCATCAAAGATGCTTTTAAATTCTAATAAAAAACTTTGTATGTCAGATCCACAAGAACAGATATAATAAATACAGTATCAGTGTTGTCTTTTTTCTGAGAGTGTTGCATTAGAATCTGAGGATGTCACTATGATTGACCTTTCACCTTTATGGTATTGGATGTATGTGTCTGATTGGGGCATTAGCAGTTTTAATCAGACTTTCAAACTTAAGTCTTTGTTTAAAACTATGTCAAGTCTGTCACTTCAGAGATCTTGAAACTACTGCAGATTCCTTGTGTTCTGCTTAGACATTAACTCAGTCACATACACATAAATATTCCAAAAGGCCTGTTTTCAATTAATATCATTCTTGTATCCAGTGTTTTATTTTTGATGTTTTAATTTTTTTTTAAAGGCAGATTGCATTATACAACAATAACCACTAGATGGAGGCAAAGAATCAAGAGGTGGGAACAAACTTTTTGCCCTTTGGATTATTTGAGAATTTCTCATTCAGTTACATTTTTATATATATTGAATAGTCTTTAATTAAACTCTTAGTTGTTTTTTTTTATCTGTTGATGCATAATGACATTGTTGAGGAAAGTATTCTGTGTTTGGTCCTATTTCTTACCTTTTTGTCAGATGAACCTATGCTACCTTCATTGAGGTTCGGAAATGTTTTCTGTCTGATGAACGTCAATGAAAAGCTCTGGCAATAACTCGACAAAGATTACGTTTTTTGAATCACTTTTTTGTAATAACTTTTTCAGCTGAGATGTCCTCTTCAGGGAGGAAGAGAATTTGTTATTACTGTGTTGAATCATTTCACAATTGTATTTTTTTTTTTTTTTTTTTTTTGGCATTTTTCTTCCATCCCTTTCTTTTTTATCAAATTAAAACATCACCTACTAACCTAACTGAGATGGGCTTTCTCGTTTCAGTGATCCTATGCCCGCACATAATAGCTCGGCGCTGCTTGATTCTAATTCAACGGTCATTAAAGCCACATTTGGATATACAATTTTGACCGCAACAACAGCACATGAACGTAAAACCGCAGCGATTAATTGGAATGATTGACTCTCTGAACGAGGGGACAGTTACGGGAAGCTCTGAAGGCAACACTCCTGAACGCCGCCCACTGTGAAACCGAAGGCAGTATTGAACGCACGGGGATGAGCTAACTCGGTTAACGCTAGCTAAACCTCTATAGGACTAGTGTAGTTGTTTCCTCAATGTTAGTAAATGAATAGCTTATCGATTAACTAGCTAGTGGCCTTGTATATAGCTTAATACCAATAAGGTATGGTCAAAAAAGAAGGTCAGTTTTAGTGGTTGTTTTGTTCACGGCGTGGGTAAACAGAGTAGCTGCTGTTGTTGTTGTTGTGGCCTGCTGTACGATAGCCTAGCTAGACAAGCTGTAGCCTCAGTTGTGTTCCTGGAGCTGTGCTCGCATCACATCCCCGAGACGACAAGAGGAATGACACACCTTTCCTGTTAATCGCAAAGTCTACCTGTCGCTGTGAAGTAAGTTCAAAGTCCTGTTGTGTTTTTGCGTGTAGCTGAATTAAAGGAGGAGCTGTCGTGCTAAGTCTAGCATCTGTTTGTAGTTACAGAAAGTGCTTGAACATTTAAGTCAGCCTAGCTTAAAGTGATGAGATGCCCTGAGCTTCTGAGTTTATTAAGTGAGTTAGTGTTAACAGCTAGTACAGAAATCTATTAAACAAAGCAATGTAATGATGTACTCAAAATTATTACCGTTTTCAGGGCAATTTGTGGTTTTGGCCAGGGATCAGCAGGTTGTTCCCCAGCTATGAGAGCCTCTGCTCAGTAACTGACATCTCACAGAACATGGAGCTATACTGGTACATGTGAGTATAACTCATGTAGTTTGTGTTGCATCTCTCTCTCTTTTTTTGTGCAGTTTAAAACTGACGTGTAAAGTTGCCCCCCCCTTTTCTCTTTCCTCTCTCCTTTACAGAGTTGTTATCATATTCATCATCATCAAGATATTCTTCTACGTGTGCTGGTACCGATCGAGACAAAGGCAACTGGCAGCCTACCTGAGCAACCCACGCAATGCTCAGATAGTCATTGTTGGAGGAAGAGCCTGCCTTCATCAGATGTGTGAGCGACAGAGTGTAAGTGCAGATCCCAGCATTCAAACACAAACTTGTCCTACATTTGAAACCCTTAATCTAGCTGTCGACCACTGAAGTGGTTTTGCGCCTCCAGGATATGTCTCTGTCATGGCTGAGGATGAGTATGCCTCGGCTCTAGGGTTTTGGTAATGAAGAGAATTTCTTTATGGAGACTGACTTGAATGTGGTACACCGGACAAACATATGGCACTTAAATCAGGACCCTGCTTGACCTCATGTTTGTAATTACACTGTTTTCAGTTGCTGTGGCTTGAATTGTGGCTGTTGAATTGAGTTTCAATAACCTTGTCCTAAGTGAGCTTAAAGGTTAACTGTAACCTCAAATTCTGCAAGAACCCAACATATTTAAAGAATAGAATAGAAAGGAGTGAAGGAGAAGTGACTGTAGCTTGTGTGACCCTGTGCCTTCACGAAGCCTTGGCTGGCTTGGGATTTGTATCTCTATTACAACCAGGCTGTGGGTGTGCTTGAAGGTGTGTCTTTAGCTGATGAAACGTGTTTCTTGATTGATAGTACTACACTACCTTCAACCGTTGTTGGTAGCAAGCTACTTATCCTCATGGATTTTCAGGCTGTTATGTATTTGCTTGCCATCTCCCTCTCATGGCTTGAAAAACAGAGATAGGATGATTGAAACTGATTAAGTATCTGCTATGTGTAGCAATATCAGCGGAAGATACATAAATGTGTCGCTGAATCATCCCTGAATGATGACGACGCTAATCTGACAACTCCGCAGCCCTCTTGGAGGCAGCTGGGCGCACTTTCAGCCGACACCAGAGATGGTCCATCTCAGGTGTGACTCAGCAGAAGTCATTCGATTAAATTGGGGATTGAAATTCAAAGCGACGTGGCATGGTTTGACACGACGCAGCCAAAAATGCCAATGGAAAAGCCTTCATGTGTGAGGCCAAGACACTGACCACCACTGAGTCGCACAGACAGAAAGTAAGCCAGTCATGAGCTGAAAGGGCACAGGGTTTGATGGAGCTTGGACAGTCACTAGAAGTACATTTATGGCCCTTTGGGAGAGTTACTGTGTGAGTACCTGTGTTGTGCAGGGCTAGTGGCTCTTCTTCAAGAGGCTCTCCCATGTGTGAGCCAGTGGAGGAGTGTCAATGAATAGCCAACATACGTAATAGACCTCGCAGTCTTGCACATTGGAAGGGCCAGAGAATTCGGCTGAACCAAGCAGACACATGGAAGCTCATTTTGAGTAGAAAAAGCAGCTTTTTACTCACCATAAATGAATTCTGTTGTGAGATTAGCTATATTACCATCATATGCCAATAAGCATGTGTGTGCACAGTGAAATTAAAACGTGTGTAGTTTATCTCTGACTATGTAAACTTTGCTTGACCCACCAGCAGCAGCGACACGCTAAAACTGGTGCTTTCCAAAGCGAAGTTTAGGCCTGTTCTCAGAGCTGTTTTAAGGCCTGCAGGAAGAGAAATTCAAAGAAGGTCACAGTTACATTTTTGCAGAGGAGTTGTTTGTTCTCTCAAGAGGGCATGTGGTTTTCTGTCAGTCAGCTTTCACTTACATCTCACTTTCAGTGACGTACTGAGCGAGTGTGTGGATGTGCATTAATAGGTACAAGCCTCTGGTTTGCGTGTACTAGTGTGCTTACATTTTTCTGTTTAGTTTGTTTGACCTTGTTGACGTCAGAGGTCTGGCAGGGCACGTTGCATTTGGGACACTTCTGTAGTTAGAAAGTAGTGGTGAGTGTGACTAGGTGCTTTTTTTTTTCTTTTTTTTTTTAAACAAGTTTGTAAAATTTCAACCCTGCATGTGAGATATTTTTGTGCAAAGATCTTCAGTAAAGGCACTGACAGGTCGACGGGAGTGGACTCTACATCTCTTCTAATGTGTTATTTGCTTGAGGTTGTGATTAGTTTATGCGATTAGTCTTGGCTGCCCTTGAAGAGTCATTTGATAACTGGGATGATTTCGATAGTGCTCTTTCTGTCTGTTTTGTAGCTTGTTTTTGCTGACACTTGCTTTTTATATGTATTTTAAAGCTGCCTACAAAATGTAGGCCTCTCTTTCAATGATCCCTTTAAGTCAGGCATGTCAAACTGATTCCATAAAGGGCCGTGTGGCTGCAGGTTTTTGTTCCAACCCAGGAGGAGCACACCAGGCTGGAATCAATTAATCAGCTGATCTCAGTCTTCAGCTGATAACTAAGTGAACCCTTGATGTAGATTGGTTGGCCTGGTGTGCTCCTCCTGGGTTGGAATGAAAACCTGCAGCCACACGGCCCTTTATGGAATCAGTTTGACATGCCTGCTTTAAGTACTCGTTAAATGTAGTTTTATTTGTGTTGATGTTTTCACCGATATGTCTAGAACAGTAATGGCAGTCTTTTCAGTGGGCTGCAGGTTCCATCATGATTGTGTTTCCCCCAGGGCCTTTCTGCTTTACTACCTCTGTAAAACACCTGGAAGCAATCTCCATGATTCAGAACCTTCCTAAAATATGCTCCATGAATCATATGAAACAGGTTTTTCTGACATTTCTAACTTATTTCTGTCTTTTCCCACTTCCTCCACTTATATTGCAACACTGCATGAACGACAAAGGTATTTTTCTAAGAAATGATTCATTTAAAAGAGAGTCTGCATGAAAAGTCAATTTAGTCATTTCCTGTTAATCTTGCCTACTTGTGGTAGTTACATCTCAGAGGCACAGTTTGTGATATTTTTAGTGTTATTTGGAATATTTGTGTGACAGGAAATGCCCCAGTTGTTAAAAAAAAGAAATAAATAAATGATGCATCTATGCAGAAACTGAGAGATGCCTGAGCTTTTGACCTTGGGTTTCCCCAGACCACTTATAACATCCTTTGTGCTATCTGAAGTTTTTTTAGACAAAGTCCAAGGTTGCCCGTCTTTGTGTCTTAATCAGACATGCATATATATATATATATATGTTTTAAAGGAATAATTCCATCTTTGGTAACAACCCCATAAGCCCTCCTACCTCCTTGCATTCATCATTATCTTTTTGCTTCTACTTCTTACTCCTCCGCCTCAGGTCCCTGATTGCTCCTTGTTCTACAACTCTTCTGTTTGCTGTACTTCTTTTTTTTTTTTTTTTTTTCCTTCTCCCCCTCCTTTGTTCCTCTCCTCCTTGTTCCCTCTGCCGTCTCTGGTGTATAATGTTCCCTGTTTAGATTTTAATGGAATGTGCAGCAGGGAGGCCCCATGGTCATCCATAACCCAGCACCCTGAAAGTTTACTGGAGAGGCACCAGGACGACTCGAGTCCTGGGCTTAAATGAATCAAACGTAGTGGGTAGAAAAAGTCTTGATGTAGTATCACTCATGAAGTTGGACAGTCTTATTCGTGGCTACCTGAAGTGAAGCTGTGAGGAAAAACCTTTGATACATGCAGGCTCTGGAGAGAGTTGAATAGTTTTTTTAACATTGTGTCACGATAATTATGTGACTTCATTTTTGTTATTTGTGTGGTTATCACCTTGACCTTGGCGTGGTCTGCCTCATCACTCTGTGTCACCCCCACAACAACATAATAGCAATATTTAACTAATTATGACAGTCTGCAAGGGCATCAACCCATCAACATCTGCACTGCATGTGCCTTCTTCCTGTTCCTGTTGTAGATAAAAGAGCAAACATGGGTTAGAATAGTCAAACCTCAGAGCTATTTAGAGCATCACCCCTCTAACCAGTCATTTGATCAAACTGACTGTGACTGCTTGTTCTCTTTGTCGTCTCTTTCTCATGCAAAGATAATCACCCGCTTCAGTTCGTGTGTGATTTTAATCCCCTATGCCGTCACGTCATCCTTTCTTCATTTAAAGGGACTGATATTCTTTTAGAATATATGTTGGGAAATGACATTTACGCCTCAAGTGTCACAGCCTGGTTTATCATCCACGACCCCCGCCTGTTTATGTGTTTCACCGGTAGACGTCTCGCCCCAGCGTTTTGTGTAAGCAGCTTTATGGTCGGGTTAAGGTGGTTCATTGGGTTTGGGGCGAAAATGTTCCAATGCTAGTCAGCCCAATGTTGGAAAACACATTCAAACGTAGAAAAGGCCGGCACGCATGAGGCCGGCAGCCCATCACACCCACAGTATCTCGTTCCTCTTGAAGAATATGGCCATGCTGTTTGTTCAGTGATGTGTGTGCGCTTCAGTGTGTTTAGACTTGCTTGTCAGTCTAGGCCTGAAGCAATGCGTTAGAAGGAAGGCTCAGTGGAGGAGCAAATGCACAAATCCAATATTGTCTTAACTAGCAGAGATATGCATGGTAAAACCAGCCAAGTTAGTGGTGCAGTGGTGGTAGAAGTGTGAACATTTGTATTGTTGGTTTTAGCTGAGAGATCTGTGACTGTCTGAGCTACATGTTATTTCTGCCTCTATGTACAGGTGTACGGGAATGTGTCTATAAGTGCTTCTGCTTTTTTGTGTGTATCAGTAACTCTGTTTCCGTCCTTCCCTCTGTAGCAAACCTCTGTCTGGCCTAGTTGGTATGGTGTTCAGGATGACCTGTCCATAGAAGAGCCCTCCACAGCATTGCCACCAGCTGCATCCTTCTCCCACTTGGACATGCCACCGCCATATGAGGCCGTCTCTGGAGGTAGCGCACACACACTTTTCACAAGACTAAACCTGCTGCTGTCTCACTCACGAGCCTGTTTAAAAGTTGAGCCACCATGACTGCTTCACTTCATTCACGAGTTCCTGTTTTGATTAGCAGTATATAGTTATTTTAGCGTCTCATTTCTTTTAATTACATTCCACAGAGTGACTGTGTTTACGCTGTTTGATTCACTTCTTGTTACGAGCGACAGTGTGAGAGTCTGCTTTGTTTCATTGCGGAATATTCCTGTGCCGCTGCCGTATTTACACTGTTTGATTTACTGTGATAACGAGCGGAGGTCACTGTGAGAAGAAGGTTTGCAGCGGAGATGCCTTTGCTAAGTGTGTGTTACTGCACAACTGAGCCCGACCAACAGAATATTTTGCAGATCTTCTTAGCCCTTTGTCGTTGGTTTTGAGATGCACATTTGAAGAAAATGGGCAGAAGTAAATTAAATTGATGCTGTTGTGCTTAACACCAGTGGTGGAAGAAGTATTCAGATCCTTTAAGTGACAATACCACACTGTGATAAGTCCTGCATTCAAAACCTTATTTAGGTAAAAGTATCTAAGTATTATCCACAAAACGTAAGTCAAAAGTAAAAGTACACATTCTTTATTATTATATATGATGTTTTTGATGTTATTACTGCTGCATTAATGTGTATGTTGCATATTACTGCTGTAGTTGTTGGAGGTTGAGCTAATTAACTGCTATGCATATATATATATATATATATATATAACTTTCCCTGTGGTATCAAAATGGCATCGAATTTATTGTAATATTGTATCGAAGTTAGAAAGTCCAACCACTTTTGTGCCCCTCTGTTCCACTCATCCACGTTCACATCCACTTTCTTCACCAGTAGCTCAAGCAGTGTGGTAGGAAATGCGCGTGAACTTTGATGTGCAAGCCAGAGACTGTTCAATCTATCCATATCAAGCAAAAGCATTCAGAGCTTATAACTATGCGTGGATGTAAATGTTGTTATGATCACCTATCAAGATTGTTTTATCGCCCAGCCTGCGATCAGAGTACATTTGATTGTTATTTTCATGTAGTTGCCTGAAGTTGTTCTGTACAGGTTGGAAGTACTCATGACAAAAACAGGGCCCCGCCTTCTTTTTTTCTTAATTTTTTTTGTCATTTTAACAGTTTGTTTTTCAGACCTTTTATTGACATAATAAACATCTAGCTATTTGTACTCAAATGTCGAATACGGCCTGAAAAATCTACCGAAAAGTCTGGAAATTTGAGTCTGGAACCGTTTGCAGTTGAGAAAAGTCGTTCACTGAAACAAAGCTGGTCCCCTCGCTGCGACGAACAGCCGTCCCTTCAATGTCCTCCATTGTTCCCGTGTTTGTGTTGCGTTGAAGATGATGTCACAGCAGTTTCACGCGGCGTCGCTATGACGATCAGCTGACAGTCCCATCCGCCGCCTGCAGTGGAGAACGAAAAACAAGAAAAGAACCGGGTACCAAAAGTGAGCCGAGCCGAGCCGGACCACGCAGAAACAGGGCTTTAATCGTTAGGATTCAACAACTTCAGGCTGCTCCTTGCATACTGCCTGCTGCTCATATGTCAGTTAAGTTAGTTAAGAGTTAACTCATTTGTGTGCTGCCAGAAGCGAAACCGGGGGGTGGGGGGTGGGGGGGCAATGCAGCCGATCCTCTTTTCACCAAGAGCGGCTCGTGCGCTCGGCACACTGCTGGTGCTTTGGGAGCAGTCAGATCTTTACTGCAGGTTGACACAAGTCAGCCAGTCGGTGTCGTGTTGGCGTCAAGTTCTTCTTCTCTTTCGCAAAAAGAGCGTGCTCATTTAGTCTGACAGCAGGTCAGTGGTGACATTTCGGGACTAATTGTATTACTTGATGTTGCAGCCTCCTTTTCATCCCCACATACGATCTTGTTCCCTGTAAAAGATACCAGATGAGCAGTGCTGGGTCCCTTTCCCTTAGAGAAATATTTCAACTGTGCTTTTACATGAATGTATGTATGTCTCTACACCACAATATCACACCTTCATGATCAAATTGTGATTCCGGGACCATTTGAGGTATCAAACATGACGATAAGCCATTGTCGCTCATAGCTTCGAAACTTTCCGTACGTCATATGTAGTATGAGTCATTTGGATTGGCCAGGTCATTACGTGAGCCAGTGGTGTCAGTAAAACTCATTTCTAGATTAATCAGGGTTGTGTTTTCAGGTGTTTTTTCGCCAACCAATCAGACGAGAGAGAGAGAGTGCGTGGTCAGACTGAGAGGCGAGTGTACCGGAGTTCAGAGGGTGGTAATAGGCAAGTGAAAAGAGAGCGAATTTTATAATGAGAACACAGCAAACAAGGACTGAGATAACAACTTTGCGGCGAGAAGAAGTTGCAGCAGAGAAGAACAGTTTTTTGATGAGAGCAGCTGAGGGGGGATTCAGGTGAGTTGGCTGTTCTGGAGTCAGCTTTCTCCTACGTCTCTTCTTCTCCTTCATCACTGGGTTTCCTGAGATCCTTTGACTGCGTTTGGCTCCTGTGTCTCTCACACACCCTCCCTCTTCCTGTGTACAGTTTGTCTCACTTGTCATTTCCTGATGCACCTTCGGGGGACATTGGGAGCGTTAGTTTTGATGCAGTGGATCTCCTCACTAGGCAGCTGATGGACTGGTTGACCTGTTTTCTTCTCTTCTTTCAGAGGACGATCTGAAGCCCCCTCCCTACAGCGAGTGTGCTCATGGCGATGAGGCCGCCGCACCCCGTCCCTCCCATCACACTCCTCTCATATCTGAGGGAGGAGACTCCTTCAGCGTAAACGAAGCCCCGCCGCCCTACACGCCGTCTCCCCCCGCGCAAGATGGGCCTGTGAGCCACAGCGAGTCCCTGGCAGAGAGCGGATCCGCCTAATCAATCCCTGATGCCAGTTTGCCTTTTCCATGCACTGCCTTCCCACATTCGACCTCAGTGATCGTTGCCAGCCTAACTCTCATCACATGAGAGCAAGTGTGTGCGTGTGCGTGTGTGTGTGCGTGCGTGCGTGCGTGTGTGTGTGTGGTTTTTGAACTAAGTTTTTTTTCTACTATTGTATTGTTTAAAAAAAAATGTGGTCATCTGATGAGTTTGGCAATAACAGATGACATCAGCACGCCTGTGTGCCTCAGTCAGAACCTGCCTCCCAGCGATGATGAGGATGAGGATGAGGATGATACCCCCGACCTCTAAGCTCAGAGGGAACCAGTGACATCCAGATCAGCAGAGAGAAAGATACTTTCGAGGGTGAAAGTTTCCTCCTGTGTGTTCGAGGCCACTTCCTTTCACAGACTTCACGCGCGATTGGGGAAATGAGTAGATGCTCGACAGCTTGTAGTTCCTGCTGCTGTGACACTGAACACTTCATCCGTGTGTGTCTATCTATAGACATTGCTCAGAACACAGTTACTCAGTAACAGGCTGTCTGTGCTGTGACGTTTCCATCGCGGACTAATTCGATTTTCTGGCAATTTGCTGCATTCGTGTGCAGAACGAATAAATTGTTTCAAGTTCTTCGAGCTGTTATTACTCTCAGTGCTTCATTAATGCTGCACATGTGTTATTTGAAGACAAAGTATGTCATCGGAGAACTATTGGATAATGAATGCACTAATTGTTTTAAGTAATGGCTTCATTAGCATAAGCGATTCCGTTTAATACATCATGGTGATTATACTGGCACATTAGGCGATTCAAATGCCTGTTAGATCTGTGAACGGAAGTGAGCGCGGACAAGTCGGCGAAAAGAACGAACGCTGCTGATTATCACCTCTGCTGCTGGGTTCTGTCTGTTGCTGCTGTACATTAGCACCTGTATGGCAGAAAGCAAGGCTCCGTGCAAACAGTATAGAAATGAGTCTCGTCACTTCAGTGTCCAAAAAAGTTGTGGAATTCGACAAAACGTCCTCAGAAGTCTAAAGAAAAAAAACACGTCCTGTAGTTGTAGGTTCAGCTGTAATGATGATTTGAGAAAAAATATAAAGCGAAAAATGTGCAACAATCTTGAATAAAACTACACAACTGTGAGCTCGGGCTCAAAACACGATGAAGCTGAGCTGGAGGCTGCATTTTATGCGCTTGCGGAGAACCCATCAACAAAACTCAGTTATTATTACTTTTTTTTCATAATAATTTTTGAAAAATGAAGACTAACCAAAAGCTTTTTTAACAACAGCTTCTGTTTCTTGTAATCTTCTTGTTAATCTACCACAGGCTGGTAGAGCTCCACAAACTGTGCGTTTGCCCTGTTTGTATTTTCTGGTGTAGTATTGCTTTGGGGAAAGGTTATTACTTCGCTTTTTGCTTTTTCTGTCCATGCATTTCAGATAATCCATAAATAACACTGTAAGCAGACGCTCCCTACTGATCCGTGCCTGAAGTTTGTTTCAGCAACAATAGAGTCTGTTTAGTGTCTGAATATTACAGGAAATGAGAGAAATCAAAACAAAATGAGCGCAGTATGAATGTATTTTGGGACTTTGGGAAAAGACAAAAAATGTGGGGTATATTCATGGAGGATCAGAACTTCAAATGTTAAAATGTAATGTGTTTCAATGATAATCCTTCGTATTGTGATGACAAATCGTGGAGCATCTGCGGTGATGCCTTTTTGAAAAAAAAAAAAAACCTTACCTGTGGTTTCACACTCTGAAGGCTGCAACAGAGAAGCTGCAGCGCACAAATCTAAACTTTGAACTCTGGTGACATCACTAACACAGCAGCAGCGTGACGGCGGCGGTCGACTGCCTGAACTGTCGTGTTACGGGCTTCTGCTGTACCGTGTGTCACGTTCGTTAACGTCATGTTCATTCCCATTGTGGCTGACATCAGATCTACCCAGCTGTCCAGTAGCCTTGTGAGTTGAGGGGGAATTCTTCTTTTTTTTTTCTGTTTCGGGGAAAATACACCTTCTGTATTAAATTGTTGTTTATAATCTTTCTGGTGTTAGTTTCTTGCTTTACCTTGTGTGTGAAGTCACTTAAACGTTTATCTGCACTGTAGAAAAACAATAGCAAAATAGACCTTATATACTTTAATTCATAATAGCTGCTCATTCCGGGTTATGTGTTTCTAGTGATGTTTAATTCATTTATGGGCTATGCCAATACTATTTTAGAGGAGCAGCTGTAAAAAGGTATTCCAGCCATTTAGTACTGCACCAGAGGCTAAGATATTTCAGTCTCTGGAATTTGTCAAGCTCCAGGAACACAAACTGCACTTCCCATAATGCAACTCAATTGTAGTGGGAATTTAGCCCTCTGAATGCCCACTTAGGTCAAACTCTACATCCTCAGTATTTAACTGAGGGTTTCTGTTGCTGACGTTTTCCGTCAGAAGTCTCTTGACAACCTCAGTGACTTTGTCAGGGTCATTTTCTCACACTTTGGAAAGCCCCTCCAGAGCCACAGAGGACAGAACTCCCCTTTATTTCAAGTTTTGCTTTGTTCCTAAAGACAACACATAAGACAGAAGTGTGCATCATCTGAGTTATGACTTTGCTCCTTCAGTCAGGAGATTTTAAAGTTATTTTCCAACTGTATTACACACGTTTCTCTGTACTGAGTCACTTTTTTTAAAACTCCTCACAAGACTTTGTACCAACACAGAGTTAAGCACAACAGTTAAAGTGCTCTAACACAGCCGAAACACTTCATACACGTCTGAAGATAGGCTATTGTACCAGAACACTGATGATATTCGTCTCCCAACATCCCATATTCACATATTTTCTGCTTTGTTTGCACATAAAACATAACAAGTTAGGATTTCTACATGAAATAGTATGTAAATGTGCAAAATGGAAACACAGTTTTGATGGTGGTTGAGTTTCAGCAAGAAAAAATTGAAAGACGTCATTGAATGCATGTTATGTGAGAACCAAAAGTTGCCCACAGTTTATTCCACAGCGCCTGCCATTGTGCTGAATGTGTGAAGAATTTGAATAATTGAATAATTGTTGCTTCAGGCAGGAGGGATGATTATATGGGTGGAACTAATGACCGTTTTCATTGTAGATTAATCAATGATTTATTTGGTCTAAAAAAAATGATGAAAAATGTTGATAAGTAATGTCCTCAGATGCCTTGTTTAGTCCAAAACCCAAGAGTTATTTCATAGAAGAGCAAAGAAACTAGAAAATATCCACGTTAAGGAGCTTGAATCAGATAATTTTGACTTTATTTCCTTAAAAAATTACTCAAACCGATTAAACAATCATCAGAATAGTTTGCAATTCAGTTAACGGTTTAGAGCTAATCCATTAAACTATCGATCAGTGCAGTAATCGATGACTCTAGTGACCAAAAGCTTTCGAACTCGGCATGTTTTGAGAGCCTGTTGAACCAAAGTGAGCCTGTGATGTGCCACTAGAGGGCAGTGTTGCACCAGCGATGACTGCAGCCACATGAGCCTGAGCAGCCTGCACCTGTTGCTGAGCCCTGAGTGCAGAGCCTGAAACGCCAGCACCTCTGTAGTGCAGATTGATGTGTTTTATTACACGTTTCTGAGACGGGGAATGGCATTGACATTTTGTTCCAAATGTTGCACTCTGAATGGAAAAAAAAATAATTGGGGCTCGATCAAGATCAATTGTACGGCCCTCTTGTGGAATGTATAGCAGAGCAGATACTCAAGGACGTTCATTTTTCATATCGTAGCCTCTCAGCTGCTGCATCACCGAGCTGCATACAGATGAGCTGAGCTGGAACAGTTCGCAATGTGCGTGCGTTTGATTACGGGCCGTTTTGGTAAACAAAATATTGCACGTGAGATAAATCAAATAAATGGCAATTTGACAGGCAGCAAGAAAAAGAAGCCGCAAAAGAAAAAGAAGTAAAGGTGTAAATGTTGGGATCCTAATGCCTGCTGTTTGTTGCTTTGAAGCTGTTATTCAGATATCACTTTGAACATTGAAATTAAGGTAATCCATCAATAATACAACCTTCATTCACTGATGCATGTATTCATGTATGAGAGTATATCTTGAGTCAGTGTGAAATGCAGTTAGATAAGCGGTCTGTTTGTCACTCTGTGCGGCGGGCTGTTCTTGCCTTGAGTAATTGATGCTTTCAGGGGAAATATTTGCATTTTGGGAAACAGGCAACTATCCATCACGTAAAACTGCTTTACTAATCATTACATCTAGTTATAAACAGCTGCATAATAGATACAACGCTCTCTGCAAGGATATTCACTGAGCCACGCTCAAGATTATTGAGGTCTTCAAGGCCGTTTGGGAAACAGAAGCGACGGCTCAATTACCCTATTGTCAGAGATGTATTGCCCTTGCATATAGGTGCTCAGGTGTGTCTTGAGGGTGGTGTGCATGCGGTGGCCGTGGAGAAAGCCACACCTTTTGAATCCAGCACATTCCAGGCATGGGTGAGGATGGATAAGGTGTCAAAAATATTTTTCCCTTACTGATTTCCCACCTCAAAGTCATTTCAGACGAGGATGCCCATCGCCAGCCTGACCAAAAGCTGTTATTTTACACTGTTTAAATTTTTATCTCGCAGAAAACTCATTCAGCAGCGGTACGCCACGACAACACACGAGAGAGGGAACGAGAGGGAACCTGCAAAAGTCGGGAATTTTGCAGGTCATTTAACTGCTAACAGATTCCTTCCCTTCGCTGTCTGAACACCTTCATCACTTTCTGTTCTGTGACGTCTCACTTGTTAGTTTGCCTCAGTGTGATGCCGCCACACATCCAGTTAACTGCAGCTTGTAATGTGCATTCACAGCATATAGCAAAATAAGGGACTGGAACCACTCCCGTTGTAATTATACACGGAAAACTGAGTGAGCCTGATAAGTTGGCGAGGGGCCGTCTCTTCGGACCGCGTTTGTTTCAAGAATGCAGTTGTGCAACATCTGCTCAAATATTGTTAAAGATAAGAAAGCTCAGAGTGGTGCAGGAGTGTGACATCATCATAAACTTGCTTCTTCTCCCTCTCGTTGGGTGCAGAAAGCTTGTAGATCGTGTTGCAGACAGGCAGTATATATCGTATGTTTCCATCAGTATTCTGGTCACATGGGTTTAAGTGGAAACTCATTTCAGTGGCTCACAGAAGCCACTGATGTATGTAAATAAGGACATGTACTCAAGTACTGTATTTAGGTACAATTTTGAAGTAGTTGTACTTGAGATTTCTATTTTATTCTACAAATCAGGGGAGAATATTGTAGTTTTTACTCCACTACATTTGTGTGGATAACTATAGCTGTCATGTGACAGCTATAGTTAAAGGGGATTGACATTTTCAGAACAAAATATATGATATAAGCTCATAAAATTGTTCAACTACACACTTTTGTGTGTATTTGGGGCGTCTTTTTGCCTTCTCCTGTACACTTCAGATGTTTTATTTGAATAACCGTGGGAGGCCCAGAGAGGTAAAACAAAAAGAAAAGCAAAGATTAGAGGCGACTCCAAAAAGTTCTGTAGCCGAACTTTTTTTTCCTTCCTTCCCATGAATCATCTCTTGACCCCTCAGATTTATCTCATGACCCCAGGCCTCAGGTTGGGAGCCGCCGGGGGCCAAACCTCCCCAGCTGTGTACAAAGCTGACGAAACGAGCTCCACTTCCAGCAGCTACAGCAGTGAGATGTTGGCGATGCATTGCAGCATCAGCGTTAACCATCTAATAATGCCATTTATAATCAGTCACAGGGGACATTTCACTGCACAACCACTACTTTTACTTACTCATACTTTATTTAACTGAGAAGACTTTGTAGATTTACTTCATTCAAGCCCTTGTGATGTAGTAATGTTACTTAAGTAAAGGATCTGAGTACTTCTTCCACCACTGATGAAAAAACACATAATTCATCTTTTTGGTCTTGTGATTCAGTTTTCTAGATTATTCCATAATTATCATTTCAAAAAGCATTGATTATCAATAAGGGATGGTATTCAGTGATTGGTGAAGTCAGAAAGTGTACTGTTACATAAAGGAGAGGGAGTGGGTGTTTTTAAAAAAAAAAAAAAAAAAACGCTGCTGTCCGCACTAGCCGTCATCAGCATCAAGTGTCAGCAGCATGATAAGCAGGTTCATCATCTCTCCTTGGCCTCTCCACGACAGATGTAATCTGGAGGGCAGGGACGCGGCTGCTGCAGCGTCTGTGTGATGACAGGATAAGTGAGGATGTCTGAATGTCAGGAGGGAAGGATGAGACAGGCGTGCGTTTGAGCATAGCGATGTGTCAGTAGAGATATCGGGTTGCTTAATTTAACGTGTTTATTGCGACCTGCGGGATGTAATTATTCATTTTCCTCAGGACTTGTTCTTTAATGGCTCCCGTGCTTTTTGTAGTCCCACCAAGCAGCGCCCCCCCTCCTCCAAGAAGGTAATTTGTTGGTTGCTGGAGTCAATATGTTTTGCATCTTTAATCCCAGTTGCCATCCGAGCGGTCGAGGTTGTGACTTGCATCCACCGCTTCCCGTATCCGAACGACGAAAATTTGAAACCCCCCCTCCTGGAGGACCTGCATCTCGCCTCAGCATCAGCCTGTGAAGCAAAGCATTCATCTATCCCGCTGCTGTTCCTTCAGCGCTGTCAAAAATCAGCTGAGAGTTGGTGCAGAAACAGCTTGGAAATATCTATTTTGACTTGCAGAAACGTAGTAATTCTTATCCGGATTCAGCGTTCCAAAGTGTTGCATTTGCCCTTCAGCGTATTGGGTTTCTAACGTGACGTGCATTGCATTCTTTTTTTCTTTGTAGCGTGAGTCGGGAAAGTGTGTCAGCTCCCTGCAAACAATGTCTCTCCACTTGCTCAGTTTGTAGAAAAACTTCAAAGTGCAGGTGCAGAGCAGATTGAGTTTTTCTGGGAGCTGTCAATACACCAGACAAAGAGCCGCAACACACAGAAGATACATGATGCAGAAGGAAGGAAGAAAAGTGAGGCAACAGAGACGAGAGCAGTCTGTAAGTCCCGCGGACGGCCGAATCCCGCCGCCGACCTCCGACCTTATGCTAATTCCTCCCTTTGCCTGCTGGGCCTCATTGCTCACCTGCTGTCCTGCACAACAACTCGAGCCTCGCTACTGAAAGACGCCTCCTGTCTGGCGCCCGAGGAACTGAGAGCACTGTTCTTCCCGTTTATCAGCTTAACGAGAATTTACATTTTAATTGAATCCCGACGTTTGAGCCGAGCTATACTTGCTGAGTAACTGGAGCTCCTTCAGAGACACGACTTACGGGGCTTGAAGTGTGAGTCCACTGAAGATGACAGGCAGTCGGAGCCGTTCATTGACTATGCAACGTTCAACTTCATGTGCCAAGATTGCTCATGCGGCCATCACCGGGAATATCCCTCCTGGTGTGTGCGTGTGAAGGAGTGTCACAAAACCGCAGCTGGTCTCGTGTGTCTGTATTTACATATAAGCTTCGATGTATTTAATGAGTGCGATGGCGCCAAGATTTTTCATGCTTCCATTGCCAGGGGTACACTTGGAACGTGTGTGTAAAGACAGTAGGGAATTAGTGTTGGGTTCAAGGTGTGTGTGTGTGTGTGTGTGTGTGTTCTCAGATCACTCACTGATCAGCGCTCTATCATACTAATTAGGATGGACGCGTCCACTCCTACGCTCTCTTTGATGTTGCATGTTGGCCAGCTCTGCTGATGTGAGAGATTCTGTCTAATAAGATATGAGATAAAAAGATGTGATTCGTCAGCATCTGTCTCTGTTTGGCTGACTTATGGATCGCTCTATTTAGAATATCATAGCAGACAATGTGGGGGTGCATGCAGCGGGATCTGGTGAGCTCCTTTAAGGCTGGCTAACATTATTCATGTACATCCTGTTTGTATAATGTGTACCATTTGCTTGTTAGTACTAAACACCAAGTACAGCTGAAGATGACTGCAATGTCTTCAGGTTTGCAGGTTTTTGGTCAGAAACTAGTTTGATCCAGTGATTAGAAGAAAGATCAGGAGATCGCCACCAAATTACAAATGTTCCTTGAATGTCTGAGCCAAATTTCATTGACAATCATCATCAGGATTCATCCATCTGTCCGAACAGCCGACGGACTGACATCCATGACGCCATGTCGACTAGCTGAAGCTACTGAAGCTGTTATCTCTTGTCAAAGGTCCGATTGCAAACTAAAGTTCTGGTCTCATCCTCTCTCCTCTGCCTTCACAGGCACAATGCTAACTGATTTCATAGTCCTGAAACAAGCCGATAAGATAAAATAAAATATTGTTGATCCCACACCGAGGAAATTTACTTGTTATAGGCAGCAAGAATAAAAAGGAGAGGAAGAAAAAGACCAAATGAGACAATAAAAAGGATATAAAATAAAATCAGCTATATATACAGTATGTACATTATATGCAAAGAGAGTATAAAAACTAATATTGCCTTGTTAAGAATGGTTTCATTTAACTCTGGAAAAGTTTGAATTGCACATGAGCAAGATATGAATAATAAATAAATTAGATAGCTTTAATAAAGCTGCTCTGTTTACTCTCTCTCTCGTAAGAATCAAACAAGAGTGTTCTGTTTGAAAACTCCCGTTTCTCATTAGCCGCCACCGCTGCGATTTCAACAGTCTGTGTTTCTGTTTCACAAGGAGCCAGGTACCAGACTTACTCGATGTATCATGTACACCGGTGTGGACCAAAGCCCAACCCATTACAATGCAATTAAAATGCATTAAAATGCAAATTTCCATTGTTATTATTACATTATTTCCAGACTGTGGCACCTGCAGCCTCCATCCAAGTGCTGCACATAGTAACGAGATAGTGATTAACTTCCGCAGTATCGCGCTGATAAAGAGCAACCGAAAAGTCATGAGCATAAATTGAGCGACAGACTGCCGGAGCCAGTTTCCGAAAGAAGTCATTAAGATTCTGACTAATTAGATCTGGTCTGACCTTCCACTCTCATTGCTTCAACCAGAACAAATAGATGTTCTCCTCTCTGCTTTTACCCCGCGCATATGGAAATGGAGGCAAAGTTGTGGTAGCGGCGGCATGGTAACGTGCGCAGATTCTGCCTCGGCGCGACACGACGAAGCGTTATTGTAACAGTGAGGCAGATAAGAGTTAATTAACTGATAATGGCGCTCTATTCAAAGGGATGAAAGTCAGTGAGTGGACGTAAAGGGTGGGAGTCGAAGAGAAAAATGGACACTCTGTGAGATCGAGAAGAAAAGCTGATCATTTTATGCCCGATTACATTTAACGTTGGGATGGCGTGAAACCCAAGAGTGCTGAGTCATCGTCATTGCAGCTGCCACAACAATGAGCTAAGCCGGGGAGTGTGGATTTCATCACGCCTGCTTCTATACAAATTGCACAACAAGCTTCTCGGAGAAAACACTACACCTGTCAGCTCAGAGGCTTTGATCTCCTGATGATGACCTCTTTTACTCACTCCTACTCTTCATCCAAAACTCAGCACAAGACAGCGGAGCAAATCGATAGCAGCAGCACCTAGAAACCCAAAGGTGTAAACTTTTTTTGAGGGGGGGGGGGTCAACTTAACAAGAAGGCAAGAAAAACACAATTCTTCCTCGCTGCGTGCGCGGCTTTTGATCAACTTTCCAGCCGGGGAAGTCGGAGGGGTTTTATCGGCTCTGTCCTCCTCGCTCACAGATGAGTAACAATGCGCTTTATTCCATTACACTGTAAATCCAATCTCATGCTTCACGCTCCGTGGAAGAGCAGCAGAAAGAGGCGAATGAATGAGACGGCGTGGGGAAATGTTGACACAAATCCCACAATCCCTAAGGCGACACCAGTCGGTCATTGGGGTACAGTTGAGGGATTCTGAGCAATTAACCAATCAATCAAGGGGTTGATTGGGCCCCATGTAGCTATTATGGTAATACACGTGCTGCTGGAGTGAGAGGCGCGCGCTCGGCTTGACAAAGCGCCAAAGTCAGGCTGTTTATTCATTACGTTGCCTATTTCAGCCAAGAGGTCACACTTGGGAAATCAGTGCCCTTCCTGAGGGAAAGCTTTCAAGCGTACAATTAAGGAATAATTGCCATTTTGCTGCTTAAAATGTGGACTCGCAGAGATAACTTCTGCACAGTTATCGCCACGGAGGGCATCAGAGCGCCGTTGTGCTCTCATGAAAGCGAATGAAAGTTTCTGAACATGATCGACTTGAGGATGAGAATCTCTAGAAGCCCTCCATTACTGATGTTGACTCTCCCACACATCTGATGAACGTCCAGATTAATAATGGATTGAGAGGAAATAAATATTTAATTTGTTAAATCTGTTGCAAACAGCTTGTAATGTTCACTGATCTATATCCAGCGTGATTCACACAGCGATATAATACCTATAAAAAGCCCAGAAGCTGAATACCGCTAATGCTCACGAGGACGAGAACGGTATTTATTCTCCTGGCATCAGATAACAAACTGTCTCACATATGGAGCAGTCGCCATTAGGCGCTGAACACCACTGAGTCCTGAGGAAGCCGGCTAATGACTAATTGCTGTAGAAGCTGGTATTTCTGGAAAAAAAATTGAAAAAGCTTAAGATCTAATATTGAATATTGCAACATAAAAGCAGATCTATGACTGCGAGCTGCAAAGATCATCTCTCACACTCAACACCTCCGCTGACTGACTTACTTCCCTCGCTGCAGGGTCTAAACTAACAGTGGAGCCAGTGGACTTAAGTGTCTTTCCTCTGGTCAACCATGTTTTGTAATTAGACTGTCGATATAGTCACCTGCTTACATTTTACTTATGATCTCGGTCAGTTGCTCCACTACTTTGATCCGGACTGAGAACGTTTCCACTTATATCTTAACGTCCAGTGGGATGAATCGGCACAACATTTTGTACAGACATTCACAGTTCCCAGATGATGAACCCGAATGACTTTGACAATCCCCTGATTTTTCCTCTGGCGCCACCAGGGGGCAGACATTTGTGGTACATCATCGGGTTTAAATTTCATTATGCTCAATACTTATTGTTTTACTATAAAACTAACTACTTTGCGTTCACTTCTAATTAGCAAACAGCATGCTGATATTAGCATTTAGCTTTTAATAAAAACAACAGTAAGTTTATTCATAGACCAACTTTCAAGAGCAATAAAAAGAGCTTTGTTTGTTTTTGAGCAAGGTGTTCAGTCAAATTACTAAAAAAAAAGCTTTTTCATGCAGACATGAGACCTCCCATAGTTGTTAAAGTAACCAGCGGCGCCATCTCTGAGTTTATTACCAAATACCAGAGCTGATTAATTTGGTGACTTCATTATCAAGCAGTCCATATAGCCAGCTGAACATCGCCCGTCGCATGAACACCCCTCTGCTCAGCGGATTACACTTCTCCACCATGTGATGGTGCTTTTTTCAATTTAGTGCAAAAGCATGCAGTCTGGCCGGTGCCATTAAACCATTACAAACTGTCGGCAGTCTCTTGTTCTCCTTCGAAATTCTTGCTTTTAGAGGCACTTTACTTCACATGAGCTGTCTCCATATAGTTTGTCTAAGAAACCCTGACTGAGGTGTTCAGACATTTGCTTTCATCTTGTCCAAAGGCATGCCTCAAAGATGGGAAAAGGTGAAAGTGACTCCGGGAGGTGGAAGGAGGGGAGAAAAAAAGGCATGTTCAAAGCCGAAGAAAAAGAGTTTCTTCCTTTTTGCAGGGCGGCCTAAATTTCCTGAAAACAAGCAGGTGCTTCCAGCTTGTAAAGCGACTTTGACGGTTCCCGTTGTACTGTGTGAAGACAGCTAGACTCTCCTGAGCTCTCTCTCTCTCTCAATCAGTAGGCAGAGCGGCTCTTAAGACAAGACTTCAGAGGGAAGTCTGCCTAAATATATTCTCAGGTAAATCACCACCTCAACGTACAGTTATGTCTCCTTTGATGAGTGGAAAAATAAATATCAGACGCTGCCTCCTCCGCACAGCCCAGTCCAGCATTGACTTCTAACCTTTCACTGGAGAGCTGCCAGCAATTGAAATTAATTAACTTGTCTAAAGTGAGGTAAAAACAATTACCCAAGCAGCCCCTTGCTTGTCAACAAAGCTCGTTTCTCATGAAAAGAATGGATAGCGTTTTGCACTTCTTTGCAGGAGACGTGCAGAGATGATGGATGTCTGTATTTGCAATGGTGCCTTCTTCCTAATGAGTTCCTGTGCCATGTTGCAGGCTCATTACAAACAGGATCTGCATTGCTGAGAATGATAACGCATGATAATATTCCGGTAATGTGTATGATTATTATCAGTTA
Organism: Chelmon rostratus; assembly: GCF_017976325.1. Lineage (NCBI taxonomy): Eukaryota > Metazoa > Chordata > Actinopteri > Chaetodontiformes > Chaetodontidae > Chelmon > Chelmon rostratus. The sequence continues at coordinate 12,315,304 of NC_055677.1, forward strand.
GTGCAAGTTTTGGTTGCTGTTGTCAGCCTTGCTGGTTATTTTCCTGCCTTTAATGGGGCTGTTTATGGAGGTCAGTGTTATCTACAGGATGCAAAACCATCAAAGACAGTGATGTGCTGCATTCACCGAGGGCATACATGTTTTAATGTAAGTTAAACATTTCTTCCAAAGGTGCTCAGTTTCTTCAGTCCTGTGTAAATCCGTTAGGCTAGCAAACTGTGAAAGCCCCTCAGACTTTTGACATTTTTCGTTCCCCCTGCAGACCCGAGAGGCACACATAAATCAGCGTTTCCAAAGCTCTGGAGATAGAAGTGCAGCGTAGCGAGAAGACCAATCTTGGTTTCCTGTGCACACCTGCTCGGAGTGCATCGCAGTTCACGCAAATACGAACTCCCTCGGCGTCCCTGGGTTTGCGGTTGTCACTCCGTTTGGTGTTTCCACGTGAGAGCAAGAAAGTCAGAGACAAAGGCGCAAAGCACATCATGCACATCTGAACACGCGTGCACGGCTGTGCACATGAATATCCATTAATCTAGTGTTTGCGCATGTAATATAGAAGTGTATGGCACCCGTATGGCGTCTGTTCGTGAGGACACTGTGCACCGAGGGAACAGACAGCACCATACAGCGACAGGCCAGTGAAGTCACCCTGAAACACAAGATGGTGTCGAAAGGAACAAATTGCTTTTGCTGAGTTAGAAATGGGAGGATTTACTCTTGTTTCCTGAGAATGTCCGAATCAGAAGAGGTTTTATCGGCCACATATGTGTAGACATGGATTTTGACTCAGGATTTCATTGCTCCGAATGGACTACGTTTAGTTAGTGTAAGTGAACAATCCCTTCACGCCACTGTCGCCACAAGGACCAGCATACAGTCCACTTGTCTGCTTAATCTAGGATGTAAACCGCCACCGAGTATGAAGTGGGAATGGGAAAGTGGCTGTGACAGCAGGATGATTTTCTACAGTTAAGGTTATATTTTTAGCCGATAGCATTGCCATAGCAATACAAGATCCTCTTTAAAAACACTCACAAAGTGCTGTAGATGTCATGTGGTGGTTCATATGTTTTGACTGGCCATTTTCACGTTTTAGAAATGAAATGTCTATTCTTTAATTAAGTAGTATTCCCCTTCTAACTCCAGGTCTGCCTTCAGAAGATTACAATGCACAGGAGGTGGTGGTAGATTTCCCCACTGTGGCTTCTCTGGATTTTATGCGGCTTGAGTACTTACATAAGTGGCTTTATTTTTCTATCCATTTAGCCATGGGTAGCTTTTGCCTACTTTATCTTCACTTAAATTGCTTTAGGATTCTCAAAATTACTGACTGGGATGAAAATATCTTCTTAACACAGAGGGAAATCAGCAGACTGCTCTCTTTACTATGAATGGCAAACACCATGGCCAGCAGTCACATACATAATTGTCCTCCACAGCCCTGCCCTCTCCATTTTGACATTAATTAATCTGAAGCAATCTCCAAACTACCCATGGGGCCAGGACCTCACGCCTCCGAACCTTCAATTCCCATGATTGAATTTCACAGAGTTCATCTCTCCAGCCCTTAACTTTGCCACTTCACTAATGGTGATCGAAAAAAAAAGAAGATAGTAAAAAAAAAGAAGAGCAGAAAAAAAAACTCTCACCATCAGCCATATTCTTTTTACTATCCATCATGAGCCATAGAGGGGAGGACAAAGACAAATACAGCCAGCCAGAATCTGGGCAGAAAGCGAGAAAGATGACCCCTCTGGACTCTGGTGCTGCATTTCATTACCTCATGCAGTCCATTCATTCACTATCTTTGGACGTACAGGGCCCGAAAACACTCCATCATTCCTCTACAATGCATTGTAGCGGGCTGAGGTGGACTGGGCAGTCCCACGAGAGAAGATGAAAACGGAGTAAACTTCCATTATGATGTTACGAGTTAGAACTTCAGCTGGTGGAGACAGTGTAGCGGGTATGATGTGCACCATGTTCGTCACCTTCATTGGGCTTGTTAGCATGCTAACATTTTACTAGCTTGTACTTAACACACAGTGCAGCTGAGGCTGATGGGATGTCATTAGTTTTGCAAGAATGGAGTGCTGCAGGAATGAGTCCTAAAACCTGTAAATTAGTTAGCATTGTTGCGCTTTACTTGTTGCACATAGCCAAATGCTTGCTTTTTACTTCTGGTGATTGCAATTATGCTTCAAAAATCAGAAAAGTGGTATTTATTTATGAAGATAAACTTGCTAATCAATCATGATCCATGCAGCACTCTATTTGGTCATAAACCAAAGTATTGGAAAAATTAAAGTATTTTTCCTGACGATGGTGCTGGATAAAAGGTGAAGGGATCACCGAAGGTGTTAGAATTCATCCTGAGGGTAGCGTGAATGTTTGCACCCAATTTCATGGCAATACATCTGATAGTTATTGAGATGTTTCGCTAAACACAAAAATGTCCACCTGTTGGTGTTGCTAGAGGAATAGTCTGGAAATCAAGGGTTCATCCTCTGGGCACCTTGAATACCTCCACCGAACGTCATGGAAATCCAGTTAATAGCTGTTGAGATATTTCAGCGTGGACCAAAGACCTGGGCCGAGCATCAGGCTGACACTGCCATGCAGATGTAAGGGGTCAAAGTATCATAAGTATTATCGCGGATCTTTGGCTGATAGATTAACAGCTACAGAAACTTATCCTCTTTTGCTGAGTCTGTCACCTCCAGAACTGCTGTCCCCGATGTCGCAGACATACTTCCTCTGACACCGTGACACTTAACGGCATCATTGTCCAATCCTTCCTCCCGTGGAGCGTGGCAGTGAAAGTAGACTGTGCGGAGTTCTGGCACCACAAGGCCCTGGATGCTGCTGCTGTAGGGGCGCGGTAAGGCTGAGTAAGCCTGAGAAATCGCACGGCTTTGGCCCTGCTGCAGCGTGGGACGGCTCATTGAGTCTGCAGGTATGGAGCTCAGAGTGAGGAATGACTGCAGTCTTTCACAGCTGGCCAGCTTCTCCCTTTCTCTGTCGCCCTTGCTGTCTTTTCACACTCGTCCTCCTCCCTTCATCCCGCAGCTCCTTCCCTCTTGGGAGATGACCCCTTCCCTCTCTCACTCGCCTGTACTCTCACCTCTCTGAGTCAGTCATTCTTGCACAATCGTACATGGGCGCGAGCATCGGTGCGCGCCCATATATCTCAACCTCCCCGTGTGAGAAATGTTGTATTATTGTGTCAGTGAGCCAGTGCGTTTTGCATATCCCCGTGGATGGCTGTTTGGCTGGCTGTGTTTGCAAGGTGCGGCCTGACCTGGGGCTTGAAACGGCAGATAGACTGCATGACAGATGGCCTGCTCGAGAGAGGGATTTGGGGGCTCCGCTCCGGTCAACTGAGGTTTGGCACCAAAGCAAGAGGTTGGCCTGCTGTCTGTATCCGCCCCTTCCATCACTGCATACAGACACACATGAGCCATTACAGATGCACACGTTCACAGGAAGGGAACAGCACAATGAATAGACCTTCCAGGGAATATTGTCAAATTGGCATTTTGTCCCCTCTGTTATGGCTTTTTTCCCCCACATATGTATAAAACTTGACCATCGGTTTCTTTCAATATGACGTGTGTGTGTGCGAGCTCCGTTTGTTCAAAAAAAAAAAAAAGCTGAGAGATGGAGCAGATCCGCATGCATGCACACAAAAATACACCCTGCTGAGATCTTATACCACCAGGTGAAATATAGGAGGCTTCTTCTGAGAGTGTTTTTTTTTTTTTTTTTTTGCGGTTGCCTGGCAACTTGAGTCCATTTTCCTGACATCATAACAGGAATGCAGAGCAACAAAGGTGACCACACACACACACACACACACACACACACACACACACACACACACAGTGGTGTTTCCAAACCACTAATCCGCTAATTGCTTAACCCTACTTAACCCAAGTCTTCGCCCTAAGTTTGATGATTTAGGCCTACGTTATGGGGACATGCGTTTTGTCCCCAATAGACACGCACAGGCGCGCGCACACACGCACACACAGGGGAGACTTGGGTCCCGGTGTGGGTTTGATTCATTCCGTCTCAGGCCTCCCATCATGAACTCATGCGCTCAGGATCATCCATCACCGGGCCTGATGGCTCATTCAAAGCCGCTGCGCTGTTTCTGACTGATGAAACTCGCCCCGCGCAGCTCAGACAGCTGAAGGCTCGCTCTGAAGTTCAGCTGGAGCTCTGTGGGCTGCGCTCTCGGCTCTGACCAAGTACAACATCTATTGTACGAGAGAGCAAACCATGCGGAGAGTCTGAAATTCCTGAAGCGCAGAAGAAAAAGTTGTGGAGGTCACAGCACTTTCGGCGGATTAAATTATATTTGACGGCTGGTTTCTCGCCAACATCTGACTCGAGTGCAAAAACAGTTTGCTGCATCTCACTTATTGTTTATTTTAGCTGCTTCATTATATCTGTCGCCGCCTTTGGCACAACACGTCTCCATCCAATCTGTTAAGAAAGCGGATCTGCTCCCTCTGCATCTCCCTGCGCGCCACCAGAGAGGGAAAAGGTTAACCCACGCGTTTCCCGGAGCTGCAGAGGCCACTCGCGATGTAAATCTCAGCTTTCCTCCCCCTCCCATCGTGGGTAGCCACATTTGTATTAAAATCACCTGATTTGAATTTAGATGTGGGTACGCGGGAGCCGAGGCGCTCACCGAGCCGCGTTCCTGTTGCGCGCAGAGGCGTATTAACAGGCTGTTGTTGACTCCGCTGCGTGTCTGTCTTTTTGACAGACACGCACTCGCTGCCGCGGCCCTAAAGCTGTGTACGACGCTCTTTGGGCTGTTGGAGCTTGATAGAGGCTGCGTTCATTCACCGCGGGATAAATAGGTAATTGAACTGGGGATGTCACTATTAAATCGCACAAAGGCTCAGAGACACAGCGCTGCCACTCTTTATCTTCTCTCTCTCTCTCTCACGCACACACACACACTCTCATATGAGACCTGAGATGTATTTACTGTCTAAAAACACCAGTTTGCTGTTGTTCAAAACTGAATGGGGGAATGAGCCTTTCCTCGCTGCTTATTTTCTCTGTTAAAAACTCTCTGACAGCTGGATTCCAGAGCTTTACAGGAAGCACCCTCCACAGTTTTGATGGGTTTTGCAGGTGAAAAGACTACAAGTTAAGTTTTCGGGTGTCTCTGACAAAGGTTATATGTCTAAGTGCAGCTTAAGACTCCCAGAGTGTCTTGCAAATAAGCAAAAGGCCAAGGTGTGCGTGCTTTGCTGGGACTGAATAACCTCTGACCTCCATGGCAGAGACATAACACAGGAGGATTTAAGTGCCTTAGCGCCACATTTACATGGAGGTCATATATAGCTTGAAAAGTGAACAAGTCTCGCGCATCCCACTTGTAGCTCCAGCGGTTATTCCTCTCCTCCACCTGCAGGACAGCTGCGCGCCGCTGCTGCCACGTCTCTCCTGGCTGCTGGAGCGGACGCGCGGAGTGGGGGCGCACTCCTCGGCCGTCTGAACCTCTGCTCGTCAGATGCGCAGCAGCGGCTGAGAGCAGCGTCGGACACATCGCCCACCTCCACCACTCCGCGTTTTTGTGCGCAGGCTCTAGCTGTTTGGTTGAGGGGCAGTTTTGTTTTTTTTATTTTTTTTTTCCCCCGGCGCCGTTGCTTTTTGGCACATCCCCCCTTCTCAAGAGGAGCGGAGGCACATTGTCTGTGGCGCAGCGCGACAGTACGGTGTCCGATTACAAACCGTGCGCCGAGGAGCCACCGGCGCAGAGCGCTCCTCTGTGGGGCAGAAATAGCACAAGGGGCTCCGGAGGGACGAGAGAGAGCACAGAGGAATCTCTGCGGAGAGAGAAGGAGTTTTACCGAGCCTGGTTTCCTGACAAGTGACACAGCACAACTGAGGATTTATCATCTTCAGCTCATCTTTAATTTCTTTGTTCCTCCCCGTCACTCTTCTCACCGGGACAAGCCACGCAGCTCCGCTCCCTACTAGATGACCGGGAGTTGGGCACCTCACTTGGTAAGCCGGAACAGATGCTGTTGCGGATTTTATTATTTAGATTTGTCACAGGCTTCTGCAGCTTCTGAACGCGAGGTGTTTGTTTTCTCCTGGAAATAAACCCACGACTTTCACCGCGCGTCATTTAGCGCACTTTGCAATCATGCCACAAGTTTAAATAGGTTGAAATCTGTTGCAGGACGGGAACGCGCCGGCATCCTGCAGGATCCGCACCATTAATGCACAAATCCGAACCCCCGTAACGTAAATAGTCAGTTTTAGAAGTTTTGCATTTTGCTTTGCGGTGTCCGACCGCTTGGTGGTGCTGGCAGAGTGCGGCCATCACCGCATCCCCGAGAGCCTTCCAGCAGATCTTCAGGTTTTCTTAGATTCTGTGAACTCCCTTCCGCTCTCAATATCTTATGACAATTGATCTGGCATCGCGGCCAGGGGCTCCAGCAGCGCACGTCCTCTGCATCCACCGCAGCAAGTGCTTTCTGGGAGAAGCGTGAAAAATGTTGCAGCTCATGATTTTAACAACAGTCCTGCAAATGCCAGCGCTCTGAAAGCCCAAATGCAAATTCTCACATTTCCTGGTTGTTCGTGTTAATAGTTTTGAGTGTGTGTGTGTGTGAGCAGGGTATTATCAGTGGCTGGATCTTTGTGTATTACCTGGTGTGCGCAGCTCAGTCTGAAAAACGTTGCTTTTGCTGAAATGATGTCACTATTTTGAATGCACAGAGGAGGTGAGCAGAATGTGTGACCTTTGCAGAGACGTGCTGCTTGTTCGCGGTATAATGCGTAGATTTTGCATTGAATGAAAGCGACTACATTCTAGGTTTCTTTTATTCTGCACATCCCTTTGTTGAGGCTCTCAGACCTTCCAGCCTCACACCTCAAACTTCAGGCCCGCAGCACAATGAGAGAGCCTCGAGTCCTTGAAGGTTTCTGTCCAAACTATCAGAAAAAGTGATTCCACTAGTGGAATTAGAGCTTCATTTGAACTTTTCTCATGCTTAAATTCTAAACTAAACCAAGCAACACAAAAGCCATGCAGACACAAGGTCCACTCAGTGAGCGGGTTCGAGAAGGTTTGTCAAGTTAAATACTGAATGGTGAAAGCTCTGTTTGGTGCTGCGGAGGAGGTGACATGTGTGGTTCAGGCGCTAAAAGAATTAACAGCTCCTCAGCTAGCCCACAGCTCTGACCTTGGCTATTAACCGGCCCTGCAGCAGCTTCAGATAAATACTGATCTCCAAACCTGATCGTGCCGATTAGCGTGCGATTAACCAGACATGATTGTTAACGCTTGCTCGAAGGGTTTTTTCGAGCCCGAGGCCAGCACCTTTTCAGACAACATGCAAATTCTCACTCAGATGTTGTGTGCAGAGCATAAAGCACCGAGCGGACGCTCTTTTCCATTCCATTGGTATTCATGTGGCTCTGTGCTTGTTTTGGTCGTGCTTGCTTTGAGAACTTGAAAGCTGCACTTCTGATAAAGACAGTCAGCCTCCTCTGATCTTGTTGCCCCAGACCCATGAGGACGCTGTGGCTTGTCCGTCCAGTCACAGTGTGCTTACCAACAGAGGAAAAAGGACCCTCATCCAGATGGTTGAATTACTTTGGACTCACAGCGTCCAGGCCTTTATTAGACGTCGGATGCTAAAATCCCCCCAGGAAAAGAGAGGAAAAAGGAGATGAAAAAGAAATACAAAACGTGAGAGAGACACAAAGAGAGAGAGAAAGAGAGAGAGAGAGAGAGGGATGATGTGAAAGTGCTGAATCAAGAAATCATGTGACATGATGCCTTTTGGCTAAAGCTGCCAGTTTATATTGCAGCTGAGTGCATGGAGAAAAAACAACATTATAGATGCATCGTTGGTCAGTTAATTGTCTTCAACAGGAAATTAAACTGCAACTCTTTTGAAAATCAAAGTATTTTAATCTGAAAGCTCCAGACGTCGTCAGGTTGCAGCTTCTCCAGAGTGAGGATTTGCTGCATTTCCTTGTTTTAAATCGCTGCAAACTGAATATCTTTATTTTTAGACTGTTCGTCGCTGGGCGCTTGGAAACGGAGATTGTTTGAGAAAACTGGCAGCTATTTAGGAAACTGATAAATCTTTTAAGGCATTTTTAAGCTAGAACAAGAAGAATATGCTGGTTGTAGCTTCTAAGATGTAAATATTGCTAGTTTTCTTGATTGTTCATAATACTCAAATTAATATATTTAGACTGTTGTTTGGATAAAACAAGAAAATCAAATATGTCAGTGTGATGTGCATGTTCTGATACATTACAGATCAAAAGCCTAATTGGTTGATTGGGAAAATAATGAGCAGATCAATCGATAAAGGGAACAATTAGCGCTTGCAGCCCGAGGTGACATGAACACTTGCACTCCTGCTGGGTCGGGTCGAGCAGACGAGATGAGCAGCACATGCACATGCTATCAACAGCAGCCACACGGTGAATCATGATTAGCATGATTGATATTTGCGCTGTGTTGGGAATTTGCCCGCGCGCCGACACAGAACACCAGCACAAACACAGCAATTAGTCCCAGCCGGGAGAATTCCGTGATGAAAATGACCCCGGCGGCCTCGGCGGGCTGTGTGGTCGCCGCGGAAACCCATTGAATGACAAGCCCATTGTCGCCGACCTTTGTGGTCCAGCCCCCCCTCGGGGGTCGAGCCCTGTTGGGAGCGAAAGTGAAAAGCATTATCATGCACGTGTAAACTAAACAGCCATTACCCTCTGGCCCCCGGGCGCTCTTTAAGGCCCTTCGGTTACTTATTCATCCGACAAAGGCAAGATGGTGCTTTGAGATAGTTTGTCCCTGTGCACACAGCCTCACAAAGGAACAGCCTCTATTGGCTGTGAACTGCATGGAAGCCCCCGATTTTACAAACTCTCATCAGTGGATGATTTATTGCTCTTATGCAAGCAAACTTGGAGACTCCAACAATAGTTGAAGTGGTGTGCTGTTCCTCCCCGCTGTGCTTTGTCCTTTCACTACCACAGACTATTTATACATCACAACCACTTTGCCATCATCTCGTCCCTCCCTTGTCCTTCCTGCCGCTTCTGATTTCGTAGCCCCACAGACTCATCCCACATGTAAGAAGATGCTGATTCAAACTACACATGCTTGTTTTGAGCGTGCCATCAGCAGCACACTCAGACACATTTCTGACCTGCCTCTGCCTAACAAAGAAAGTTGCCACGGTGCAAGCGAACACTGCTTTCTTTTCTGCTATCCTCGCTTATAGAGTGAGATGTTGCAATGTTGCTATGGCTACTCCCAAGGTTTCCCACAGGGGGTTTGAGTGCCACGTCCATCACAAAGGAGATGAAAACGCTGGCAAAAAAAGAGAGCTTATCATCCACTCCACTACTGCTCCTGCTCTGTAAAGACCAAAGAGTCACAACCACCCCACAGCATCTGTTGTTTATCCTCGCAAAAGTCTGCGTGATGGCTGCTTCGCCGCCATACGGATAGAGAGGAATTACATCTCTTAGAGTCAAGGTCAGCTCTGGAAGGTTTTAAAAAAAGTAAAAAGCTGACACGCTGCCATCACTTCAAAACGTTGGCGGGAAATACTGTGCAGTAACGCTGCAACAGCTGGAGTGAAAACAGACACGCAGAATTGAGATTTGTGCAAAGAGCTGGAAGTGATAAAAAAGTGGACGTGAGCCTGCGCAGAAACACAAACAAACGCCACTTCTCTGACGGGACAGATCCTCATCAAACAGGCAGCGGTGGTGCTTTCACGCTGCATGCTAAACAGGAGAAACAGCGCAGGGGAAATAATCTGGGTTCACATGCAGCACAGGCGAGCAATGCGTGATCCTGGGTGCGCTATTATTGCTGTCGCTGCTTGGATCCAAGAGTGAATGTCTGTGGTTTGAGTAAAACATCCAGTTTCATGTCCACACGTCAAAGGGAATTAGCACCGCCGAAGCAGCCTTCACTCGCCAGCACTGTTACACCACATTATCTCCGTCCCTCTCTCCACTACAACCTCAAACCCCACTCAAATAGCAGAGGAATATGTCTTTTAACCAGCATGCCGGTACAGGAAGAAGAGGGAGACTCTATTTAGGTCACGATTAAATAATCCCCAAAGCCTCTTTTTCACTGGGGATCAAGCCAAGAGGCTGTTTGAAAGGTTAAACAGAGATGGATCCAAACTTCTGTGACAACAGGAGAAGCGATTATAGTAAACTCATTTAAGTTTGGAGTTTGTTGTACTTCGCTCGCGCGCCCAAAGACGAGGAGGCGGCCGAAGACGGCGGAGAGTGTGTGACGAGGTGTAATGAGTCGGGGTGGGGGGTGGGGAGAAAATGAGAGATGGAGGAAAGAAAAGAACGGAGAGGCTTTGCTGGTCTTTGTTTATTGACTGATTGAGCACCACGGGGCCATTTGAAGGGTGAAATGAGTCATGAGTTGTCACCAAACACACACAGAGAAACACACTCTTCTTTCCCTCGCTGGGCCGTCACCCAGCTGTATTTCTCTGCAAGATGAATGACTTTGAAGCATGAATGAGAGGATCGTTTGATAGCGGCCCTCAGCTCGTATATTTCTCTTTTATAGGAGCTTCTTCTTCTTTCAGGCTGGAGCTTGAGGTGAGAGCGAAAACTGGACTGCCTCCTGTGAGACTTTGACACTCGCCGCTATGTATAGTCACGGCTAAATTAGCAGCCTGCATCTATTACTAAAGCAGGTACATGGGTATGTGCTCTGTGTACTTGTTTGTATGTCACGTCATGTTGTGTTTGCCATATGTTTTTCACCTCAGCGGGAGGTGATGCAGCTAAAGCTTTCCTGGGTTCGAGCTTTTTGCTCCTCGTGGGACATCCGCTTCTTATCTTTATGGAGCATATCATTATACGATAAGAAGCTGTTTTGATGTGATGTGTTTAGAACTATCTGAGCTTCCATCTATCGCACCGCTGCAAACAGCCAGAGAGGCTCTAATTTGATCAGTGAGAGGATATAAATACAGAAAATCCTTTAATCTTCAGCAAATGAAAACATTTATCTCTACTTTGAAATCATTACGAAGGGCTAATCAGAGCAGCATCCTCGAAGAAAGCAAAATATTCATGTTTCAGAGAGGATGCTTCCCTCCGCAGATGAATGAGAAATTACAAGGCGCGCTATATTCTTTTCATCCAACCTTATATGAAAGTTTGCGATAGCATCTAAAAGATAAAGAGTCACACTAGTTGTAGTTTGGCCACGCAGGAAAAATGGGAACGGAAGAGAGATACAGAGGGAGATTAGAGGAGAGATCTAAAGAGAGAAAGGGGAGATTGGATGGCGCAGATGGAGGTGAAAAGATAAGAACTTCAGTTTCCCAGACAATGAGGGGTGGCGCTCGCTTTTTGAGTGCATGAAAAGGGCAAAAGAAAAGGGAACAGGAGTTATGGAAGGATGGAAGAGGTGATGGAAGGATTGACGAGCGGACAGGCAGGACGAGCCGGTTGGAGGGAAATTGTTAAATACACAAGGAGGAGTTTCTCTCCAGAGGAAGCAGTGTAGTCGTTCCCCGGACGGCTCTATCTGCTGGATTCATCTGTCAGTGCGACAGGTCCTTAGAGAGGGACAGACAGAGAGAGACAGGCAGGACGGGACAAGACAAGTAAGAGAAAACTAGGCACCAAGAGAAGGGAAAGACACGAGAGGCCAGCTGACAGAAAAGAGAAAAACACGATGAAGAAAGAGACAAAAAAAAGCAAAGATGCACTTTCCACGCGGGGATGAAGGGGACAGGTGTCAGAATTTCATCTCAAAGTCTTCGCTCATTAAAATCTCACTCCAAACAGTCCTCTTTGTCAACACGCTGCTTGCCTAGCATGCTCGCCTGAGTCGCTCTCAGGCATTATCCTGCACTGCTTGCCCTGAGCTTTGCCTCTCAGGCTGCGTACAGTGTCAGAACGTCAACTGAGCACATTTAGAATTTTAAATAGTGCAGAAAATATCATTTTTACTCCGCTGCATTCATTTGACAGCTACATTGAAAAGATTTCTATCTGATGAGATGTAAGAATACGATGTAATACTAAGAAGTGGTTCCCAGTTTCCCCTGACAAAAAAGCAGTGTCTGCTTTAGGCTCCTTCCACCAGAGAGATATTTTCCCTCCTCTAAGCTTCTCAGATGGGCTCATTTAAATAATTGGTGTAGACACAAAGAGGTGGAATTATCCAACCTTCCACAAAAAAAAAGCAAAGATTAGAGAAAAGTCCTAAAAATGAATATAAATGTGTATCACAGAATGTACTATTAATCACTTCATAAAATGACTGACTGTTATGAAGTAGCAGAAGTAGCTACATCTTGACCAGCTACAGCAGTAAAATGCTACTCATGCATTGCTGCATGAGTCACTGCAGCCATTTTTCCGCAGGACAGCTGCTTTTACTTACAGTAGATGTTGCTGATAATATGTCTGTAATTTTATTTAAGCAGGATCTTGAATGCAGGACTTGTGCTCGTGATGGTGTTTTTTCACCTTGTTGTATTGGTTCTTTTTATTACGGATCTGAAAGCTTCTTCCACCGCTGCATTGACCACCTTTGTTGCAGGAGGTTGTTGAGAGGAAGACTGCAGGTAGCACACAATGCAGGAGAAAATGCATCTATATGTTCATGCTATAAGTGAACGTCAGTGAAAAGCAGCAAAGGTGGAAATGCATTATTTTTCATACAGTATCAATCTGTCTTCATCAAGCCAACTAAATGTGATTTTAAGCAGGGTTACCACCTTAATTATGCAGCAGTTTACTTAGTATTTAATTGAAGGACCTCTGACTTCATTATGTGTTAGGACACAGAACCGAAGCCCTTGAAATCAAGGCAAAGTAAAAAAAAAAGGTGAAAAAGGATTAAGAAAACACAGTCGCGTGGTGTTGGTGGTGGAGTACTCCTGCACACACACCTACCGTATTGTTTTCCAAAACGCCACACACGCTCCAGACGTGAGTCTCTCATGAGTCACGTCCTTTACTAGTCTGTGCAGGGCATGAATGCGAATGTGTAGTCTACCCCGCCGTAGACACAACGCTGCCTCAGTGCTGAAGGTGAAACCACACAGAGGATGTGTGGTCTGATCTGAACCACCAGCAGTGAATAACAAGCCACTTATTATTCCTTCTGAATAACATTTCATTCTTCCTTGCATAAACCATCAGGAAGAATGAGCCCTCAGTTAGAAACCTGGCTGCCTGCCCGCCGTGAACACCTTATTTTGTTGATTGCACACTTGTAGCACGCTAAGCTGACTTGACTTTGATTTTTCTCTTTAAGGTCTTTGCAGAAAAGGAAGTGGTCATTTAGAGTTGAATATTATTGTACACGAGTGGGAGTTTGGTCTCAAGGGATATTTTTGTTATGGAACATTAAGTCTATTAAAAGTCTAGCTAGGTACTGGGCTTCAGCGATAAGGATATCAGTTGCTGTATAAGACAGAGGGGTAATTCTAGAGGCATTGCCGGGAGTGTCCTTCTTTTCATACACAGTGTTGGTTGGCTAATACAGTGGTGTGATTATGCTCTTCATGAAACAAGAGAATGTTTCTATTCTCCTGCTCTGGCTCTATTGTGTTACTGAATTCCCCCGAGAAGTGAGTTGCGTTCAGGAGTTGCTGACTCTCTGCCTGTGCTTCCTCTGCCCTGCTGGGGCTGAAGTGGATTGTTTAAAGATTCTCGGGGATGAGTTGTGTCTTCTCCCTCCTCCGTCTGGCACACGAAAGAGGCAAGGCTCAATACAAACAAACACCTGAAAGTACCCGAAAGCACACGTCCGAACAGCATCTTGTCACGTCGACCAAGCGCCAACCTCCGGGGCTGCGAAGTGAAGCCAACGCACTGCAGTTCCTCAAATGGCCACTTGAGGCTGGCTCCAAAAGTGAGTCAATTCCCATAGACCGAAAAAATGAAATGCCAACTTCACAGCAGGAGTAAATATGTTTACAGTCTGGTAACAAAAAACTGTTTTGCTCTCTGCAGCTAATTTCCCTGTTTACAACTGTACAGGGGTGAGTTTTATATAACTCACTTGTTTATATTGTATTAAGTCTTAAAGTTATGCATAACTATGGACTTGGCTGCTTTGAGTGACAGCTAGCTGCAAGGTTTGAGCAACCAGGCTTCACTCAGACCCTCGCAGCTCCACCCACGCTCCACCTCTTTACCCGTTTTGGGATTGGTGGAGTCAGGCAGGCCGAGCATTAGCAAACCAGAGCAAAAACAACAAAAGCATCCCTGCGTACAAATATGAGGAATATTAACAGGTGTGCTGTGTGTTTCATATGCAGCTCCGCTCTCAGGTGCATGGCCTCCAGAGGGTCAGCAGGGTTGCTGAAAGGAAAGGCTCCACTTTCACTTTCTCACAGACCCCATCAGCCGACCTCAGCTTGACCAGACCTGACCCGAACCCTGACCCCGACTCCACTGCCGCCCTTTCATCGAGATAGAGCCGTAGGTGTGCAGGACAGATGCGCGGTTACGTGAAAACACACGCTCTCTCACCGCTTAGCAGCACGAGACCGGAGAAGAAAAGACAATTTTCTTAATGAGGATAAGCCGAGATCAGCTGAGTCAAATCATTATAAATGAAGGATAAAATGGATTTTGTTGCAGGAAACCTTCATGGTTGTTTTTCACTTAAGCTGTTGCAGAACTCTTAAGACAGGCGCAGCGAGGGAGGAACTCCTACGCAGAGGATAAATTTCCTCTGGACTTGCCCTACCACAACACTTTGTTGCAGTGCTCTTGTTGTCATTAAAAATAGACCTCTGCCCCTCTGAAGCAAGGGCCCCGTAGCATCCTGATCTATTTTGTGCTCCACGCTGTTCCCCAAAGGCTTTCTGGGTAGAAAAGTACTCCCTTCGCTGCAGCAGTTAAGGGCAAAAGGGGATTCTCTCCTGCAGGGTCGACGTCTTTTTATTGACTTTAGAAAAGCACACAAAAAAGGAGTTATATTGCACGGTGCAATGTGGAAGCTGTTGCTGGAGACCATCAAGCTGCAGATACTCAGGAGGTAATTGTGCGAGTAAATATAGTTTTCCTTCTTTTTAATGCCTCTGCTGGTGTTACAAAACTGGAAATATGCAGCCGGAGATCTTCAAACCATTCAGAGTTGTTTTTAAAGAAAAAGGGGATGTTTTGTTCCTCCTATCCCTCAACCCCATTACAGCTCCCACCCACCGCCTCACTCTGCACCCAAAACCATAATATTAATACAATGCTTTATTCATCCCCAGAGGGAAATCGTCTTGCTGTGATACGGGGAGGTCAGAGCGCAGGGTCAGCTGGGTCTAGGAGGGATGCAGAGACTTACTCGAGCACACTTACAGCTCTTGTCCTGAGTTTTACGGCCGCTGTTGTGTCTTAATAGGCATGAAACACAACAGCGGTTTCTGCTTCCTGGAACCGTTTCAGGCCAAACACCCACAGGCGATGGCAGGTCTCTCTGCTCACAAAGAGCCCCACTGTAACCTGTCATTGTCATCACCCCCCACCCCCCCCACCCACCCCAGTGCCCCATATATCATAATTAACACTTTCTCGTTCCAAATATATGTTTCTTCTTGGCCCAGTCTTAGAAAGATTTCTCAGTAATTGCATATGAGCACACTCGCTTGCACCCTTGTGTGATTTCTCATGCTCTCACATATCCAGGGTTCATCAGCTTGTTAGCTAAAGCAGTTACAGTAATTGGCAGGTTACAGTCACTTTATTTCATCTTTGATTCTCACCCTTTAGTGCTTCTTAATCGTCCTCCCCCACTCCCTCATGTTGTGACTCGATGACATTCAGGCTTTAGACTCTTGAGCCAAATCTGCTGCTGTTCTGAGGCCTGCGAAATAATAAAACGTGCCGTTTGCAGAGAAGACAAAACTATTTTCAACGCGAAATATCTGCACCCGTATTCAGCCACAGAGCTTGATTACTGCGAAGCAGGCAAGGGATGTTAATTGGCAGCGTGCAGTCACATGGCTTACTGCCATTGTTGTAAAGAACAGGTAGCAGAACGCACCACAAACAATTAGGCAAATCACTTTGTGATTTCCGCCTCAGCGGCTGGACTGTAATTTAACCGCATGTCTGATTCTGCGTCTGGTCCCACACATTCTGTCAGTCAAAATTACTAGTTTCTCCCCTTCTTTTCCGACACTCGCGCACACATTTAGCACTTTGATACACTCCCTGCGTACAGAAGAATGCAACTTGACAGGTTGATTAAAGCTGCAGGATTCTCTTGAGAACAGGCAGCTTTCACACGTACTGGATACATATTTCTGCAGCGGGATGAACGCTCACACAGGAAAGCATTAACTCACGGATGGGTGTGCAGTGATAGAGAAAGACGGACAAAGCAAAAGTGGTCTCTGCAAGTTGGAAGGTTAAGAAGTAGCAGAGATGGAGTCGAGCGCACCTGGAGGCCACATGTGGATTACCCCGCCTGCCCCCCAACCAGCGTCCCAGCTTGGAAAACTCAGTCGTCATCATTATAGTGAAGGGCGGAGGGGATCATTAAGTCATTATTTATGTGCTTTCTGCTGTTTTATCACCTCCAGACACAGTCTCACAATGCAGACACCCACACTCACAGCCCCAGAAGAATAACATAATTGTATGAGGCAGCCAGGGGGTCCCGGCTTCTAATAGAAAAAGTGCAGACCTTAACAGTCTGGGCCAGCTGTGCAGACTAACCCGCCTTTTTTTTCCTGTTAGGCTCGTTTACACCTTGTGTTGTTTATGTTTATTCACAAGCTGCTGCCACACTGAACCTTCACTTCCACACTTTGAGGGATGAGGTAGCAGAGGGGGAGTTTTCACAGGCAATTTCCCCTTTACAATAGCGGCAGTTTGCTTGATGAGGATAAAAAATAAAGAAACGCATGACAAACAGAGCACTTTTAGCTCCCTCTCACCCAATCTCACCCTTCCCCTGCAACATTTTCGAGCCTGCAAAAGCGGGCCGGCTTGTTATCTGTTTTTTTTTGTGTGAGCTGGTTGAATTCAGTCTGCCTTTCCATGTCAGGGGGCGCATTTGAATCAATTTTCCTCAGTTTTGTCATCATCACACTGTGATGGACGATATGATTGCT
The DNA here is from genome assembly GCF_017976325.1 of Chelmon rostratus. Classification (NCBI taxonomy): domain Eukaryota; kingdom Metazoa; phylum Chordata; class Actinopteri; order Chaetodontiformes; family Chaetodontidae; genus Chelmon; species Chelmon rostratus. The sequence continues at coordinate 12,332,436 of NC_055677.1, forward strand.
GTTTTCATAAAACAAAAGAAGCCTAGCTAGTTGGTGGAAACAGACACATGGAGTAGAGGTGGTTAAAGGAGCAGATGACACGGGCAACTGGAATAGAATTGGACGGCAGACAGAGCTGCACTGTGTTGCACCTGGAGCTGTGGCTCCTGTGAAAGGCCATGTGGAGTCAGCTCCCCAGACGCCGCAGTCCCAGATACTCCAAATACCGCTGTTTCCTTTCCCTTTTGCTTAAAACGAGGGGGAATTGTTGCTTTTCCAGCTGTGCCTGACCACCTCGCCCCGAGTCTGTTCCCCTGTTGTTTTCATGTCCTGATTCAATTACCTCCGCGGGACCACTCTCCTGACACATGACACACACACACCGGACCGGGGAGATGTGAGGAGCTGCAGTTTTATGGCATGTGGTGTGTGTTATTCATGGAGAGCCTTCATAGCAAAGCCACACTTTTTCCAATCCTCCCTTCCTTCCTCTGAAGTGCCTCTAAACTCCTTCTTTCTTTCCATCTCAAACTCATCTCCTATTAATCCTCTCCATTCTCCTGCTCGCTCACCGCTCCTTTTGTTCCTGCTTAACCTCTTTAACACCCCTCTCCTCTTCCCTCCATACAAGCCCGTCCCTTCGTTTCATCTCGCCCGACCTCCGCTCTTCATCCTGCCCTGCATCTCCTTCATCCTTTGTTCCTCGATTCCTCTCATTATTACCAGCCTCTCTCCAGTAATCTACCTCAAGTGACCCTAAACGACTTTCTCGCCTCCTCGCCCTCTCCAGTCTTTCGCCCCTCTCTCTTGTCGTGTTGAGGAGGTCAGCCTGAGTCTGAAAGCTTCATCGAGTTTCAGTGTACTCAGACAGCCAAGAGGCCTGGTGCCTCCAAGAATTCACAGGCACACACAGAAACACATTCACTCACATGCGTGTGACTTGTGTGTATGTGTGTGTGTGTGTATGTGTGTGTAAAGGCACGTTTTCGCATACGCTGACTTGAACGAATATACCATAGGCGGCAAATAAAATATATGCAGGCATCCAGACGAAGTCGCTGGAGTGTTCAGCTGGAACATAAATCGCGGCACAGTTATATGGCATCGTCACGCAGGTACACACTTAAATTACTTCTGACTTTGTCCGCCGACTGAGCGCATCTGAACAACACAAGTCAGAGCAACCGTGTGGTAATGCACTTCTGGATTTCTGGCACTTTTGCACTATTATACTACTAAAGGACTGAAAATACGTGAGCTTGAAATACATTTTCTATGTTCCTTTTCTTTTGAAGGTGAAAATAACACAAAGAATTAATGGAGTCAAATCCAAATACCTGCATGTCAAGCAAGCTGATAAATTGATCCAACATTCAATTATTTGATCCATTTTATCCATCTTTTCTGATCCCTGATAGATTCAATAAAATTCCTTGTTAAGTTGCTCAGCTTGCCATTATTAGTAAACCGCCAATCAAACAAGTGTGTAAGAAACACACACTTCAATGGCCGCAGCCCAGAGAACACATGTAAAACAACTTGTTTTTCGGACTTTCAAGGCACACAATGATTATTTTTATTGTAGATTAATCTGCTGAATAGTTCTTGATTAATCATTTTGTCCATAAAATTTTAGAAAATATCTAATTATTATATTCAGGAGCTCAAGGTGATGTCTTAGAGTTCATTAATTAATCGGACCCAAAGATATTGAGTTCACTATGGTCTAAAACAGAAAAAGCAGCAAATCGTCACACTTGAGAAGCTGAATCAGAGAACGTTTGCAGATTATTTTTGCAGACTTGAAAGAAACACAAATACCAGGTTCTATGACACACATCATGTTCACACACAGAGGAAGAAACGCCTCGATAACGATAAACAGGATCAGAAAAGCAGCTGAAACACCGGTTAAAGTGTTAACATGGAGGCACAGACACAAAGTCACACTCACTGAGGAACACGCGAGTAAACATAAACTGATACAAGTGGGTCAGACACACTCAGGCTGACAAAGAGGCATTTCAGCAGTAATAGATACATTTGGGTCAGGTAGACAGCTGTGCACACACACACACACACACAGATTCTGCACACACATCCTATAATGTGGTGATGAAACCATGTAAACACACATAAACATGCACATATACGGGCAGGAACATCTGCTTTTGGCCTACAATCAAGCCCAGATGGACCCCAGGGCTGGTGTGTCAACACCAGTGGAGACCACACATTAAAAACACCCAGTACTCTGGCGACTGACTCCTGGGGATTTAGAGCGGTGAAGCGGTATTAACCAGGACCACAACCTGTAATTGTTATCATAATGACACAGGAAGGAATTTCCAAATTAATACGCGCCTGAATTTATGGGAAATTTAGGTCAGTCGACCAAAATCCGACAAGCTTGAAGTCTTTTCGTGGCTCGAGACCCTTCGGTGTTTCAACGTGTGCAGGCTGCATGAATATGCATCGCGAGGGCAACGATATGAGGCAGGACCTAAACATAGAAAGCGAATTAATATATTGGAGTATAAAGTAATGATATTCAGCTTTGATGTGGAGCCATCAAAGGCGTCATGAAGCTGCATGGTTCAGAGGGGCAGCGTTGCACTGCACTGTATATTTAGCTGGGAGCTGAAATTAGACCTGTCACAGCTATAGACACATGCCATACCAGGCTGTGTGGCTCTTCATCTGTTGGGGAGGTTGATGGAGCTGTTGCTGCTGATAAGATGGTATTGTTTTTGCGCGCGGGTGGTGTTTTAGGAGAGGTTGTGGCAGCATGCATGCATTAAAACAAAAGAAAAAGGGAGGAAAGAGATGAAGAAACACAAAGCTTGCCCGTGAATGTTGTGATAATGTGTGCGTTCGCGGCAGCTTGTCCTTGTGCGAGCCTTCGTTCTGGTGAAGAGGGGGCACAAAGCACTCGGCCCATTCTTGCCTAATCAAGTTAGCAGAGGAGCCTGCAGCTACGAGGGCTCAGAGAGTTGATACTGGCCCAAATAGAGACTACAGAGTCTCACTTTTATCCCGGAAACCTTGGAGTTTCCCCCAAAAAACTCATTAAACACCAACATGGAGCCCGAAGCCGCTCAGTGTGTTTACACACACACATACACACCTGCTCCTCTACTGTATACCTGCTGACACATGCATTCTTAGTTCAATTATAGACCATCCACACACCTCCTAGCTAGACGCAGGGGTGAGTTTGTGATTATTCTATCTCACCAAGACCAAAAAAAAAAAAAATTTTGATATGCCTCCACTCCCTGTCGCTCTCTCAGCTTTTCTGAGGGAAGTGATGACACATTATCAAAGTGATTACTATTTGTTACATGGCTCATTTAGGTCAATTAGAGGAAACTTGTTTGGTGTTGTCAGTGTTTCAGGGGCATCGTGGTACCCGAAGACTCGCAATTAGCTGTCTGACTGTGACGTCCTCAAATATTCCCAAATGTTTGTCGTGTGGAGTCCTGAAAGGCTGTCGCTACGAGGCAGCTGAGGCGTGAGCTGAAAAGAGCACACTGCATGTGTGTGTGGGCATTTGTGCTTATATGCAAGCTGTTGTACGATCGTGCAAAAGCTCTTGATATACACTGAATTATTGTTCCATATTTATTGAAGTCACCGCAGGTAGGCTTTACATGGTGACATGTGGTTTGAATCCTGCAAAAGTAACCACCGGTGCGCTGGAATCACAGCAATGAATAAAACTATTTTGACTATTTAGGCAAACAAATACAAGGGACGTCTTTATCAAGTCTGGGGGATTGTTGTCGCTGACAGACAAATGTTAGCATGTAAACACATTAAAACTAAATTGTGAACATTGTAAACGTTTTGCTTGCTAGACAGCAGCATGCTAGCATTGTTATTGTGGGTGTGCTAGCATGCTAATGTTAGCATTTAGCAACACTGTGTCTAAATGTGGCCAAAATGGACAGATAGGGCCTGCCGTAGCTCAGAGGAAGGTTCCAGTCCAGCATGGAGCAGCATGTGCAGAGGTGGACAAGTAGCTCTTAGCGACAGTATATAGAGTCAAACAGCTAGCTAGCTGCAAATGCCGTTGCTTCACAGTGAAGGCCTGCTGCGATTTTCACATTAAAATGTATTTATTGTAAAGCACATTCAGGAAGTGATGATTTAGTGTCAACAGTTGTTCGTTATATTTAAATTGCTCACTGTTGGAAATAAGCAGAGCAAAGCAGCGCTGTAGATGTAGACTGTATTTATTGTGGATCTGTCATGTGGTCAGGATCCCCGATACTGATGCAACAGATCAGACAGGACATTCCTATTTAAAACAGTTTCTCAAAGCCACTTGTGTGTGTGCGTGCATGTGCATGCGTCTTTTCTCACCATGCACACCTATGATCTTATCTTTGCCTACTTTACACTTCTCGCTCCCCTTTGTCCATCTAATGTGGCATGCTGATGATGTAGCAGCCCACCGGTGTGAGTGGATTAGCCGTGCAGTTCACACTTTCCGTGCGAAGCTCCATGCCAGGGCAGAGTGTCTCCGATCAGAGAAAGAGACAGTGTGGAAACGTTATAGTGAGGCCTGATTAGTAAGAGTATAGCGTGACGCGCGGGGGGGATCAGCATCAATAATGACACCCGCAGAAAATCTGCTTGAGCCTCAGTTTTACATTTCCCTCAGATCTTTGATGTCTTCCCTCCTGTCCTTGTCTACAAACGGGTGGCAGCTTCTCAAACGCGTCACCCCGCCGCCTCCACGCTGCCATGAAAGTGTGTCGCGTAATGGGAACTTTATGGATTCCTGTGTATGTACCGGGGGAGAAAGTTCAATGTGACACTGATGTTCATCGTTCACCTTTCGTTTGGTTAACTTGTGCTACCGTTTTCTACATCTCCACGAGCACTTCCTTATATGAGGGCAATGCCTCCATTTAACCACTGCCTCTTCCTTGGCACTTTGTCAACTTGTGCTCTAATTCGCTGCTTCTCGTGACCTTCCAGTTGGCATTTGCAGAGGAAATCTACCTGCGCAAGTCTTTGTCACAGTCGTTAATGAGCACATGGTGAAGGACAACTTGATCATTAAGCCTTTGGACCCTTGCATGTATATAATGGCCTCTATTGATGTGGGTGAGATAATGATGGGGTCGTATGTTGTGTGGTCTTAAGCCTTTTACCTCTGAGTAGCACACTTGTGTTGACTTAAATGAGAGTCGGTGTTAGATGTAAAATATGAGTTGTTAAGGCCGTCAGCTATCAGCTTCAGTACTTATAAATAGACGGGTGAATATTCATGCCGCGCTTTGGAGGATGGCACTAAGGTTATTAAGTTATTTTGAACAAAAAAGCTTGATATATGGCTGTTCTGCAGAGATGGTGGTGAATAAAATGTGTTGTTTGACATTTTTACCATTTCTAAGGCTACAATTAAGGACAGCAAGAAACTCAGGCACAGACATCTTGATGCAATTATGTAACGATGGACGTCTCTACATCTATTAATATTTGTGATTGTTGCCTCTGCTCGTCCTTGCTTTCGTGGCTTCACCCCTGTGAGGGTGTGTTGCGAGATGTGTATGTTGTTGTGCTTCTAGAAAAACAGCCCGGCCTCCCTCATGGGGAAGATACAGTGGATCACACAGAAGGAAATGCAATTACCGCCTCCCAGCAGATTCCTAATCACTGAGCCCTGATGTTAAAAGTTAGCCTCTTTAATGTGTTGAATTTCAAAGACGCAGCACAAATCATTTGATTTACTCATTCTGGTCCTCACAGGATGTAAATAAGCTTATTAACCAGCCATTTTTAATATGTGCATCCCATGACTTCAAGAGGAGCCACTGACTTTATTCAAATAGAGTCTCTTAAGATACACCCGTGAAATTAATATATTTACAGTGAATATGTTTATTTAACGCTGTCTTTTAAAAGAAAAGATGAAAAATTCTGTTGGTGGAAGAAATTTTGACAACAGCTTGGCTGCATGTGTGTGTTTGACTTGCACCTCAACAAACATATCAAACTTCCTCCAAAAACGACACTTAGAACGAATTAGCTTGAGGTTTGATGTTGACGCAATATATTTCCTAATGTGCAGGTGCGTGTGCAACGTGTCATCACCTGTTAGTATTTAAGTGTGCACAGTGCATGCGGTATACAGTATATGAATGCAGAATCAATACAGTTCAAGTCTGGAGCCTCCTAATTGTACCACTGACTAATAAAGTCTTCTTCTGGACTCCAACTGGGAATCAAATGCCCAATTAGAGCCTTTACCCTTAGGCCCTGTTCCAGTAGAAGTTAACAGAAGAGACGAGCTCGAAGAAGAATCACTGAAGTGGTACATTCCATAGTTAGGCTGAAGTTTTTGCCTTTACATGGCCTTAATAGATCCAGAGACACAAGTTGCCTGGGGCTAAGGTGTGCAGGTTGGTTCTGAAAGTGGCTGCAAGTCTCCGGCGTCTCTATTTATGAGGAGGCTAACTGTCAGGGTTGTCCATTCAGCTCTCAGTGAAACACAATCCTTCAGACTCCTCGCAAAGCATGCACAAGAAGAAAGAGGGGGGAGACAGACAGCGGGAGAGAGACAGAGGCGAGACAGGGGGAGATAGACCTACATCTGTTTGCTTGGTCTTGCAGAGACACGATCGCGTCGGATGCCTGCAGGCTCCGTCTCCGACTCCGCTCCTCTGTTGTTCCAGTTTACCCTTGGGAGGCATGTTCTGGGAGACGAGACTCAGGCAGGCACACGCATGCACATACACACACACACACACACACGCCAAGACCACTTCTGCTGTATCCTCTGTGTGTTCAAACAAACAGCTGCCGTTCTCCAAACTCATCTCTCCCATCTCATTAATGTTATAACTTTCTGCTATTGTGCCCGTCTCTGGTGTTAACGGGACAAATTACAAAGGCCAGGCCACTCAACACACACACACAGACATGCACGCATGCACACGCTTGGGTAATTAATTGGTTCCACTGGAGCCAAGAGCTAATTTACTATCCCTCCTGCCACATTTCTTCAGTTTCTACAGTAAGACGACTCATCTCAAGGCGGCTTCCTTATGGCTCCCTCCCATCTGTAGGTCCTTTATGTGTGTTGAAGTATAGTGTGTATGATCTTTTTTTCCTGCAAAAGAGGTGGTTGTTGTTGTTGTTTTTCAGGCATATAATTACTGAGCTGTAGGAGTTGGCAGCCTGTTAGGCTTGTTATCTTGGATGTGTTGATTGCAAGAAACATGTGGGAAGATTGATTATAGTACTCTTCTCCCTGCCCCGTGCCTCCCTTTGGGTTTGACCGATTGGGACTTTTGTGAGTGAAGGACCAGATTTTAGAGAAAGACTGACTGTGATGAAATGTGTTTTTTTTAGCTATGCCATGCAGATTATGCCCTTTGTATCCATCAGCGTGGAAGAAAAAGATAAGAGACACTGAATAGCCCTCCATTAAGAGCAGCCTGCACACTGTGGTCTTCAATCAAAATACATTAAAGAAAGGTTAGCATGCTTTCCTCTGTGGAAGTGCAAGGTTACAGTTAAGTCATTATTAAAGGATCAGTACAAATCAAGCAAGATATTATGTAGAAAAGTAGTAATTTTGTCTTTTGTCTTTGACTCCAAACTCCAAACAATCCATCATTAGTATGAGCTATATCTTATGTTTTGCATGAAAACCGGTAAACCTGCTCAGAGGCCGAAAAAAATAGCTGTAAACGTAACGTTGACATATGATCACCTTATAGGTTAGGGTATAGGGTTGTTAGCAAACAGCCTATTAACAACTCCAGCAGCTATAAAGTAGCATTCATTTGGAGTCATGTTTCTCCTCAACTACCTCTCCTGGCTCAGTTTTTGGTCTCCACCAGCTCCTGAGAAAAAAAATCTGCCTCTTAACCTAAAGGCCGCGTCCACCAGCTGGTCGCTACCACTGGCTGTTTTCCGTTTTGTGCTGGGCAGGTAGCATGTGGTGGGGGTTTTCTTTGCCGAAAACAAAAAACTGCCTGCTGTGGCTGAAAACAACACTGAGAGTGAATGAAAACACTGAAGTTGTGGGCCGAAAAACAAACACAGGGAGTTAAAAGACGCTGTAGACCTCGTGGAGCTGAGAGGAACTGCAGCGTCGAGGGACAAATCTCATTAAAAATGACCCCTTTCACATGACAGGTCGCTGTTTGATTAACTGGAATATCAATATTAAGTAAGAGGAATATGAAATAGCTACAGAAGTGCAATATTTAGCTTCCCTCATTTAACCTCACCAAATGGAAATAAGTGTTAATACTTTAAGTTTATTCTTAATCACCTGAGTAAACCGACTTTTTAACTTTCCACCTCTGCTGAATATCCAGCAGCACACACAGCTGAGAGCTCTGTGCATTCACCGTCAGTATAAGCAAAGAGGCTCGACCTCCCCTGCAGTGGAATCTATCTGTAAGAGATTTCATCCATCATTCCCCCCAGTCATATCCTGTCAGCGCCAAAGCTGATATGATTGATTACGATATTAGTAATTGGATGATTCAAAACTGCAGTATTCTGGCAGACAAAAAAAAAAAAGTCTCCACTCACTGATTTCACAATCTTAGCTGAATGGGAGGAATCTACCCTTGGATGACTGTAATTTTCTTTTCATTTAGAGTCTGGTTAGCACCAAGGCAGCGTTTCGTTCTTGTGCGAGGCACGCCTGTGCCCTTTTGAAAGTATAGATCAATGAGCTGGTCCTGTAGGTAGTAGTTACCGTTGATATCGGTGCCCTCACGTGGCTCCCTCGCCTCGGAGGCCAGGCCGCAGGTGTGTTTGCGTGAATGGCGAGTCAGTTTTAGACTTGTGTCTGTGCACAGCGGTACACTGTGATAGTGTAATTTTGCGCCCAGTGAGACAGCCGGCTACCCGTTAGCCAAGCATGTAATTAAAGCTTTAAAAATGTCACCATCCCTCAGTGGTGGGCTTTATGCCCCTTATCGCTGCGGTCCCAGGTGAGTGTGCATGTGCTGTTGTGAGCACACGAGTTGAATATTTGTATTTCCTGCATGTGCGGTGAGCTACTTTGTCTCGATCGGGCGTCAGATGACTCCACTCCTCTTGTGTGCATTGGCCCCGCTAATACACCGTACAGAGAACAAAGGCTTTGAAGTGCAAGATATCTTTGATGCCAGTACTTTACCCAAGTAGTAAAATGTCGAGAAAATGACAGAAGATTCATCCAGGAGGGAATTGTTTTGATCATCCCCTGGGTGAAAAAGAACCTCCTCTTATGCTTGCAAATCAGTTCAGGGTTTCGGGGTCTGTGTGAATCCTCACGGTCATCGATGACCCTTTGTATGAGGAGAGCTGGTAGAAGCCTAACGCTTGCTTTCCTTTCAGAGAACTAACTTTGTAGCACCCTGCTGGGGCGCTATGGAAATATCAACTCTCAGTGAGCCGTAGTTTCGGGACTGCGGTGACAAACTCAGTTTCTTCTCAGAGATTTAAGCCACTCCAGCGCTGCAGGGTTGTTGTGACAATTTTCTCCCTGTGAACTGCGCTTTCTTGACACTGAGAGCAGCTCAGACAGTAGCCTGAGGGTCTGGGCTGAGTGTCAGAGCTGCTGTCTCAACGGTCGATCAGCGCCTGGGTCAGCCGCGGGATTTTTTCACGACTTGACACTGTGTTACAGTATACAGACATCTCCCAGCCCGGCCGGAGAGGCAGAGATGCGACTAGTGGAATAATATGAATTGGAAGTGAAAGGCAGAGTGTGCGCGCTGTCCACAGATCCCGATGAAGATGATCTTCCTCTGCCTCTACTGCTTGTGGCTTTGTTTATGTTTGAACCCTTTTTCGCCGAGAAAACTTTCAAGGAAAGATTGACATTTTGGGGAATATTTGCTTTCTCGCCGAGAGTTAGACGTGAAGATTGTCTGTATGCTAAAGCTGGCTAGCTAAGCTTAGCATAAAGGCTAGAAACAGAGGTGCTGGTTGGACCGAGCCAGGCCCCCGATTAACTACCCCTAACTCTAAAAGGTAAAATAGGCCTTTGCCAATGATTCCCAAAATCACATACATGATGTTTTGAGATAAGTTAACTTCTCTACATAAGTTGAAATAAACAAACTGACTATTGGTTTCACATGGGACACAAACAGAGGCCTCCTGGGTGAAAGTTCTGTGTCCATCCACCCCAACCTCCGGCCTGCACGGCTTTGTCGCTCTCTATGCTTCGTCACCTGACGTCTTCCTTTGCTTCGCCATAATAACTGCAGCCACTAGAGGCCTTACAATAAATGTAAGTATGCATTGTAAGAAGCTATTTGCACAGTTGACCTATATGGTCGTGTTTTTGCTGAAGATTTTCAGCATTAGTGCTAAGCTAAGTTAGCCAGGCATGAAAGTGATATCTACCCTCTCGTCCAAGTCTAGGCAACAAAGCAAAGTGCATTTTCCGACATGTCAGAAATGTCCCTAAAGTTGGTAAAAGCAATGAATAAAAATGAAATATTAGCCTCCTCAGTGCATCTGTTTTCATAGCATCCTCGTCTAAAGCCGAGAAGAAACCAACCAAGAAATGATTAATTCTCTGTAATTATGATGTCAACTGTGCAGGCTACAAGTTCTGCCTTACCTTGACCCAAATTTGGAAGTGAGCAGTTTAAACAGCTCTGCTCTGCATCCAGAGGATAAGAAGTCGTACTGAAGCACCTCCTGCAACCACGCAGGCAGCCGGACGCGTCCGGGTCAGGCTGCTGATCTCGTGGCGCGTGAGAGCTTCGACACGGACGCTCCTCTCTTTCCAGGCATGATGTCACTTTTCTCTGCCACATATTGCACGCTGTCGAAGCCTGTCCTCGTCTGGAGTTGTGTTGTGTAGACACACAAGCAGACCGCATTTAGACACGTGGTAATGCTTCAGCATGAGTGCTAGAGGGTAAGTGAGTTGAGTAAAAATAACAGCAGGATTTGGGAACCTCTGGAGAGTTAGGGTGGGACTCGGATGAAATAGCTGGGTGTGTTTTTTTTTTTTTTTTTTAAGCAAGACAGTGGAGAGAGTCAGTGTGTGTGCGTGTTCCTGTGGCAGACGTGTGTGATGTACGTCCCAGATTTAGCTGGACCAAAGCTATGGTTGTGGTCAGGGAGTCATCAGGGCTGGTCAAAAAAAAAAAAAAAGCCTTTCAGCTTAGTACAGTACACAGACTTTGGTCTGATTCAGATTCATTGTGTTTTTCAGCATGTGGAAAAGAATAGCAGAGAGGCTGAGGTGTGTGCAACCATCACTCAGGAGCAGAGGGGGGGTGACATTTTCTCAAACTGACCCCAAGTCTACTGTGAAAAGTTTCACAAGAAGTTTTATGACACAAACTTTGAGTAAGTTGAGTACCTGCGATGTTAGTCCAGCACTGGAGAAGCTGCTGCTCCTTATCCCCAGCGCCTGTGTTTCATCAGCTGTGTCCCTTCCCTCCATATGCTCAGAGCAGAAAATACACCGAAAGTCACAGTGCTGCTTTTCCAAATCTTACGCGGGTGTCGCAAACCCAACAACAGATTGGAATCTCAGCGCGTCAGTCCAACAGTGGGAAACTGATCCGCTATTTGTTCAACTTAATGTTTATTCCAATCTCGAGTTGTTTGTGGAACATAATGGAATTGAGGCTCAGAGTGAGATTACATGCAGGCAGAAGTATAGCATTACGCTAAAGAAACATGTATCTGCCAGCATGAATATCCACAGAGTGATTTTTCATAAGGAAACCTCTCGTGGTGGCAAAGTTCTTCCACTGGGCTTTAAATTTGAAGTGAAATTTGAAACTTCCTCACTTTTTATGCAAAGAAATAAAAACTATAATGGCTCAGTAGCTACTGTGCATATTTTTCTGTTTTTCAAAAGAGGAAGGAGCTGTTTCTCCATGTCTGTGCGAAGCTTTAAGCCTCTTGATGGGCATTTCCCGTGGCGGCAGTTGCTAGTAGATGACTGTTTACACAGTGAGAACAAATAAAATAAAAGACATAAAGCAAACACAAAGGCAGTAAAGTTTTCACATCGTGTCAGTAATTCCCACAGTCTGTCCTTTCATTTGATAGGACTCTTGCTCTTTATAAGTTCATATCCCACTCGGAAATGGAAGCTAGCAGGCTAGGCTAACTAGCTTCCACTCAGAAAGTAAATGCTGCTAGCATTAGCACTAATTCTCACCACATGTTGATCATAGCAGTTGGCGCACCAGCTGCCTAACTGCCGGTGTAAATGTTGGAGAGAGCGCTCAGGTAAGGGGCGCTGCCACTGCAGTTTGGCTAATGTACAAAAAAATACTAAAGATGTACATGCTAATTTTTATAACTCAAATGTATGTTAAGTCCAGTTCAACTCGAAGACGGATTCCTAAGACCAAAATAAAACATAATAATAAGTAGTAGAAGAAGAAGACATTCATTACTTTTGTCATACACTCAAATGAAGTAGCTCAAAAGTCTCTCCATTAGGGGTGAGTGAACAGACACTAAGCAAAATGTGCAACAGTACTGAAATAATAATTGTATTATGCACTGCATATGATACATAATAAAATTCTCACACAAGCCCCAATGTGTGTCTGATTCATTGTCACACACACACACACACACACACACACACACACACACAAGCTGAATGTCTTATTAGATCCAGAGAAATATCGGAGTGTGTAATGCATTCAGCACAGACAGGCAGAGAGACAATGTGAAAAGAGCAAAAAAGACAAACTGCACATGTGCACGTTTGATTTGCGCTTCAAAAGCCGCATCGTGCACCACAGATAAAGACTGGAAACAAACAGGCCGTCTGATCCGAGTGTGCCTTTCAAGCCCACTCTTGGGGAGGCACAAGCATTTCTTCACAAGGAATTAATCTGCTCTCTGATCTCGGGGGTCGTCGAGTGGAAAGGACCTCGCTGTGCGCCGATGGGCCTTTGACGGCGATGTCACCGCTCCGTCATTGTCTCTGTCGTCCTCCGCTGAGACGCCCGGGGGGACCGAGGTGGGCCGAGAGCGTTTAAACAGAAAGGGAAAAGGTCAACGAAAGGTAGAAACAGAAAGGAGAACGACAGAAGTTTGAGAAATCTGACAGATGGCCGTGGAGAGAAATCCCTCATGACAGCCAGGAAAGGAAAGACGTCAGTCAGTTGGCCACTCGGTCTGTCAATCATGCTGTGTTTTACGCAGCAGTCATTCACTCATTCAGGCGCCTCATCAGTCTCCCTGTCAGTCACTCACCGAGTTCGTTATTTTGTCAGATGGGTTTGTCTGCCGGCCCGACGGGCAAGTCGCTCTTCTAGTCTGTCGGTCACACAGAAGCAGCGCATCAGCCGCCGGTTTGAAAGTCGCGGCCTGACTTTGAATTTGTCGTCATTTTGTTCTTTTATCAGCCAGTAATGCGGCACAGCCAGTCGGCCTGACATTCAGAAAATCAGATAGTCAGCTGTCCTTTTGGAGGCAGACAGACAGCAAAGTAAGGAGCAAACATCTCCGTCATTTCTCTGTGTGCTTTGGTCTAAACACCAGAATCACTGATACCAATTGGCAGACAGAGACACAGAACAACAAACAAAAACTGGCAATAACCCGTCTGATAGACAGAGTGATAAACACCCAGTCTCATCCAAACACACACACACGTATATATATATATAAGTAAGTAAGTCCTCTGCCTCTCTGCCTGACGTAGAGCTATATAAAGCAGCTTTGTATTGTCTTTGTGTGTTCGGGTCTAAAGCAAAGTCTGGGTTGATTTTACTGGTGTGTGTCCTGTCTGGCCACAGAGAGAGAGACATCTATCAGCACTGTGTTGTGACCCCGATCTCACACTCCCCCGACTGTGTTTGGACAGATGGATCATCGCTGCGCCGCTCACATTTGACAAACGGGTTTTTGTATGTGAGCCCGTGTGTGTGTGTGCGCGCATGTATGTGTCAGTGTGACCAATACGACGCCGGCGTTTCAGGAGCCTGTTCGCTATGTATAGTGTAATTCAACCATCATGAAGTCCCCCTCAGACAAAATCGATAGCGGTGTTAATATGATCCTCCCTCCACTCGTTACTGCAGGAAGACTTCAATTGATTAGTTAGCTGACACCTCAGCTCTAAATGCAAGCATGCAGAGGAGAGTGTGTGTGTGTGACACTGTCTATATGCAGCTGAATGCACCATTATATAACTTTCCAAAACAACGAAGTAAACAGCTATTGACTGTCTGAGCCAATCCATTATTCAGCTCAACGCATTTTACTGCAAGTGGACTTTGCAGTCTGCATTCTTCTTCTGCTGCTGCTGCTGTTTGGGAGATTGACACATAGCATGCTGTGTTAAACTGTAGCTTCGGAGAGACCATCAGACCACCAAAATTAAACATGCAATTGAAGGAATATTATGAATTTCATGCCAAAAAAACTCGACATTCACTGGTTTCTCTCTGCAAAACTGTGCTTCTAATTGCATAACAGTGAAGATAAATGTCTCCACACAACAAATTTGTGTCATTTCGGGCCTCTTGTGGACATGCTCCAGTCTGGCTGCATCATTTCATCTGCCACACCTTTGATATTTACTCTTGGAACACACATAAATCTTTTAGCACGGTGAACCGTCCTCTACACGTCTCTGCTTCTTTTCTTTTTCCAGCTGCTGTTGTCCCTCTCTCTCTTCTGTCTGCTCTGTGTTCACAAAACGTGGTATGTAGGGGCGATGGCCGACATCGTCCCTGTAGTGCAAATGGTAGAGCGTTGTTGTGCCTTAGCCTGAATGTGCTAAAAGTATCAAAAGTAAAACTTGTTCTGCAGCAAAATGCTCCCTGTTAGCGTTTTACTAATATATCTGATGTTTTTCAATTAATATTACTGCTACATTTATGACTGTGTTTAGCTAATTTAAACAACTTTTAGCTACTATTGGGTCATTTAATCTGCAGCAATGCATCACATGCTATAAAATAATCCTTTGTTTGTAGCGTTGCTGTCCGCTGAGAACCTCAAAATCTTAAAAAAGTCAACTTTTCATGAGAAAAACAGCCACGTTTTCAGCTTTGTGATAATACATTTCCCAGCAAATCCAAGAGGGTTTTTAGATAAGTTTCTTTAGCTTAAGAAGCAGGAGAATTTTCTCAACCCATAAAGGAACACTCAATAAAAAACATTCAAAGTTTGGACAACATGGTTTTCACTGTACAGGGCGTGGAGTAAAAAGTACAATATTTGCCTCTGAGATGTAGTGAAGTAGATGCATAATGTTGCATAAAATGGAAATACTCAAGTAAAGTACAAGTACCTTGAACTTGTTCTTAAGTACGGTGCTTGAGTAAACGCACTGAGTTACATTTCACCACTGATGACATGAAACATTTTTTAACGTGAGGATTTACACAGTGATGCTCACTGTGATGAACTTGTCTGAGTTCTTTAGCTCATTAGAGAAGCAGCGTCATCCATCTCGACCATTAAGACTGATGCATCAGCGGATCATTTGAAGTGGGGGTGGGCGGGGGCTGGGGGGTGAAAAAAATGGTGAGATTCTAAATTTTTTTAATTTGCTCTACTAGATTTACTTATGATGGTTGTAATGACAAGGCGGCTGCAGTGTTTTGTACGTAGTTACGGCAACGTATTTTGCCTTTTTAAATTCACATTGGCTAATCGATCACTGAGAAACACCCTCAGTTGCCACCGAGATGATGTCAAGACAGCAAAGAAACGTGGATAGTAAAGCATGTGGATTTCCATTGGTCTGGACCTCACAGCCTGTTCCTTCTCAAAATATGAAAAAATGGAAAATTACACTGTGTTATCTGCTCTGTTCATGTGTTTCAAATGTCAGCATCATTTACCCCATGTTCAGTTTTTGTGTGGCGAGAGGGCTCCCTGTGCTAAGTGCCTGAATGCACCGGTGTGTTATCCATCACTGGGTCCCAGGGTGACTTCAGTGTGTGTGTGTGTGTGTGTGTGTGTGTGTGTGTGTGTGTGTGTGTGTGTGTGTGTGCGTTGGCGTGCGCCGGTACTGTAGGTGTGTTTTTGTGTGTCCGTATTTGTAGAGGTGTGAAAGAGAAACAGAGAAATGAGTAGGAGTGGGAGCAGAAGGAGGAAGAGGAGGAGGAGATGGTGGAGGAGGCTTGTACTAATGCCCTGGAGATGATTTAGAGTTTAGACCACTGAACAGCACAGAAAGCTCCTCCAGTTTTCTCCCACAGGACCACTCGGTGGCTTGTGGGGAGTTCAAGAGAAAACAGGATCCACCAGAGATCACTTCAGGGGAACGAAACAACAGTTCAAATGGTTTGGTTGTAAATCAAGTCATGTCTGTCTGTCTGTGCTCCGTTGCTTAAAAGGAATGATGCAAATGCATGTGTGGGCATAAATCAGGTTATCTGTGGGTCTTTAAAGTGACATTTGCATTTCTGAAATGATGGCTTATGAATATTTACAGTATCTGAGATTGTAGAGTTCTTAATTGTTTCATCGTGTAATGACAGGTTTTCATTAGAGCTCATTTTCGTGCAAATACGGAGATGGAAGTATTTTCAGAGTGATTAAATCCAGATGTAGAAAGAAAGAAAGTGAGGCAAAAACAATATTCGCTCTGACATTAAATATGCAACAACAAAAACATCGGACATCATTTAGATCGTTCAGTAGTCTCTGACATCAGTTGCTTATTTTTTTTATTTTACAAATGTTTGCATATACTGCGGCTAAATTAAAGGCGGTTTGTTGGGCAATATTCTTTAATGATGCAGTTTGACTGTATCACATATGGACATTTGGTGGCGGTAATGCACGAAGAAGTGCAGCCGTGTGCCAACAAAGGCAAGGAAGAAGAAAGCAAGCTACTGAACTTTGATGTAAACTTTGCACCATTTAAAATGTTCAAACAAATTGCTGTTTCATGTGGAAGGAAGCATATTAAACATATTTATTTGACTTCAAGGATTCTCATGCTTTAATGTCCAGATGCTTTGGTGACAAACGGTGTATGCAAGCATGACTTTCCTTTGCTAGAAAGCTCCACAGGGCACCTTTAATATTAAATTCGACTACAGCAAAGGGTTTTAAAAGCTCTATGAATCAGTAAAATGAAGAGAAAGTGATGGTGATATAATAGATTGTTCATGAAATACAGTCGCATTACAAATTGTACAAGTCTGAGATGGTGGAGCTGTGTTTTCTGAACATGCACATGTTACATGTACACGTGCGTGCAGGCATGTACGAGCCGACGGGGGGGTTGCGTGGAGTGCTGTTACAGAGGGAGCGAGGTCACCAAAGAGCGCACCACACACTGGCCTCGACTCCTGCTCCTGTCAGCCAGAACTCTGCACATGTGTGTACGCGTCAAGTCACTGGCCTTTCTGGCCGTACACCAACACACACACACTCAGTCATCTAATTTCCTGCGTCCAGCCTCACCTCTGTGCCCAGCAGATTATAGATATTACCTCTAAGTGGATGCAGACGTAAAAGTTTATAAGACCGGAAGAAAATATGTATGTAAGTGCGTCTTAGCTAGAGAGCACCTGGGGAAAATGATTTGCTCGCTCTCAGCTGCAACAGGTAAAATGGCTTTTTGGTGAGGAAAAAAAAACATTAAAGACTGTCAAGGAAACGAGAAGACAAAGAAATATGACATGTAAAACGACGGGTTGACTAAAGCGAAACTGCAAAAGAGCACAGAAGCTGACGTGTGAGCCGTCAAGACGAAAGGGAAAAGTAACAGAGAGAGGCAACTGGCGCTGGCTGTCACTTGCTTTCCCTGCTGTGGCTGACAGGTGTTTTACATTATTCCGTGGGTGAAGGAAAACCACACATACCCTGCCGCCTGTGCGTCTCCACGCTGGACTTTGAATGAATTCCATATAGGCCTCAAGGTCGCGGCACTTGTTCGTGCACACTAAAGGCAGAGTAAACTTTCCATTGAAGGAGAAAATGAAATAAAACCACCGCACTCGCAGCATTAGGACTCTCGTTTGAAAGCAGGAGCAGAGAGGTGCCTTGTGTTCTACCCCAGAGCCACTCCAAGCTTTCCAGCGCTGAGGGGGATTCATACTTCAGAGGGGAGTGGAGATAAGGTTCGTCTGAGGAGAGCAAGTGTTCACAGCATCTTTCTTCCTTACCTCACTTTAGTTTGTCTTTTTCTTATTTTTCAGTGTGCAGATTTTTCCACATTTTGCTGCCTTCCCACAACAAACACGGTATTAATAGTTTTTGCTTATTTGCAACCTTCCATTCACACTAAATGAACTCTGTCACGGAGGGAGGATTGCTTTGTTCTTGCTCTACAAAGCACCATGTTTGTGTGTGTGTGTGTGTGTGTGTGAGTGGACAACAGATGAAAAGCCTATTTCTTATACAATTAAATAATAAGGATCCTGCCTGGCCTACAGAATGCATTTTCTGTCAAGAAAGCTTTAGCAAAGCAAATGCTCACCATTAAGTAGCACTTTACAGCTAAGATCTTCAGTATCTTTAGTCACTCCACCACACACGCTGCTCAAAATGTGGCATACAGTCAGGGAGGCTTATTCTTGTGTTGTGCACAGCATGAATCATTCTCAGTAATAGCATCACATAAATGATTAAAAAGTAACGATGTCGATGGTCTAGACTGCTCATCAATTCACCCCCACAAAGAAAAGAAATCATAACCAATCCGGTAGTAAAAACAGCTTTGCTTTTCTTGCAGCGATTGACTTTTCTGGGAATCAGGAATCTGCCATAATAATCGCAACCAGCAATTTGAGGGTTTGGCTGTGAATAAAAACATATCAGATTTACAGCAGCTATAGGATTTAATTGACTCATGAGGATGCTGCGCAGATTTGCACATATGCACACAAACAAATGCGCTCTTAATAACGAATAACACGTGGATGCGCATACGCAGCACACATTCAGCTCCGTTATTGCGTACAACAGAGCTCCTCAGCAGCGGAAACAACGACATGCGCAAAGGGCAGAGAGGACATGAGAGGGCACACACACGGACACACACACTCACGCGAGGCGTGTGAGGTAATGCAGAGCCACGTCTGATTTGTGCAGCGGAAGTCAGAGGTGAGAGGTGTGAGGTCTCTGGGTGTCGATGAGGAGCGCAGAGGCGGATGTTGCTGTAAACTCTCCACACCTTTTTTCTAGTTAAACAATCTGTCACACTTTCTTTTTCTTGCACTTTTCTCGCTTGTTTCCTTTCTGTCAGGATTTATTTTTGCTGCTTTGAGAGTGAATCCTTGGTGACTGTAGCGAGGCGTTATTCTGTATTAATTTTTTTCAGCGCTTGGATTAAACTATGTGAAATGAGTATTTGTTCTAACCCAAAATTTCTATTTCTGTCCTTTCAGGTGTGTCTCTCCAATGCTCTTGGCCCCTGAGGCCTGAGGAGAAGTGAGCCAAGCCCGGGCCCCCATGGGACGCCCTGTGACCCAGCATGCACTGCTGCTGCTGCAGTGCATGCTGGTCCTGCGGCCTGGTGGCGTGGCCGGTAGGAGAGGGCCGGTGCTGCTGCCTGAATCCCCCTGTCATAAGACGGAGCACCCACTCATCCCACACTCAGGTAAGTGTTCACAGGATCAAACATGCACACACACCAGGGTGAGACGATCGATTCAACTCATTAGTTTTCTATTTCCCTCCTTAATAATGTGGATTTTTTTGTGTGTGCTTTATGTAGTTATTTATATCCTTCCATTCCTCCCTCCCTCCATTCCCTCACTCTAACCTTAATCACATTATTTCTCCTCTGACATTGCCTTCCTTTCACTCTCCACAAGGTTAGAGTTACAGACCATATATGAACATTTTCTGGGCTGTTTCAGGGCATTTTGCTGTTGCGAGGAGACATAAACACCCTTGGGCACATGTTGTCAGCTCTTAGTTGGAAGCAAAATGATGACCAGAGGGAGAAAAAAAAAGTACAGACGCAAAGTACCTTGATATTTTTATTGGGTATCTCATTAGCTCTCTTTCTCTGACAGTTCCTGTCACTTGCCCCCGACAATGGCTGCAAATGAGATATTGACTGGAACGTTGGGATTGCATGTTGCTGATGTCAAAATGCAAAAGAAATGCTAGTCTGCTTTTTAGAAAGTAATAAAAGCAGAGCTGACCACTTTTCAGTTTAGTTCCGAGTGAGATTTCGGTGAAGTCGGTGCATTTTACCATCAGGCCTTCTGTTACATTGCCCACCACAGGTCAGAGTCATCATCAGCCCCCACAAATTCTTTTTAAAAGGTTCACACAATCCTAAAGCATTTACAGTTGAAAAAACAAGTCTATAATCATGGTCAGTGATGAATAAGTGTTGTTCATCAGCGGACTTTCCAACCTCCGGACATTATAGCCTAAATGAGACCAAACCCAAGCAGGGTGTGTAGAGATCTTCCCCCAGAGACCTGCTCATTTCAGAGACACTTTTCCTGCATTCTAGTCAGTTTCTGGATTAATTTTGTTGCAGAAAGGTGGGAAAATGTGACTCCCAGGAGAGTCTGGCTGGTTGGCAAGTAGCTACATCCACAAACACTAACACTGTATGACAAGTACATGAAGGAGAACAACACGTTGTTCAAGGACAGTGGATCTTCTGGATCATTTTGAAAACAAACTAGATTTTATTAATCTAGAAAGCCATCCTAGAAATAGAAGAGAGGGAAATAGCTCTTATCTGAACAATTTTGTTTGCGTTTTGTCATATTTTTCTTATTGATTACGCCAGAGGTGCTTTCACATATATTTACTGATAAGACTTCAAAGGTAATTCATGGTGTGACACCTTGGCAGCTCGATTAAGCTGTTAACCAATGGTCCTGTCTGACAGATAAGAGCTCGTATAAATACCAATACATGATGATGGTTTGATTTTTTAAATTTTTAGTACTCACCTCCAGTCGCAGGTCACGTAATTGGTGAACCTAATTAATCTAACCTAACTTGTCTTAATCACATTAAATCTATTTTTTATGAATATTTCAATTTGTCATATATGTGAAATTGAAGAAGAAAGTGAGGAACAACTCGACATAAATGAGAGAGAGAGTTTTTTTTTTTTTTAATGTGTGTGTGCATCTCTGTCAACTAAAGCTAAACTAAACTGTGTGCTTTGGGCTCTGCAAAAAGCCTGATGTTCAGACTTAGTCTTCTGTGCACAGAAAGCCTATTTAACATATAACTATATTTTTCATGAAGTAGTGGCTTTGAGGCTTCCTCTCATTTGGCGAGAGATCTGTTCGGGCAGCATGCGAGCGTGTTGGCAACCCTGTGTGTTGTTAACCAAAAATGTAAAATGATGTTATATCACTAGATTTCAGTATTGAGATACAATTACATTCATGCTTTTGCATTATACTAAACTATAAATATATTATTGGGAATCATGAAAGAGTTTCGGAGACACAGAGCGTACTCGTGTAATAACTTACTCGAGCCTGTGAGAGAAGCTACGAAGCTGCCAGAGGAGCCGCTCACTCAGATTAAAGGATGTATGGGAATAAATTACAATATGATACATTTGTGTATATTTCTCACTTTCTCCCGATGGTCTGAACGTGGGAACGTGTGAAAAGTGTCAACTGTGTGGGTCTCGGTTAATGCATTGGAGTTGGCAGCCATGCAAACCTAGTAACAGTATCACTCTCAAGAAAGGACTGTCCAAGTGAAAAACTTCAACAATTGGTTTAAAATTTGCCAGAACCTAAATGGAGTTACTCGAACCCTTTGATTATAATGTTGCCACACTTTCCTGATTCTAAAAAGGTGAATTTAATGTTTGTTAAACCCGTACTTCAGCTATGATTGAACAGTGATTGCCCATCTTAGCAATCATAGCTAGGAAGCAGTCGAAGTCGAAATGTTGTTTAAACATTGTCATACTGAGCATTTAAAGAGTTTGGAGGCTGTTGTCTTCTTTTTAGCCTCTCCTAAACCAAAAACACATAAGTGTTATTTGCTCTAATGTAAGTTGCAATTATTAGCATGTCCAGCTCATTCTTTTAGCACAGTATCATGTGAATGTATATAGCCGTCAAGTACATATTCAAAACCCCTTTTACTACATCTTTACGATAAACGATACGGCTAGAAACATTAAAAAGTCAGCCGTAGATGTAATTTTCAACCAACTTAATGTTAGCTTTATTAGCTAGCTAGCTACAGCTGATTCCACCAGACAGCTGTCATTTCGGACTGCAAAATTGAGGGTTTGCCGACCAGGAAAGTGAGACCTGCTTTTGTCAGCATTGTTTAAAAAATTATTAGGAATTTCGCTGTAAAATGTAAATGTGTTTTGTGAGTAGAGCAGCAATAGCATAGGCTAACGAACAGATGGAGGCGGAGTGATCGGTCAGTTGTGGACTTTTCTGGTTACTCCTTTATTGATAACATAATTTATAAAGATTTCAGGTTGCCCAGAAAAGCTTCCTCCTCTCTTCCCTTTCCTTTCTTTCCATCTTTGTCCCTTCCCTCGAGACGCGAAGCAGACACAGCCTTCCTCGTAGGCCTTCGGTTACTACACGGCCCTGCAGTTTTCAGATACAGCATATCCCGCATCAGATTTCATCGTCCTTATCCTCTATCTTGCATTGCTATTGAACGACTAAACTGTAATGAAATGCTGTGAAACTTAGTCGAAACAAAGTATCGATAGCGATCGATGCAGCCCTGTCTGCCCACTGTGAAGCAGCAAAATGTCATTGAGCTGTTTTCAGTCGAGCGGAGTCCCAATCAGATAATCACGTAGCACTCTGTCTGGGGTGAAACCAACTAGAAGAACAAGGTCACCGCGTGTGTCCAAAGATCCACATGCATGCAGAGACTCCCATTCAGTATAACTGCCCAGGACATTCATAAGCAGCCCTTTCTTCACAGTCTTTGTCACCTCGCTTTTAGCTGAGGTGGCACTCTTCCCTCTGCGCCAATTGAGCGCCAATGATGGTGACTAACTGCCCAGCTAACGCGATACGTTCCCGCCTTGCGCTTTCTGCACAAGGGGGATCACACGGGTCAGCTGTGGTCAATGCGTTTGTGTTCTCTAATGTACCAGAATGGCCCATTAAGCTCCAGCGGTTTAATGCTCTGGTTGAAATATGGGAGCATTAATAAAAAGGGTCGACATTACAGTTAGCAATCAGGCATGGTTCACTAACAGCCTACTGTGAAAGAAGAGGCGCTCAGAGGCTTCCCTCTCTGTGGCTCAGCGTCTTTGGTCTGAATGATCAGCTGTGACGGGAGATTATTTTTATAGTTAAAGCCTAAAGGTCAGTTTATTCAGATTACCAAAAAAAAAAAAAAAAACCCACTTTCATCTTAACTGTACTCATGTACCTCCAACCACACACATACTTTTGGTTTTGTTTGTCTTTGAATTTTTTGCTGCCATGCCAGTAAAATAAATTCAACTTGTGGTGCTGGGAAAACCAGGAGTTTGAGGGGGTGTTCAGAGCCGGAAATTTCCCTACTCACTGGGCGGTTGTTTTCTCCCCCTTGCGACGACAGCAGCGCACAACAAAGTAGTAAATTTCCAGAACAGTCACTCCTTCTTAAAACCCTGGTTGTTAATTAAATCACGGCGATGAGGACTCAGCCTTGATGCTCTACCAGGTGAGCTACTGAGGGTCCGGAGGGTTTTTTTTCGCTGTCACGTACCCCTTTAACACAAGTTTTATCATTGCTTTGTTTATCCAAACCTTATTTATACACATCTTGTATAATAATCAGCACCTTTGCCAAGCAGCTGCTAATTCCCATGGTCTTGTGAAGATGTCCAATAATCTTTACCGTCACGGTCATATATTTGCTTGTTTTTTTAATAACTTTCCTTTCATGGGCTGATGACAGTCTTTGTGCGGTTCAAAAACACCTCATTGTTGCAAGTTGAGCAGCATACAAAGCTTTTTCAGAGACTGCCAAATTACAGCCCTTTCTCTTTTTTTGGCAATAAAAGCAAAAAAAAAAAAGCTGAGTCTTTACAGAACACGCCGACACATATACACATACGCACATACGGGCGCATGTGTGCGCACACAGCAGTGTGTGAGGGAAGAGAAACCTGTTGTTAAACCTATTATCGTTCTCTTTTGTGAGTCATGTGCTCCATGTAATGTAGCGTAATCCCTGGTTGTTGAGAATGTGCAGAGCGAGGCTGCCATGGCTCCTCTTCAGCCGAGCCGGGACGACTACAAACGCATTAAACGCGCCCCTGTGGATCGCAACAGCACAACACTCCCGCTCCACTCAAGCCAGCCCCATCCTTTCGGACATACGCACACATACGTGTAGAGGCTTGTTGGACTCTTAAATGAGCATGAAGTCAATCAGAAAGAAATAGTTTGACATTTTGTTAGATACATGTGTCTGTATGCTAAATTTTAAGCCACAGCCAGCAGCTGGTTATCTTAGCTTAGCATAAAGAATGGATGCGGGGGACAGCTAGGTAACAGGTAATCTGCCCACCAGCACCTGTAAGCCTCTCTCACACAACAACATATTAAACCACAAATTGATGTGCTTATACATTGTTTTTTGTACAGGTTAGCTAACAGGATATGATGTGTTCATTAGTGAGCTAGTTCTATGCTAAGAGGCTGCTGTCAGGAACTCTCCTCTTGTCAAGAAAGCAAATTACTCTTTTAAAAATTACTAAAACAATTTGTCAAACAACAGAAAATTGATTGACCAAACTTTTGGAACTTATTAATCATAAGTCATTTATCATGTCAAAAATGATGTAGTTTGATGTAGCAAATGTGAGGACTCTTTGTTTTCTGTGTTAAATTGAATCAAATGTTAGGATTTAGGACCTTTGGTGGGACAAAACAAGCAATTTAATAACATCACCTTGCACTTTTTCAAAATTTTCTGACATTTTATAGGTTAAACAATTACTCAGAAGAAAAATTAAACAGATTAATCAACGGGAGAAAGAATAATCTACTCTGGCATTAGATAGAAACATTGTCTTCCTTTGTTCTCGGTTGGAGGTTGATAGTAGGTGAAGGGTATTTGGAGATAAAAGAGTGATATGCTGCTTTCTCTTCGTAGCCAGTGCCACAGGACCTGCTGAATTAACTGAACAGCTCGCAGTCTCTGGTCACTGGTCTGGTGAAGAAGGAGTTAAACAATACAGAGCTCAAAGACTGGTCGTGACCCGTCATGGGAATCCAAGGTCAAGCTTTGTCTGAGTGTGCTCCAGTGACAGCGTTTCTCTCTCTCTGAGTGATTGTGGCCTGACTGTGGAAGGGTGTGGCTCACATGGGTTTGACCCCACTGGGGGATGGCGGTTTTCTGACTTGGCACAACACTTGGCTGACAGAACTGCTACTGTGGTGCAAGGACGCTGTAGTCTAAAGAGCGCTTTCTGCTTTGTATGGTGGTTTTAGAAATGTAGGGTTTCAGAACGAAAGTACACTGTTGAGTTCGGCAGCTACGTTCAGAATGTTTATCCAGAAGGTACGCTTTCACGAAAACTCGCCTGAATATAGCTCCAGCGGAGATCCAATGTAAATCTGTGTAATTTATAGATTCTTTTAGGAGGCGTCGAAAGCCTTCACCCCTGTTGGTAAAGGCTATGTTTTGGCGAAGATGAGCGAGCATTTGTAGTGTTATTGTAGCTTAAAGCCACTGAGATATACTGTATTAATAAAGTGTTGTATTTAACAAGTGTTCCTGGGTGTCGGCTTGAAGGCTTTTAAAGGTTATAAACTGTGGTGTAAACAATGCCTTCACAGGCCAAGCTGAGGGCCATGTCTCTGAGGAGTGGAACCAACAGACTTGTTTTACAGCCACAGGCTGAGCTCAGCTTTTATCATCCCTGAAAGGCTACACATCGTTAGAGGGAGGGGAGTAAAGGAAGGAAGGGAAAAAAAAACAAAACAAATGGAATAGCATTCATAAATGCAACAAGCTACAACTGCTATGAGAGATCTTTTAATTGGTCATTTGGGGGCTTTTTAAATTTAAAGTCCTCCAAGGTGTTTGAAGCTTCAGTTCAAAACATGAACTCTGCTCTATTCATGTCCAAGGTCAACTATGTTCCAGCCATGTTTTATTTTAATGGATGACAGGCTGCCCATGGCATGAAGGAGGCCCTCTCCATATTTTTGGATTTGTACGTCTTTCATTTACCCGCTGCAATAAAAGTCCCACATGTCATTTCCTTACGTATTTATTTTCTGCTCCTTTTTCGTCAAGTGGCCTGAAGAGATTTCATCGTCTCATTGAGGTTGCCACCTGTCCCCCGCCCCCCAGACCGGAGGACTCTGCTCCTAAATACGCATTAGATTGAAATATTCTATTGCACACTTATTTGTGGTTTCACAGCGGTTTGTTTTGCATGATTCACCTGCTGCCCCGGGGGCCACAGCGCTGCCACGGTTATTTGAGTTGCAGGACTTGAAGCTGCAAAATGTGCTTGTTTTTCTTGCTTGAAATAACATAATAGGGAAAAAAAACCTTCAAGCGCAGAGCCATGTGTGAAGGTCTTGGCCGACCTCGCCTTTTGCTTTAGACTTTCTCTGACGGAGCAGGTGTTTGTTTTTCGGGCCCGCTCGGCCAAATGGTTTCCTCACATCGACTTGACCAAATAGTTGCCATTCTTTCTGCTTGCCCAGTACCACAGGGCTGCATTTAGAGTGAACCGACTCTTCATTTATGTGAGCGCCTGCTGCCACACTCTATTTACACTACTCACAGAAAAGCCATTCATGTTTCAGAATTGGTTCCACATGTTGCCATTGTTGCCGGCCTGGCAGCGCTGTAGAGCACTAACTTAGAGGGCTGGCAGACTGAAGACTGGCGTGGCCTCTGATGCAGGGTGTAAATATTTATACATCCTGTCATTTTGTCTTTGTGTCAACTGCTCCGTGTCAGAGCGGGGAATAACAATCGGGATGTGAGTGATGTGCTGTTCTATTTTGAAGAGGAGGAAGACAGGGGTTAAGGGGATAAGATGGGACAGAGAAAGGGGGGGGGGGGTGTTTAAGTGTGTGTGTTCGCTGGTTTCATGTTGGCTCACAGCCCTGGCTGCTCTCTGCATTTTCATCCCAATCCATGTGTGTGTGTGTGTGTGTGTGTGTGTGTGTGTGTGTGTCTGTGTGTGCGATTACGCCTCCGTCTCATCGGAAGCCAGCCCCACTGATTCAGGCAGCTTCTGTACAAGCATGGCTGTGATGTGATTACATTATCACATGCATTTATAATGCAGCTGATATGAGCCCATGTAATATGCAAGGCAGGCCCGAAATCTAGGAAGTGAGATGGGGAATGGGATTTGTTTATTTGGGGGGGGGGTTGCCCTACTGTTTCGTTTTTCTGCCAGGTTAACGATAAGGTTGTGTTTATGGGAGTATAAAAACCTCCCCAGGTGCCCTGAAAATGAGCTATTGCAACCCATCCAAGAACAAATAAATATCACAACTTAGATCAGAGTTGGTGATGAGTGGTGCAACCTGCAGTGTTGTTTTTGAGAAATCCTTCCAAGTGTGCCACATTTAGTTGCCCTGTAGTAAACCCAAACTATGATCCGCTAAACCCTGGTGAGTTTGACTTTGTGGAGCTCTGTATATTTAGCTCCGCAGCCTTGGGAGGGCCCATCCACGCTGGTCTTGAATGTTTATGAATGGTCCTTGGCCTCATCACAAAAGGCCATAAATCCTTTGAGCGCTGGTGTGCTCAATTAAAACCTTTTGCCCCTTTTGCACACTCCGACAAATATCCTCCCTCCTCTCTTTCTGTCTCACGCACACACATCCGGGCGCACACACTCGCACACATACTCACGCACTCCATCACCCCGTTAGCGAGCCTCCCCTGGTGAGTCAGGGAGATTTATGGGGAGAAGCTGGGTTCGTCAAGTGCCGTCTTCCCCCGGGGGGTGTCACAGCTACATTTGTATTCCAGGAATCCTCTCGATGGCGTGAAAAACAAGCCCAGTGGAGCCAAAGGATTGGCACATCCAAAACTTTGTGTCTCCCTCCAGAGTAAGCAGAGCAGCAGCCATTAAGCAAAATGAATTCTTCTGGGGTGAAGTTGGTCGTGATCTCCAAGATATTTATTTTACCGCGGCTAATGAAAATGTATTAGCGCTGGGGAACCAGACGCGAGATGCTTTTTTTCCTCTTGCACTTCTCTTGTAGTCATCACTGGAGACTCGGAAAGAGAACAAGGGAAAACGCCTTTTCATGCAGTGGCGCTGCTGTCTCGCAGCAGATGATATTGTTTTGTTAGGAGAGCCAGAGTTTGGTCCCACCGCGTGAGCTGGAGGAGGCAGATGTTCTTTGGAGGCTCCCGTTTTCTTGCTCTGTTTGTCCTCGTTTTGGAGCGCTCAGAAATCCCACGTTTGTCACCGAGAACCCGGAGTGTTTGCTTTTGATGCAGTGAAGGGAGAGCGTGCTTTCATTTGAAATGCTGTCTGACAGGTGTGCCTGAAGAAGCAGATAATGTGTTTCGAGGAGGACATTCAAGCTGTCCTCTCCCTCTGTTCCGGCTCTGATGGAAAGCTCCTTGGTAAATTAAAAAAAAATCCCTTTGAAATTTTTTTTTTTTTTTTTTTGTCTGGAAATATCTCACAAATGTAGTGATGAACAATAATGTGGCAAAGACTGCTGAAAATTCAGCAAATGTAGATGTCTTGCTATTGAAAATGTCCAGTATATAGTGATGATTTCTGCAAGTGTCTGCAAGACCTGTGCACAGTAATGTAAGTAATTATGACCACAGTTCAAGTATGTGACGAGCAACTGACCACCCTCGACTAAACTTGTTGGGTAACCAGACGATAGACAGGCCGTCGTCATCGCACGGCAACCACCAGGGGCCTGTAATTCGATTGGTCAGGGGTTAATGGGTTGGGCGCCATGAAAACAGGCACGTTGAGGATAAGATGTCAGTGTCTGTCTGGGATGTCTCTCTCGCTCGCTCTTCACTTGGTCATGTATTCACCATACCACGCTGGAGGAGACAAGGTCAATTCCCATAAACAGTCAGATCTTCATGGTTGAGCTGCCGTATACATTTCCCTGAGAGCAGTCAATCAACAGTAGTGATGGTTTACAGACGGCAAAGATTACCCGCTGAGTCACACGCAGCTACATTTCACCGTGTTGTACACATTCACTTGTGCATGAAGGTCTCGGGTCTCACTTTTGTTTTGGTGGATTTTAAGACAAAGAGGCTGACAAGCATTAATGTAAGAGCACTGTGAACCGTGCAAAATGATTTTTTGAATGAGTGACCTTATCAACCGAGGACTGCTCGAAGCATTTTTGTTCGCTATTCCCTCGCTGTTCTCTTTAGAGTTCCTCTCCTGGCATTGATTAAACCCCTGAAAACTCATCTCTGCTCATCAAAATTACATTTTAAAAGTCTTTTTAATGAAAAAAATCCCTTCATGCCTTAAAATGGCACAGATGTAACTCTGCACCTTTGCCTCAGTTCATTATGCTCATATCTGTGATTATGCAAATAGTCCCCGCCTCTATCCCCACCCATCCCTCCACCGCTCCCTTGCATCTTGAGCAGAAAAGCTACCTGCTCACCTTCGACCCTTTAATTACCTCATCTTATCTCACTAACGTTACACTAGCGGCTTGTGAGGACGACCTTTATCGAACGTTTGCCAGAATTTTCTTCATCAACACCTCCAAGCCATAATAATTGTCCTGGTAGCATTTGATATGAATAATCATGTCACTTAGCAAGATAATGTTGGCTAATATTAACTAGCACACTGCAGATATGCTGGACGTAGTCAACGGATAAAACATGAGAAAAATGATCATACACTACCAACGTGTCCACAAGGTCACAAGCTTTTTCTGTCTTGCGTTGTCAGATCCTTTGCTTACATACATGAAGGCTCGCCATTTCTCTGTTTGCGACTTTGCAACCAAAAGCAGAACATTTTTTCATCGGAGGGAGTCTTTAAAAATAATATTACAAACAAACAAAATACTTCAAATGAGTCAAGTTAGGTCAGCTTACCAAAAACTGTCAAGAGGACTTGCCGTAAAACACAGTTTCACACATTAGTTTCAAATGGGTACGTTCAGTTCTCCGTTCACCAAAAACATGAGCACATTCAATGAGCTCATCCAGAACACTGCTCACATTACTGTCCTCAGGTGTCACATTTTTTTGTCGGGAATCTGCTGTTTCTGGATGGTAAACCGAAACTTTCCTGATCTCAAATGAAATATTGTTAATAACTGAGATAAAGCTTCATGATATCATCGTCTTACTGTATGTGGCAGGTAGCAGACCCCCCACACGGCTCATTATTTTTAATTAGCCCTTCCTCTTCAGTCTATTATTGCAGGCTTTACTGATGTGTGCCACCAACAGTTTGCACCTGCCAATAATGCAGCATTACTGCCCTATAACTACTGTAATCTCAATTATAGTCTGAAACGCTGCTACTGCTTTCTTGTGATTGCTCTAGTATTTACATCACAAATGCTACACAGCATCACTGAATATGAGGGAAAGGTTGGAACAAAGCTTCAAACCAGAACAAAGGCAGTAGCGGAAAAACGTGCTGCTATTATAAATGTGGCCTTTAAGGAACCCCGCTCTCTGAGTGTCTTCAGAAAAGTTACAGCAGCCCTTTGAGCACTGATAATTCATCAACACAGCTGTCGTCTGCAGTCATAGACTCTCCGCTCTGATTGGCTCACTGTTGTTGTGTCCTGCGGTGTCGTTGGCAGAGATGGAGCAGTGGATCTTCAGGTTCAAGGCGGAGGGTACGGTGGATTACTCACAGCTGACCTTTGACCCCGGCCAGAACGAACTAATCGTCGGTGCCAGGTAACATAAATCTGAGTTTGTAATTTTCTCCTTCTCTCTGTCTCATTTTCTCTTGCCTCCTGTCTCTTTCCATTGTTGTCTGTCCTTTTATTGTCTTGTCTTTCATTCCCCATTTTTTCAGTGTTTGGTGGTGCATTGCATGAGTAATGATCAGTTTCTCTATAGATGTGTTCAAAAGCCAGAGAAAAATTGCTTTGGGGATTGTTTCCAAGTCTATTGTCTTTGTCAAGCCCAGCCAAGTGTGTGTGTGCGTGTGTGTGTGCGTGTGTGTCTTTGCAGTTTCTCTGATTTTCTGATTGAGACACAGAATTTGAAAGGGATTGCACACATTTAGTGATAAACAATTTGGCTTTTAACTGTGCGTTTTTGCAGTGTTCATGCATGCATGTGATAAAATTAAATCCTGTGTGTGTTCGTGTGTGTGTGTGTGTGTGCGTTAAGACTGGGTATATACATTCACACTGTGTGAGTCTCTGGCTGATGAAGTGCGCTCTGCACTTCACTTAATGGCTTAGCTGTCAATAGACAGAAACACTCAGTACGACGTGAACAGGAGATAACTGAGGAGCCAGCAGGAAGAAACAACAACAAACAAAGTGAGCCCAGGGAATTTACTAATGCACCCAAGGAACTTAGATGGAAAAGGTTAATTAGGTCCAAGATGTGAGTGAATTCCCCTGGCAGAATTATGTTATATCTGTGTAAGATAATATAATATAATGTGATGTAATGTAATGTAATGTAATGTACCACAGAAACAATGTTTCTGCTGGCCATTTTTTATTTTTAGTTGGTATTTGGAGCACTCAAAAAAATCAAATAAGAGATTTAGTTCAATTTTCGGTGCCAACTCGACGGCTGTTGAGTGTCTAACTGTGAAAGGCGATGTGGTTGGATGGATGGCTGCAGGCTGGGTTAGAAGTATGAGTGATAATGGAAGGAAAGAGGGATCGATGCAAATATCAATACAGTAAAACAGGGCCGTGGCCACGCTGAGACCTGGCTGATAGCCACTCTTCAGGAGATAGATAGATCTCCGTGAAAGTGTTTGTGCCTTTGTGTGTGTGTATGTGTGCTGGAGTGATTAAAGAATGATTTTCCCTTCGAAATGAGACATCTACTTTATGAAAAAACAATACTTTCTCTTAAAAAATAATTGCTGATGTGAAAAATGTTGTTGTTAAAGCTGTTGTGAGATCTCTGCCTGCAAAACAGTTCTTAAGCAATGCAATGAAAATCTTTCAGGTTCATGATTGGCTTATGGGACAAAAACTACAAAATATGGATAATTCAGAAGTGTGAAAGGAGAAGAAATCACAATAATTAATGATTTAAGTCCTAATTGTCAAATTGCATATGATCTCATCCTGTTAATGGTGTATAATGGTTTTAGTAGACAGTCCGACACATCGTTAGTCAGTATATTCAATATTCCCCTTGAGAGGGCGTTCATTAGAACCTAATGTTTCTTGAAAAGTTTTACATGCCAATGAAGCCGTTCTGTTTGTGCTGCGCAAATTTGAAAAGCTTCAGGCGAGGCAGGATCGGCACTTATTAGAGTGAGGTTTCACCACCAGGCTTTGATTTTCTCTCGATCTCTGTCTCTCTCTGTCGCTCGCTCCCTGTTTCTCATGCACACAAAACTGGAGCCGTTAGCAGCATACAGTAATATGTTTTAGCGCTGCTTTATCTAATCGGTTTTGTCTCCTAATTATGGGCTGGCCAAACTGAGAGGTGCATCACTTGCTGCGGTGATTGAATCCAACAATGGCCGGAATTCACTCTCACAGCTCCTCATGCCGCCCGTGAAAAGGTTCAGTTTAACTGCAGGGGAGAAAACTTTAGAAGCTTCTGAGGCAGCAGTTTTCAACGGGAACCCCACTGATTTTACACATCAAAGTGTCTTTACAGGTCTTGGGGAGTACTACCGCACATGTGAATAAAGCTGTGTGAAATCTTTTGACACTCCAGAGGGAGCGTTACAAAATCTGATAAATTGCCTCAAGTGATGTCACCTGAGTCAGCGAAAAGTTGTCTGTTTCCACTTTAACCAGTTTAAGTCTGCATGCCGCCTTTTTTTGAAGTGAAATCCCTTTGTACTGGTGGCACTATGGGTGAAGATGAAAGAACTGGAGAGAGAACACAGATAAAAACTGTGCAGAGCTTTGGCCTTTGAGCAGAGATGCTGTAACATGCACACATCTTTTTTTTTTCTTGGTTTATTTGCAGAAATGCCGCCATCGACTTACACACTTCCTTCTTTTTACAGAAACCACCTCTTCAGGCTGAATCTGGAAGACCTGACACTGATCCAGGTGAGTGCTAATTCTCTTCCCTCTCTGTCTTTCGGTTCCTTCCTCAGTCTGACTCACCCACTTTTCTGAGTGAATATCTACTCAGTCTGTCTGCTCATATGACTCGTACAGTCACACTGGCGCTGGCATCCAGAGCGTCGACTGCCTCCAACAAATGCCACGCTGCAGTCATAGCGTGCTGCCAGCTTCCACAACTTAAAGCCGTTACAGAAAAATGGTTTAACATTTCAAATGTCACAACAACTTCCCATCCAGTGGAGTGACAGTAGGTTTGGTCGACGGTGCTGTGGGTTGATACACAGAGGGAGGTAAAGAGTGTTTAAATCCAATTTGAAACTGTACATGACATATACTCTGCAGCTGTACTTTTCCACATTTTGCGGGGAATTAACAGCATGTGCAATTTCTTTAATGTGATTCAACCACTTTGGTTAAACTGTCCTGCTCATCTCCAGCTAGCAATGTCAAAAAAAAATCCACAGGAGAGAATCAAATGATCTCAAACATGAAACAGAAATTAAAGAATGATAACTTCAGGGCTGGAGTGTCTGCCTGTGATGACATGTTGTAAAATTTGCACAAAATATGCATACAAAAATAGAAGTAGTCAAGGTAGCAATTATACTGGTTTGTCTTTCATCTCCCTTCCTCTTTCTGCAACCTCCCATTTTTCCTTCTTTTTTCACACTTGAGCCCACACGCCCCTATGGAGCTAAGCATTTTGTGACCCACTGAGCTACCATACAAACACTGACACATCGACGGGTTTATTTCTAGGTGGTAGCAGCAAGGGTTCTTTGATGATTAGACAACTCCTAATGTTTGCCATTTACACCCTGGAAAACCATGGGAGAGGATGAGGGGGGAGAGATAGAGAAACAGTGGAGTGAGAATGGCTGGATGGAACAAAAGGAGACTGGAGGGAGCGGTGCTATAAATCCGCCTGGAAAGGCAAAATGAGAAAAACGTTCAGATGAAATGAGGAGCGAGACTGAGTGTGTTGGATGGGAAGGAGCGAAGGGCGGCACACACAAAGGAATCAGGGAGCAGCGAGAAAGACAGAGGGAAGAAAGCAGAGAAACCCCCCACGGAGAGAGACGAGGATTCACGCAGAGCCGGTCTTTTGTGGCTGCTCGCTGGGACGCAGATGCTTTTTAAAGATGCTCTGTGCCATCCACGCACCCAATCATCACCCCGTCTTTATTTCATCCTGCGCTCGGCTGCCACTGCAGAATCAGCGAGGAGATTCCACCGGCCCGATCAACCCCTCATCTCCAAGACATCTTCTCATAAGAGAATAGGACCTGGTAATCCCTGCCAAGGCCTGGGGCCAATGTATGCTGACCCGTGCGCTAGTCCTTACTTTGCATTTGACTGGATCAGGCCTATAGAGTCAAGGGGGAGGCTAGGTTTGAAGTGCTATTCTTCCATTCGCCTCCCTCTGAAATCTGTCTTTCCTTCCTCCTTTTTCACCCAGACATAAAACCGGAGACACGTTGCACAGAGATTTGGTTGCCTCTGTGGCCTGCTTTACATATATTTGTCATTCTTGTTGATGTTGGATATGAAAGACTTGAATGGATTTTCCCTTTGGCACTGTTGCTCACATTACATGCATTGCTGATTGATTAAATAGATTTACAAGGGAATATGGTGCCGAAAGTGCCAGAGCGCACAAAGAAAGTTGCGGCACAAGCAGTCGTTAGTATTTCAGCGCGCTTTATTTCGGTTGCACCGAGGTTCAAAAGAGTTGCGTGAGGTTCTTTTTTTTCCTTTCTTTCCTGCAGAAGGAAAACAAGCTAAAAGCTACACCTACGCTTGTCTTTGTGATTTCACCCCATCCCCATGCATCAGCCCTGTCAGATAATGCCCAGTGGCAGTGATTTGTTCTTGCATGGCTGGCAGCACTAAGAGGGAGGCTGTGTACGGTTTGACAGAGCACAAGGCTTAGAGCCTGCGTAATACAAACAGCCTATAATACCCTAAAGAGGTGGATATAATTATCATATGATCGATGACGGGCTCATCTCATCTTGTATGTACATCCATGAAACATTTATGAAAACAGCAGCCGCCAAGGTCTGCTGCAGCATGATGGCAAAATGAATCCCACCTACTTTTTCCTGCCCTTGGTCGCAGTACGGTTTCTGCAAAATCAACCCTGAACACTTGGTACTCTCGGCATTGT
Source organism: Chelmon rostratus (assembly GCF_017976325.1). NCBI lineage: Eukaryota > Metazoa > Chordata > Actinopteri > Chaetodontiformes > Chaetodontidae > Chelmon > Chelmon rostratus. Next base: position 12,367,692 of record NC_055677.1, read on the forward strand.
ATTATGGAGGGTTTAGAGAGTAGTGACACTTAGAGTGGTAGCTGAACACTGCTGGTCTAACCCGCTCTATTGCACATATCGAGTTGAGACCCAGAGATCGATTGAGCCTGAGCCCAGCAGCCATGATCTCCTCAGTAAATGCCCTCCTTGCTTGGAGGTAATAATAGAGAGAAAAGAGCCAAGAACATCAGAAGTTGGAGAGAGTGCAAGCCTTTGTTAAAAGAGCTGATGTTAAGCCATCTGAGAACTTTTTACGCTTTCATTGCCCATGTGGTCGCCCCTCAGATTTGGTCTTCAGTAAGTCCTGGGAGTAGAGGGGTCAGTCGCTTGTGAGCGTTTGTCTGAGGAACTCGTTACATAACAGGGGGACACTTTCACAATCATGAACAGTGTGAGCAGAAATTCTTCCACATCACATGAACTTGCTAACATGTACTCAAACTGAAAGGCAATCAGGGGTTGAAGTGGGAAGAGTCAGGCTTTGAGGAGTCAGCCCTCCCTATGGCCTTGATTGGAGTTAATATCTGGCACTTAAAGTTTTTTTTTTCTGCCGTGTCTCGCCAGCCTGAAGAGGCCTTCCTCTCCCTGTCAACCTCTACCCTCATCCTCACTGATCTGGAAAACACTGTCAAGAACAAAAGGTTGATACTTTTCTCCTTGCTCCACTTTCAAACTTGTGCAGCTGAAGTGAAAAGAAGAAGACTCAACTCTGCTGCATGCACAACTAACGATACATTTGGAGCTACGGCAGCTAAAGAATTAGCTATAAAATCATCAGCTGTAAAGCACAATATTCTTCCCCCAAGTGCAGGTGAATCCGACCTTATATCACACATCTGTATTGTCCTCCTTCCCCCTCTGTCCCTCATTCAGCGCCATGCCCTCAGCTGCTGCCAACCTTGGGCATGCAAATCAATGCTGGCAACGCCATTATCCACCTTCCATGGCCTGCTGCAGAGAGGGGAGAAACACTGATGAATTGGCCTCTCTGCATTTGCATTGTGTTCAGTTTCCCATTGTGTTGCCCGGGCTGATGAACGGCCAAATCGGCCAAATGTACCACTCAGCCTTGTTCTTTCGTCTGCGCTTGAGCTTCGCAAATAACGTTCTTTGACGTCGTTCAATACCCTGATACAGCGATCCGCGCCTGCCCTTTTTGAGCTCCATCTTTACCCTTGCACACCCACTCTAACCGCAGGCTACACACATTCATGCTGTTCCCAAAAGAACCAAAGTGTGTAATTTGCAAGTAAAAAACGAGAGCCCGTTGAATTGGCATTATCCTAAGCAAAGCTACTAATGTAAGAAGAAATTAAAAGAAGAACAAGCATCCCTTGTAAGAATCCAGTATGATCTTGCTTTTTCCCGGCTGAATGGAAACAGGAGGCAGACGCCAAGGCTGAGTTTCAGCAGAAACACTGTGGCACAGCATTAGTCAATAAGCACTGGGATGAGGAGGATCAGTGGCATTGTTCGCCATTCAATACAGCACCAGGGCAGCAGAAAAATAGTAGATATTCACTCCGGCCCCGCTCCCCTCTTGCACTGTCACATGAAAATACCATCCATAACCGCTGCCTTTGGCAGCAGACACTGTATGGTGTTGAGATGTACATTGTGCATCCATTTTTCTTCACTTTCCCTTGTATTGTTGTGTCATTAAGAAGGAAGGGGACTCCAAAGAAAACAAAAGACTCTCTCCAGTCGCCCGTGTTGTATTTCATCGGCCTGTCTCTTGCAATTACACTTTGTCAGACAGACAATTAGCCCTGCTAATCAGTAGCTAACAGAAACCGTCCTGCATATCTCTGAAAGCATTGCTAATTCAATTACTACAATCCGCTAACTTGGCCATTTAAATGCATAGAATAAAAAGCATCAATGGGATTGGAGATGCAGATAGCAGCCCGTTTAGTGATATCACGGCGTTTGATGTTTGCAGGAGGGTTGTGAGTCGAGTAGAAAGAGGCCTGGCAGGGGGTCACTACAGCACTGACTTATCTTTTATGATGCTGCAGTGATATGTGTAGTGACTCAGTCCGACACACTCATTCAGACATTACATCAAGACCAATTTCAAGTGTAAATCTTTCAGCAGCTTACATCAGCAGACATCAGTCTGAATGGTAAATATTGTGCCAGCACATCAGAAGGTAATATCAGCTATTCATAAGGCAGATTAGATTTTCCCCGACAGGATTTGTCCAGCTCTCGCTCTCAACCCGCCGTCCCCTTGTAACGAGACACACAGCCAGTCATTTCATAAAGCTAGACAGCTGTCAGCAGCGAGTGTGTTCTCTGGACCCTCTTTATGCAAAATATATTCAATATCATGGCTGGAAACAGTGCTGTTTTAGAATTCAGCTCCTCGCTCCCTCCTCCATCTCACTGACTACTTCACTCTGCCCACACTGTCTCCCTTGTTCTGGCTGACTCCTAAGTTGGACTCTGTTTTCTCTTTGTTGTTTTTTTTTTTTTGTCTTCTGTTTGTCCCTTTTTCCTTTCTGTGTCCTTTCTTCTGTCTCTGTCTGTCTCCCTCCCTGCCCACTCCCTCCCTTGGTATCTCTTCTGCACCCACCTCTGGTGACAATAGCCCCTCATTGTGAGTCCTGAGTACAATGGTTCATCACTGAGGATTGCACCCATTACAGGGGACAGTAGAGAGGGCGGACGCACGGAACATAACATTTCTGAGGAATTTTCTCTTTAGCTTCCCTAAAGCAACAAACGACTGCTATTAGCTGTGCCAAATTCCCTCTGCCTCTCTCGGAAACGATGCTTCTTAATCACTTTATCTTGCTTAAAGGATTATTCTGTTCAGTTATAACATTGGTCTGATTTTTGTAGGTTTGGCAAGTATACCGTCTGTTAATAAATAGACTGCACTCACCAAGCGGAGATCTTGGCAATATTGCAGTTTTGTCAGATGTGGCAAGAAAAAGGAGCAGTCAGATAATCATGCAGGTTTTAAACAAACTCTCTGGTTAATCAAACAGAACATGAAATCAGGGCAAAGCGTGGAATTTTTATCCAAGCTGTTTGTTGTAAACATCCATTTTTACCATGAGCGCATCAATAAAACTGGATACCACTTTCCAAGACGGAGACCTCCTCATTCCTATGAACGAAGCCGAAAAGGTTTTTCAGTCACCTGTGAGATTTTCTGGCCAAGCCGGTTGAGAGCCTGTGTGTTAAAGACCTTCTCTGAGCAGGCAGCTTCCTGTTGACTTCCTGCACATGTGAATGACACAAAATAATTTACTGATTCGACGTTTACCCAAATTCTGACAATAGAGAAAGTCATGTAGGGATGTTTCTGATGCTCATGGAAATGAAATCATCGCTTTGCAGCCTGTGCGGAGACACCAAAACTACTTTGCTATGTTTAGGAAACAGTTGCAGTTGCAGACAGTACATAACTCAAGTATGCTTTGTAAAAGACTTTTGGTTTTACACAGGACATGAACAACGGCTTAGTGTTTGTACCATCCATCCACCCCTCCTTCCTCCATATGTGGACTTCCTGCTCTTTATCCTCCATCACCTGACTTCCTCCTTTGCTCCCATCATAATCACTGCAGCCGCTAAAGGTCGCAGCCTAATAATAAATGTAGATATGCGTCGTAACAACCTCCTTGCACTGACGACCTATATGTTCCGATGGGCGGATCAAAATCGCTTCAAAACTAAGAAAATAAATAGTTGTAATAAAGCATAGTTATTCCCTTATGGCTGTATATCTCTTTCATTCCCACAACATCCAGAGGATTCTCTCTTTCCAGAGATGATTACAGTGCCATGATTGATTTTGTTTTGCTCTTTTGGACCAAATCACCACCATACTCTGCTCCCTAAATTTAATCCCCATCCTCTCTTATTCTCTCATCTTCTTTGTTTCTCCTCTTAAGTCTCTATTTCAGTGTCTTCTAGGTGACAAAGACACATAAAACAGGTCTTTGTAACGCAGCTCCTTCTGATAAAGCCAAGAATTATTATTTAACGACAGCACATTCCAGATGTATTTCCGCTGAAGACAGATTCATCATCGGAGCGCAGTGGCTGAACAATAGCATGTTAATGAGCTTTTAATGCTTCTTAATGATACTTGCACTTGCCTATCCATGCCTGCAATTCTGTTCTTTACTCCAGACTATCTGAGGCAAGGCAGTCAGACAGTGTGGCTTTAATGGTCAGTGATGCCAGCACATCCCCCACTTCCAGGCATATGGACATCACCTCCTTCAGCCGGCTCGTCATAAAGTTGATGTCTTAGAGATGTAATGGGAGAATATAGTATTCTGAAAATCTGCTTTGAACTATTCCAGATGATGAGAAAGCACATAATCGCCCCGTAATGATAAAAGTAACCACTTTACTCCCTTTAACATGATCCCAAGTTGTAATTTTGCATTGCATTATGATTGATTTTTACACTGAACGTGAGTGAGTGAGGTTTCGGGCCATTAACAGGTTTTCCTCCCCCCCATGCGATTAGTGAAAGCACTTTTCGGCGCCCACATTCAGCTCTGCTGGGACGCGCCGTGGTGCTGATGTGTGCGGTTTGTGTGCGTGGTGGCTGCGCGGCCCCAGAATAGCCTGCTTTGGCCTGGAATGTGAACTGACACACACATGCACACACACCGAGAAGGGAAAGAGAGCAGCCAGCTCCCATTAATGCTCCATATCTTATCCTCCCTGAATAATACTACACACCCCGAGCTCTCTCCTCCCTCTAAGCCCCTTGCCGTTGCTGCCCATGTGTGCATTTATGCAAGTGTGTACATACGGGGTATTTTTACGCCTCCCAGAGGCCAGTGAGGCGGAGAGCAGAGGCCTTGTCATAAAACACACAGAGGAAAACTCCTAGAGCCTTCACGAAGAGGAAATGAAAGAAGTTCTCCTAAGTGCTGAGGGGGGCTCAGCTTTCGTTTCCCCTCTTGTCCTGGCATAAAACAGTCCTGATACCAAGGTGAAATCTAATATTCTCTCTCAGTTAGCGATATTTACTATATTCCCACAGAGAGTGAAGTCCTGCGCCTCTGGCCACTAGCCAGGTTATTACTGCAAGAAAGTCGTACGTCCATGGCCAAGAAATAAGTTGAATAGTTTTACTTTTGTAGACTTTTCATGACTTGGCGTTCAGCGTTGTTATTGCGCCAGTTTTTCCTTTCAGTAGTCCTCTCTTTGCCAATCATGCAGAGCCGGTGGCAGTGACGGGTAATTCTGCATGTCGCAGGCGCGAGTGTCTTAGTGGCCCGCTGCTGCCCCGAGGCCAACACTCATTTCATGACGAGACAACTTTTATCAATGAGAAAGCCCCCCCCCCCCCCCCCCCCCCCCAGAGGTCATGCTGAAATTAAATGGTAGAAATTGGAGCACGCTGGTGTCTTCACCCTCGGAGGAGACATGTCGAGGTTTTATCTCCTTATTCCTCCCGCTCCTGTTGTAAAATGTAAAAGGCGTCCCTCTGGTTCTTCCTCACATGTAAATCACATTGACATCCCACTCTGGGGACTCGCCTGTTATGTCTTAAGATCCCTCCTTTTCCCTCACACATAAATCAAATTGGCATTTGGCTCTGCGCACACTTGCCTCCCGTTTCTTGAGGTCTCGTCTTGGTATGCACCTTAATTGGATTCTGTGTGTGTATTTAACATGGCTTAGAAACTTACGTGTACTGTAAGTGTGCACGTGTGAGTGTGTATATGTGGCACTGAGAGTACAGTGAAGATGTAGTGTCAGATTCATTTGCTGTTCACTTCTGTTTTAATTCATTCCTCCCACTCAAATTGAAGAATCGTCGTTACCCGGAAATCAGTGGCCGAGCCAGCGTATCAAACTCATCCCAGTATTGTTTTCTATTACATTTGTTTTCATGTTCTTCTGTGGCATTTTTATTTGCCGGGCTATCTCAGACATCAAGTCCACAGACATCATATTGACTTCAAAAAGGTAGGGATTTTGCCACAGCTGAGAGCCAGGCATTGTTTTGTTTGGGTTCCCTGAGTGGCCTTCAAAGTGGTTCATGGTGACATGGCGCCAAATGTTTCTGATGTTTGCTTCTTCTTGATGGTTTATTGAGAGTGCTTGTGCTGTTTTTCTTTCTCTCTGCAGGAGGCTGAGTGGCACTGCGATGAGTTCACCAAGGGAGCCTGCTTCAGCCGGGGAAAATCTGAGGTCAGTTTAAGTGATGCCTGAGCATTTGAAATGTCACACTGTTATATTGCTTTATCAGAGCCTTGTCACCACATTGAGAAAAACAAGTTTTAGTCTTGGCATTGTGAAAAAAGACATCTTGTCCTCTGTAAAAGATATACTTCATGAGTTGGGTTCTGTTGCTTAGCAGCGACTTAAACTTAGTGGATTTAATAAAGTAAATGAAATGCAGTATTTCATTAAGTTTGGGGATGCGCAAGAGACAAAAACCATAGGTACTACACTTCCCATAATGCAACTCAGTAAAATTTCATTGTTAGACCCTGTTTGTAATGCAAGAGACTGCAGCCATGCTAGCAGCTCCGTTAGACTGCAAAGCTAAGGCATTGCTAACATCAATTTGCTAACATTCTCACAATGTTAGTGCTAACAAGCTGATGCTTAACCATTTCAGTTTAGTGTGTAGCAGGCTGAAATCTGCCATTTAGCATTGAAGACAGTGCAGCTGAGGATGATGGGAATTAGTTTTGCAGGTCATAAACAAAGGTTTTGGACAAACTGGACAAAAAGGGAGTCACTGGATTAAACATTCCAACGGCAGACATCACCATTCCTCGAACCATGCCGCTAACATGGCTAAAGGTTTAAAATTCTCCTTCAGGCATGTTTTAATATGCATATAAAATCTTATACTTTGAATAATAATTTGTGTTTGGTATATTTTTTCCATTAAAAAATGAATTACCAGATTTCAAATGTTGGACACAATTTGTATCCAACTTGGACCAGGATTGGCTTCCAAACGAGCTGCGATGTCACACATCATGCACACAAACTTTCCACTTTGTGAATGTGAAAGCTTGGCGAACGCATCATTATGCACTGTGAAACTCAAACATTCAGCTGGAGGAACAAGAAGAAAAAGAAAAAGGGTTTTTTTTATGGAGGGGGACTTTAATGTCCGAGCAACCCTGGAAAACCTCAATGACATCAAAGGTTGTTTTCTCAGACTTGACAAATCTCCCTCGAAGACAATTCACGAACTGATATTGATGTGTGAAATTACTAACGAGGAAGAAAACCTCCATGGCTGCTGAACACTTTTCTAAATTGCAAAGCTGCAGCCTCCAAAACAGCTGATGACTGTTCCACATTTCCCCGTGGGTTTGGTTATCTACAAAAATAACACAGGGGTGAATGCTGTTTACCACTTGAACTGACAACCCCAGATGTCGGACTTTCCCACCAGTGCATCACTGGGCATAATGGCTGCAGAAAACTAAATCTTCTAGAGGCAGAAATCACAGCTCTCCCCTCAGAGAACACATCACATCAATCAAATAGCTCACTAAAATAAAAGATGGCAAGTTATGATGAAACATATTGACATAAGCCTGAAAGCAACATGGAGCTCTTTATTAAGCCTTAACATATAGACTCAGTGGGAATCCCTGCTTTGTCTGTGGGATTGTCTTCAAAAAGGATCTAAATCATCTTGTTGTGAAGTAAAAAGCTTTCCCAACCTCAGCTTAACTCTTATTTGTAGACCTTGCACAAAGGGAGACCCTGCTGTTTTTCTAGTTTCTTTTTGTGCAAAAGTGTATGTTTTTGTTTGTGGTTGGCTGCCATAGCCTTGTCTTCCAAACAGCTGGTTAAGACCTGCACTTGACTTGTAGGTGGAATGCCCAGCCCTGATCCCTGCGTGTGTGTATGTGTGTGCACCGCTGTGTATTTATCCTCCTGTGAAAGGTGGTTAGGGGCCCATAATAGGCATGCATGGGCTGGCCGGCACAAGATAGCTGTTGTGAATTACAGACTAAAGCTACCTCAGTCCTTGAGAGTCGCTGCTGTCTGAGAGCGTTGAATTGTTTTGCTCACTGTTCCCCTTCTGAGGATCAGCTCCTGTGATGTACACCAAGAATAGCATTAAAAGACTTCATTCTCCCGCTGTTGACAGGGCTTTCGATGGTTTATTACCTAGCTCAGCGCGCGGCAATATACCATCGCTTAAGCTATTACACAGATACCGTGCCCGTGCTTTGAGTGAATTTACAAGTGATTGTGTTTTTTTTCCTTAATACGTGTCCGCTCTTCTCTTGTGTATTTGATTTATTTCAGCGAGGAGAAGAAAGGAGAGCTAAATTGACTTGACAGGACTTGATTGCTGCCTCTGTTTTGTTTTATAATGTGAGAGCCAAGTATAACAGCTTCTGTATTACAGTACAGACGTGGAACATTTGTCAGGAAGTTTTCATAAACAAGTCAAGACTGCGAGGCTGGGCAAATATTAAATATGCCGTTATTTACCGTAGAAGCAAACTGAGAGAAGAATTGAATTATGCAGAGCTCACACAACCCACCCCCCCACCACCACCCCAGCTCCTGCTGCCAGACACGCACATACACACCAGCATACATTGCACAATGAGCTTTACAAACAGCACAGATATATAGGCACTCATAACAAGTCTTACTGCACACACATGCACACATACTTAGGCTGTGCTTAGCACCCGGAAACGAGTTGTTTTATGAGTCCACCTCGATCTTGATAGAGGGAAATAAAAGCCCTTCCCTTCCTTCCTTCCCCCCATCTCTCCTACAGTGCCCTCCACTCCTAAATCAGACCCTTGAGAGGGAGAGAAGGGGAAGGGGAGGTCGCCCAGGGCACCTCAAGTGGCTCAGACAATAGCAGATTTACAAGGTTTTAAATTTCTACGAGGAGCCCTCACCAACCCAGCCCCTTTCGGATGGCAGGGACCCTATGAGTTTATTACCTTGTCCTAGGACAAAAACAAATGCCGCTGTCTGACATGAATGCTGACTGTTGCTGTTGTTACATTTTCTGAGTTTTTGTTGATGGAAATCCCCAGCAAGGCCACATGAAAGCCTGACAGCGATGTTGCGAGTTCACGGCATTCAGCAGCAATCAGTCGTGCAATCAATCACTCACTCCACCTGTTCCGCTTTATTTGTCGTGCACTTTTAACCAAGTGCTGAGTGGTTTTCTGGAAACCCAGGCCAAAACTGTAGGGGAGGAGTGAGCCAAAGAAAGGGGTGGCGTGTGTGTGTGCATGTACCCTCGTTCGGAGAAAAACGACTTGAGTTGAATAACGCAGAGAGAAGGAATGGCTACACTTTCATTCCACTTTTTGACTAGTCAACAAAGCCAAGGCAATTTTCTAAACTAATCCTAAGTGGTCCTCTCCCAAGCCCGCTGCATTTATCTGTTCTCCATCTCATTCAGATCCCTCTCCAGATCTGGTCCCAGTTGAATTAAGATGTGACATGGCTAAGCCGTGTGGGCATTAGCCTTGATTTGACTCTGTCAAGCTTGGCCACGTTTTAGCAGGTTGCAGGTGTTTGTCTCACTTGCTGGCAGAAAGTGTAATTTTGTCCCTCTGCCTAATGCTGCTGCTTGTCAATGGACAGATAATGATGCTGCTGCTAACCGCTAACCGAGATATTTGTGTTTGCTGGGGTGGTTTCCACAGGAGGAGTGCCAGAACTACATCAGGGTGCTGCTGGTGAATGGGAACAGGCTGTTTACCTGTGGAACCAACGCCTTCACCCCCATCTGCACCAACAGAACGGTATGAACCACAGCAGTTTCTCTTTGCGTTAGATTAACAATGCTAATTATTCTGAACCCAACTAAGGCTTCTCTTTCTATTTAGAAGAACGTGTCAACTCCCTTGTCTGGTCCAAGAAAAGTCAGCAAGTTATTTTGCATAGTAATGTTGGGCAGACACAAACAAAAACAGCTACAAACAAAAAGCTGATGGTCAAGCTAGTCCTACTGCTAGCAGGCTATTCTGCTAGCATGTTTACTGCCAGCCGAGCAAGCTATGATTGCAATGTTGCCTTTTATAAACCACACTGGCTTTGGGTTTAACTGTGTTACTCGTTTTTAATGTCACAAAGGATATATCAGTTGTTTTTCTACTACATTGTGTTCTCTCCTCGTCATTACATAAAGACCTCCAGCGCTACATACTGACTAGGGTTGCGTTTCCCTGGGCAACAGCTGCACATTAAAGTAAGACTGTTTTATTTTTAAACAAAGACATAACACATTCTTCCTCTTACACATGAAAAGGCTAATTCATTAGCAACAAAATGATGTGATACAGCCTGACTCGGTGTGGTTTAATTGTTAGCTTTTGGTAGCTAATGTAAGCTAACGTTAGACAGATATATCTGTAGAATGGACATCACTGATTTTTGTCACGGACCTGACTGCAGGTTTTTGGTAATGTTTACATTCAAACCACAGTGATAAGGTGACTCTCACAATTAAATATAAGAGATAGAATAAAGAAACCAGCAATAGACACGTTTTACAAAATTGTCTTCACTGGTTCTTTTTTTACAGCTATGGAAAACTAGCCTTGAGGCATTGAACGTTGTTGGTCCACATTAAGGTTGGGCGATATGCTAAGATTTTCCATTCGGCCAACGTCAACCTAACAACAGGTGATTTGTCCATGTGTCACATTTGTCTGCCAGTGCTTACTAAGAATCTATAAAAGAGCACCTGTTACCCCAGGAGCACATCTTAATGAGTCATTATGCTTGAATAACAGTGATATTTCAAGCTTGGTAAGCCTGGTAACATTGCAAATATGAAGACTGACGTGTTATTGATTGATTTGACAACATCAGATGGAAAGGTCAAGGTTGATCAGCGCATTTCATCAAGGTGTGATTGAGCCGTGACGTTGATATGGCAGGATTTGCTGTATTAGCTCTTGTGGCTTATTCGCGCCTCCTTTGTTGTGCAGTCAGGGATGTAGACTAATTATAAGATGAATCTTATTAAGCTTGCTTATTTAAGAAGTCCTGCTACCTCAAACTTGTTAAATGCCGGAATGAAAATATTGCCTTAAGCTCATTACTCCAGATAATCTTGGCCTTTGGCTTACAAGTAAACATTTCCTTGTCTCATCGGTGCTGCTTTGCCCTTCTTCAGCAGTCATTGCAGTTGCTTAGCTTCTATTCTTTGTTTTGAATCATGCTGTCTTTTCTTCCTCTATATTTAATTGTAGTGTGCTGCAGTGTTTTCCTGCAAGTTCCTCCCAGCTTTTAGTCTTATGTTTTAAAAGGCGGTTTATTCAGTTTCAGATGCTCAAGTGTGTCACCAGGGTCTTTTGTGCACTAACCACCATATGTTGCTTTCTGCCATGTTCTCCCCTTGTGCTAATAACCATGTTCATCAGTAAGTGAAGTCTCAGCTAAGAAACTTTTTTATCCACTGTTGTTGTTGACAAGTGCCTGATGAAAGTAAGTATAGACCAGCATTTGAAATGTCAGAGCATTGTGCTTACCTGAGAACATATCAAATATCTCTCGTCTACTTTGTGGGATTTCAGAGGAGGAGGCGGCAGGAGTTTACTATTATGATGACATTTGTTTTTGTCCAAAAGCATTGCATCCAAAGGTCATGGGCTCATAATGACTGTTTACCGCTGCGAAAAAACATATAGTTGAAATGTCATGACATTATTATAGCAGTATTTCATCAGGCGCTGTCATATTTACCCACTGAACGTGCGTTAATGTGAAACAATGGTTGGTCACAGCAACAGCGATGGAATCACTCTCTGACAGATTTACTATCAGCTGTGATGGATGAACAGAGAAGGAGCAGAATACTTTATTAGTTTAATAAGTGCTCAGAGGTGATAGATTAAACAGCTGTTAATTTCTCTGACTTTCAGCCATGCTGCATCTGATGATGACAATGACGATGGTGATAATGAGAGTGATCATGGTGATGGGAGGATTTTTTTCGGAGGGACCTTATGTTTGATAAGTCGTTAACAAGAATAGAAGCCAGGACGATGTCTTTTCATAAAGGCATAAAAAAAGAGCACATTTCAACCATTTAACAGATTTCTTATCATTTCAAGAGGATGTTGTATCATATAGTTTCATCACAGAGTACTGAATTTATGTATTTGGACTTGTTGATGAAGTGTTTTGCCAATTACAAAAAAATTCTTGAATTCATTTCTTTGGGAGAGTATTGTAGGAAAAGCAAAGTCTTCAAAGACAGTTCAAAGTAATGGCATCTGACTCATGCCTTACAATTATAATTCAGAGTAAGGACAATAATGCATTAAGCAGGTCCTTAAAGAGCTGCAATGTTCATGCATTCTTAAACTTAAAATGGTTTGTAGGATAAAATCAAAGTCAAATTATAAAAGAACCTTCCTGTAATTTATTGATCAAACCATGTTTAAATGGTGAACTCTGTATTGATTTCTATAGTAGTCTACGGTAACTGATGACCCTATTCAAATGAGCAACACCAGTTGTAGAGGCTGTATTAGCTTGTTGTTACTTTACAGCCTAGTCTCTGCTGTGGTGACATTAAAGGAAACATTTGACAATTTGGCAAATTTGCTGATTTGTTTCTTGCCAAGAATCCGATAAGAAGACTGAAATTAATGTCACATCTGCAGGTAAATCTGAAGCTGCAGTCGATAAGCTTAGCTTAGCATTCCTGCTGGAAATGGGGACGCAGCTGGCCTGGCTCTGTCCAAAGGTAAGGTCCTCACCTCTGGACTGTACCAGGTTAGCCGTCTCCCCCTGATTTAAATCTTAATGCTGAGCTAAGCCGATCAGCTACTGGTTGGTTCATATTTAGCCTACAGACATGAGAGTTGTATCTATCCCCTGAGGTAATAATGAAGGTGGTAATCAAAAAGGTGATGAAAACCACTGTTGCATTGACAGAGGCAGTCACTGTGTACATCATGTGTTCACAAAGTAAAGAACCTCGCTCCATCCTCGCTTGTGAATGACTGAGCCTTTCCAGGATGCTCCTTTCATACCCAATCATGATACTATCACCTGTTACCAATCAACCTGTTTACCTGTGGAATGATCCAAACAGGTGTTTTTGGAGCATTCCACAGGTTTCCTAGTCTTTTGTTGCTCCTGTCCCAACTTGTTTGGAATGTGAATAAGCAGATATTTGCAAAAATCAATGAAGCTGATGAGGTAAAACATTGAATATATTGTCTTTGCACTATTTTCAAGTGAGTGTATTTGTCACAAAGGATTATCAGATTATCACATTCTGCATTATTTATGTTTCACACAGCGTCCCAACTTTTTTTGGAATCGGGGTTGTTAACTTATTACAATAAAGTTGACAGTGAGGCTGAGTATGAGAAGTTTGCTCAAGACAAAGAAGTTTCACACAACAATAGAATTTATTCTGACAACTCTTTCATGCTGTTTACACTCATGTGACAGATAGCTGCTAGGATGTGTCGTGCTTATAAAAAGCTTTTGGCTTGATTTCCTGTCGTAGTGGGCACTTAGATATTCTCTCAATAGCCACAATAGTGCCTCAGTAGCGCCGTACATGGCATCCAACTGGCTCTCACAGCCGTCTGTCGAAGCTGTGAGCTGCCTCTTACTAAAAAAGTCTCTATCAGAGGCTTTCAAAGTCACTTCAGTGTCCTGCTCGCACAGCTGCTGGGTGCACGATAGAGGCCACTTTCACTCCCCTTCCTAAAAATGCAACGGATGCACTGCAGTCTATCTATTTATCACTCCTCCTCTTGTTTTTCTGAATGACCCAATTGACCTAAGAGCGGCTATTCCGGCCCGCAGAATGAGTTCCGTCAATACCGGGCTTTCATCTCTGGCTGGAAGAGCTCAGACAGGACTGCTCTGTTTTGTTGTGGTTTTGGTGGAGCAGAGGTGGCAGGAGTTAACAGAACCCTTGATCCAAATCGACCGGGTCCGGGAAATTGGCTAAAGGAGTCGCCTGTTTTCCAGCATGTGCACTGAATGGCTGGCTCCTGTGTGGAAAAAGCTGTCCACGGATCAGTCAGTTGGTGAAAATGTGGAAATGCGGAAGGAGGGATTGAGCTGCGAATCTTTCACGACCGGTGGTTCTCTGCGACCAGCCGGGAGTTAAAAATGTGGAACCCTGATTGATGGAAAAGTAATTGCAAATCATTTTAATTATCATTTGTGGATTTCAAAACCTGAGATTAGTTCAATCTTTCTACTTTGTGTCATGCATTTGCCCTCAGAACTTAGATGAACTTGGATGGAAGCACAAACCATGAGCTAATCCCCTTATACTGTGTTTACTTTTGCACCATAAAATATAATTACATCTTGGATTTAAAAAATGCATTACTCCTTTTTGGTATTCAAGGCTCAGTCAGTCAGTGAGCTATGGCTTGTATATATATATATATATATATATATATATATATATATATATATATATATATATGTTGGGGGGTTTTTTAACTAGGAACCAGTGCAGTGTGTCAGGGCTAAGCCAGGGTCATGCTATAAAGTATTTTTAAAAAGCAGGGAGTCGGATTTGGCCTCATATTCAAAGGCAGAATATGAGGGAAGACTGCATCTCACATCAAGCCTCTTTTGAACCCTGAGAGGCTGCTCAGAGATGTGGTATAATAATGTTATAACGAGACAAACAGCTGGTTGTCCTGTAGAGACACCAGGAACCAAACCACAGAAACACTGCAGCCAAGTTGAACTACTTTAAGAAGCCACTTTTAGGAACGTTATTATTTTCTTGACAGGTGGTTTCTTCACATTAGACTTAAAGCAGCTACACTTATTGTGTGTTTTATGCTGCAAATGATTCTAAATGCATTCTCTGATTATGTTTCCTGCTACTGAAGGTTTTGCTCACATATATCTTTGTGTGTTTCTCAGTAGATGTAAACCAAACAAAACATAATGAGAGGAAGTTTTTTTTTCTTTTTTTTTAAGCCTGCACTATTTACATATTGGCAGGAACAAACAAAACATTACCAGACTTCTCCAGTTTGCATTTTAATGTTGCCCTTTGATACTTGGTCCAATATTTTTATGCCTTTTTTTTTCTTTTTTTACAGTGATCCATTATTTAGAAATAAGAAAATGAACATGAACTCCCAAGCAAATTGAATCTTACTGTTTTCATTTCTTTAACTCAAGCGGTACTCCTGTTATAAACAATCAAAATCATTTTCTTGGCAACGTCTGCTTCCTGTCAATGCCTATTTTTCCGCTATCCATTATAAACCTGCCACCTTCATCCTCCACCTTGTCTTCTTCTTTTCCCATATTGCAGCTGACAAATTTGACAGAGATCCACGATCAGATCAGCGGGATGGCTCGGTGTCCTTACAACCCCCTCCACAACTCCACTGCCCTCATCACCTCCAGCGGGGAGCTCTACGCTGCCACAGCCATGGACTTCTCCGGGCGAGACCCCGCCATCTACCGCAGCCTGGGCGGCCTGCCACCGCTGCGTACTGCCCAGTACAACTCCAAGTGGCTGAACGGTACGCTGCAAAGTTTGACTACACAATTAATGCAAATGTGTATAAAAAATAATTGCATAAAGGTAAATGGGAAATTGTTCCTGAAAGAGAGGGGAAATCTTTTCACTTTCCTCAGTCTCAGCTGTTGAACATCAGCACTGCAGCTGGTGGGGATTCAGCATTTTGCTGAAGGAAACAAAGGCATGGCACATGCTTATCTAACACGGGAGCTGGGATCTGTCTCTCTTGTTTGAAGGATTGTATTCCCACTCAACCACCGCTGTGCTGCATGAAGTAGCGTACCGAAAAAGAAGATCCTCGTCATCATTGTTCTCATGCCTTTTGTCAGCTATAATAATTATTTTTAAAGTTACTAAGCAACTGCAGTTCAGCTGTATTTATTGCAGCCTTTCTTTGAGGAACATGAAATTGTGAGTTTTTCAGAAATCAATGTGCTTTCCCCCTGAAAGCTCAGACCCACTTCAAGCGCAAACCTCCACAGTGCAGATTGGAGAACTTCAGACAGCTTAAGGTGTCCAGCCTACAGAGGAGCAGGTCAATCAGTATCTTGTCAGCAAGTGACTCTTATCTGATTCACATTTAAGCTAAATTGAAAAAATAAATTAAAAGCCACCACATACATCGCTTCGCAGAAACCCTCTGGGAATAGGTTTAATAACTAATTTTATGGCGAATTGATTTTCGTCCTCTGCCTCCCCCTACACTGCCCTCCAAAGGTGCAGAGGAGAAAAGGGGTTGAAATGAAGAGGAGGGGGAACACTTTCATTTAAAGGTGAATTAAATCACTGTCAGCAGGAATAAAGCATGCGGTTTAGATCCAATAATGTCATACATAAAGATGAACGGCGTAGCTGTGACAGTGTCGTGGAGGTCGCGTGTTTTAGATAGGGTGAGAGCTATTACGCTACACCTGTTTTGGTCATTTCTCATCCTAACCTTTAAGTTTGGGGAGTGAAAAATGAGTTTTCTTATTACAACACAATGCCATTAATAACGCGGCCTGTAGTTATTAATCCTGATCACCTGCTGTTGTGTGGGCCTCATGCTCACACACACTGCGAGTCAATCAGTCATAACACACACCCAGTCGCTCTCCCACTCCCTCTTACTCCCACAGCCTTAAATATTGTTCTTTTGGTATTTCGCCGTCCTCTCTCTGCACTTCATCTTTCTCTTAGCTTTCTTTAGCTTTGTCCTCATCCTCCCTCTCACTTTCTTTGCCTCCTGTGGCCTCTTGCTTCCACAGAACCGAACTTCGTCTCCTCCTACGACATCGGCAACTTCACCTACTTTTTCTTCCGGGAAAACGCGGTGGAGCACGACTGCGGCCGGACGGTATTTTCCCGTGCGGGGCGCGTCTGCAAGAACGACATCGGCGGCCGCTTCCTCCTGGAGGACACGTGGACCACCTTCATGAAGGCCAGGCTCAACTGCTCCCGACCAGGAGAAATCCCTTTCAACTACAACGAGCTGCAGGGGACGTTTTACCTGCCGGAGCTGGAGCTACTCTACGGCATTTTCACTACCAACGTGTGAGTAACGAGAGATTCAACAGAAGTACAATGACAGCAAAATACCTTACTGCCTGCACAGAAAGCGAATGACAAGGTTCAAACAGAATTTACATATCCAGTCGACTGTTAGCTAAACCCAGTCGACTGTTAGCTAAACCCAGTCGACTGTTAGCTAAACCCAGACGCCCTTAGCTACTGTCAAGCTTGTGTTCTGGCGCAACATAAAGCTTGGAATAAGATATTTAAATGGATAAAATTCAGAGTATTTTTTTAAACTGTCTCTAAATTCAGAAAGACGTAGACAAAAGGAGTTTCACATTTCGAGCCAACAAACATTGATTTTCTTGCCGGCTGAAGTGACAACGCAGCTAGCTAGCAAATTAAGCTAGCGTTAGCTCCATGAGTGGATTGAAGTGAATCTCCAAATGATGTTTGAGAGGCTTTGAGGGCTTCATATGGATAGCTAAGAAATTAGTCCCTGGAAAAGAAAGTCCTCTCCCAGTCAATCATCCATGTAGAGGACTTGGAAATAAAAAAGCAGTATTGTTGTTGTGGTCCAGTGTAGTCCACAGTCCGGAATAATATTTTACCTCAAGTCCCTCAAACATATTCCTGTTTAGCTGTGTAGCTTAAATACTTAAATAAGCAAGACAGAGGTTTGATTTGTGTATTTTTAGACGGTACATTTGAATTTTAATATTAGATCCAGTTTTTTTATTAGTTATTCAGCAAATGCATTTCAGTTTTGCATTTACAAATTTTGTTACTTGACAAATTGCTTTTCTTTTGTGCAACAAGCCATTTGTTTGCAAATTTTTCACAAATTGTTCTGCTTCCCCCAAGTCCTTATTATTGTTATTTTTTATCTTGCATTGTAATTTGCATACGATTTCTTTGAAAGAAATACAGCCTCTGTAAATAATCAGATTAAGTCAATTATCAAGTCGTTTGATTAAAAGTTTAAGTCTTTAAAAGTTGTTCCACACAATCACCCCAGGCTGTTTGACAGTACGTAGAATTTGCACTGTGAAGGATGAACCAAAGTGAGATCCAGCTCACAGCATATTGAGATCAGATAAAAAATACCAACACATATCATCCGGTTTCCCATTTATTCTTTGTTGTTTTTGATGCTTCCGCAGAAAAGCTTCATGTATAATTCAGAGTGTTTTTGGCATCACATTGTCATTTGTGTAAACAGACACACTTCGACTGCATTTGCATCAACTGAGCGTGTGACCTTTTTGTACCACGCATGCTGAGTGTATAAAATTGAGTGATATATGACAATGATGTTTACATGGCATGTTTACAAGTGCATCTCAAATTGAATTTCAGTAGAAATCTCCTCCCACAAACACTCAAACCAGCCTACAAACAGGATCACTCATTCTAGTGTCATCTGATCATGTTTAAATCCCATGAAAGAAGCTTATCACGTATTAAACGTGTGCACTCTTTCATGCACATGGGAGATGTAAGAGATGAGATGCGTCCATGGATGAAAACTAATATTTTTTTGTTTTCACAAACACCCTTTCGCACATACACACACACACACGCACGCACACACACACACGGACCATTATTAAAAGCTGAGTAATCTATTCTTTATGGCCAATGCCTTCACATTGCTGAAAAAGAAGTCTTTTGAAGGGTATTGGAAACATTTCCCCCTGTAGGCACAGAGTTTAATGAACAGCCGCATTGGATTATAATTCACATCGCCCAAGTCTCATAGTTTGAGTTGAGAGTTAATACTCTCATTCTTTACTTTCTCTTCGAAGGGAGGAGACCGGTACTTGTTGAAACTGACAGCTTAAAAAGTCAAAGCTGTATTTCAGGCACTAGATCTGTACAGTTAATCAGACAAGCCGAACAGCTTAATGCTTAATTGTGTCCTATTGCTGGATTTATAATCCAATAATGACAATCACTTACACCGGCGTCTGCGTCTCCGTCCCCTGTTTGATTTGTATTGTTGGATGAAAGCAATGCAAACATGCAGAGGTCAGCCTTTTAAATACCAACAAAATCTGAACAGTTTTCTTCTGGTGCCATGGTTTCCCTTTCTAATTCTCTTCCCTCTGTTTCTCCCTCTCCGTCATACCCTCCATCCTCTCATCCCCCTTTGTTTGGTCTCTCTTCCCTTTTTCTTTTTTTTCTCTTCCTGACATTCAGAAACAGCATTGCTGCATCTGCGGTGTGTGCCTTCAATCTCAGCGCCATATCACAGGTTTTCAATGGGCCCTTCAAGTACCAGGAGAACTCCCGGTCAGCGTGGCTGCCCTACCCCAACCCCAACCCAGACTTTCAGGTAACAATTTTTGCAGGTATAATGTTAGCCATGTCTGCCATCTTAATTTACCATTTTTGCATGCTAATGTGCTAATTAGCACTAATACACAGAAGAAGCTGATGGAAATGTCCAACCAAAGTTTAGTGATAAAGAACACGTCAGATGTTCAATAAAGTTAATCCAATTCATCCTGAGGGGGACATGAATATCTGTATCTTTACCAAATTTCATGGCAGAGATATTTCAATCTGGACCAAAATCCTGGAACGACCAATGCACCAACACTGGCATCAATATAGTCAAGCTGCTAGCATGGCTAAAAAAACATTCACAGAGGCAGTTTATGAAGTGCGCATGTGAGTTCAGTTCAGAGCTAATCGCTAATAATCACTTCTTCATGCTTGAGGTGTTTTCGACCCAACACGCTGTCCAATCAGCCAAACAATATGTGTGGCTGGGTGCGTGCCTAAGGAAATGTATGCATGTGGTGTGTATGTGTGTGTTCTGAAAAATAAGACGTGTGTGCACCCTGATGAGCCTGCCTCAGAGACCCGGCAAGCTCTTCACTCTCATTAATTTCCTCACTCTTTCAATCATCCCCCTCGCTCCTCATGAACGCAGACATTACGACCGCTCGTTGTAAAATCCAGTGATTTTTACAATGGCACAATCACTCCTTTAAGATGTGTCATAGCCTTGTTGTGTGAACTGTAGTCCTTCTCTAATAAACTGTCCTTGTTTTTCACAAGTGCCACTTTATGTTTATACTCCATCCTAAAACCCGGAGGGGCAAACCGAGCGCAGGGGCAGCTCATCCCAATTTTAGGCCCTGCTCTATACTGATGACACAGAGGGAATGTTTTATTAGCAGAAGTGTCTCTCAGTTGTCGCAGGCTTAGCAGATAGTGAGGGAGCTAATCCACGCAGCTCTCCATGAGGGATTGAATTCCCTCTGAGGTCTGGCTGCCAATGGGCGACACACGCCTCACTTCCACACATGTTTCCCATCACGGGCCCTCGATCATGTTTCCGTCAAGGCAGCAGATGCGCGAGCGGTTGCAATGCCTGCTATCGAGAAGTCACGCACACATTATCTATAATGACTCGCCCATGCAGAAAAAGTGCTAGCTGTGACAGTTTACCGGGACATACACATGCATATGAATCTGTAACATCATCTGCGTGTCTGAAATTCACCTTCAAGAAAACCAATTTCTTCTATCTGGCTGGTGCTGACCACAGATTTATCCTGTTCAGCATACTGTCGGTACATCACAGAGAGGTTCCCATACACCATAAGGCAGTGTTCCTCGAGGATAAACCAGGATCCGTTCTTCCTCTCCATCCGCATCCCTCCACTTAAGCTCCGTCACAATACCTGCTCCTCACTGCTGGACTGATGCACACTCTATCTAGGTTTCAGTGACATCTTCATCAAGCATTTGTCAATGTTGGAGGCTGAGATTTACGAGCGCAGGATTTATAGCACTTTTTTTTATCCCAGTCTTTTGTGCACGTACATCCCCACACCTGTACATGCACAAACATACACCTACGGGAAGACCAGCACCTATAAAAACCACTGGCCACGCACATAGTTACTGTAGCCTACACAAATACGTCCACAAAAATAGAGGGTTGCAAATTGCTGCCAAATAGGGATAATTATGACTGTGAACTCATCACTCAACACACATACACACACTGATCATTGATTGAGAGCTTAATTCCCTGTGTGTCTGCAGAGAAAATCCACCCATTTATTTGAACCACACGGATTGATCCTGCTGGGTTTATTCAGGCTATGAGTCATGTTCTTTGGGCGTTAGGAGCTAATACCATCTCTGTGTTGTATAGGTTTTCTGTCACACTGTAATTGCTCACTGTAAAAAGGCATTCATTGTTAAGCTCCAAATGTAGGAGCATATGTTAAGTTAGAGTCTGAGCCAGAGATGGAAAGTTGTGTTATCTTAAAGATTTCAAGTGCAGCGAAAAAGAGGTGTTAGTTTTCTCCACTCCCCTTTAAATATTATTTATGGCCATTTTGAGCCTAAGTTAACAAAATATTATAATCACATTTCACCAGGATGCTGAAATGTTAAATAACGTGGGGCGCATTTTAAACGAAAGCCCATTTGGCAAAAACATGCTCTAATACAACCATATTTCTCAGTGGCACTTATCATCCTGGCAGAGCACAGCGCGTTGATGATGAGCGGGACAGCTGAGTGTTGGATGGGCCCTCGGCCAAATGATGGTTCTGTCCCTCACCTTGACTGTGCTGAGGCAATCACCGCATCCGTCTCTCTGTACGTTCGCAGATGTCATAGGCCCTCACTGGTCAGCGCCTAACTTTGTCCCGCTGTGGCAGAAATACAATCATGCAGTCACTTCGGGATTCACACACATGCACGCAATGCAAGGACAAAACCCAAAAGGAAACCTTAGACATGTGTTATTACACAGCCCACACACATGCTACACATTCGAGGCGCATAAACACACTGTTGCATTTCCCTGTCCTTCAGGGCTTTGATTTCCCATCTCCTGATGTGGCGAAGGCACTGATCCATTGCACATCCCGGGGAAGCCCACTATGATTCTCATCTGTCAGCCCAGGGAAGGCCAGGGATTGATCTGTATAAAGTGTCCGTGATGCTGTTGCTACTGTAGCTGGTCAGCGAGAACTAATTGCCTTCCGAGGTCCAGTCTCAGCGGAGTAGGACTAGGCTGTGCAAGGTTAGCCTGGAGCAAGTTTGGTGCAGCGCATCTGCGATACTATGTTCCAAACAAAAACGGTACCAGTCATTTGGGTTAGCGAAATTGTCGAGCAGGGATTCTTTCTGTTTTTTCTGCGCCGTGTCTTGGAGTAGGCTTATTCTTTGTGGAAGGCGCCTCAATCCACAAGCCTGACCCCAGCCTGTGACCTCTGTTACTGAGATGGACATGCATGGTTAGCCTCACTCATCCAGCCCTGCCTCAGCTGGACTGGCTTCGTGCCTCACTTTGTCCCGTTCTGCTTGATAGAAGAAAGGCACTGCATTAAAAAGCATGAATGTTGTCTCTGTCCTGGGAAAACTGTGCAACTCCAAAACATCAGCTTTTTTTCCGGGAATCCAGTGTGTGTTTTAAATGCTTTCTTCAGTCCAAGAAATAGGAGATGCATTAAAAACACATTTAATTCTTCACAGTTTGGAGATACATGGTTTTCACTGGACAAAACAACATGCTACAAAAAGATGTAGTGTAGTAATCTATCACTGCAACAGTGGGTAACTTATTATTTTGTTTCTCAGAAATATAGTTAAAATAATGTCATTAAAAACGAAAAAAATTTAAACATTTGCAACCTCCAGTATGACAAAAATATAAACTATTCTTTTGACTCTTAGTTGTTAAGTCCCATTTGGAGACAGTTCACTTTATTGAACTTCTTTTAATAAAGGAACTCTGGGAAATATCTTACATATTAGATATTTGATATTATGACCAAGAGCTACAGCACTGACTCCGCTTTGGTTGGAAAACTCAACTGGGACACAGTCTGAGGACTTTGAGCCAACAATGCCTGATAAAACCAAATTAATCTGCGACGAGGAAATCTACCTACAGTATATATATGTGACTGTTTTCCAGGCAGGTCCGAACATTTTGGATGCAAGTAACTTTGATGCTTTTTAGTCCTTTGTTTGAATGATACTGCAGCATTGAGAGAATGTATTAGAAGCAATAATAAAGCTCTGAAGATGAAAACATTTTTAATGTATTAGTCTATTTTTGAGGTTAAAATGAACCATCAGAAACATTACTACTGGAGTGCTAATAAAACTCACCAGCAATATATATGCATATGAGGAAGAATCTAATAAAAGAGATAACTACTTGCTCAGACATTCGTTCACTCTTCTTCCACCAGCCGCGGCGTATTGACTACAAAGCCTTAAGGTTGTGAGGATAGCAAACCATCACAACGAGGCTGCAATCGACTTTAAAGCCTTGTTCATTTAATCATTCGGTCCCTCTCTTTTCCCATCTCTGGTGCTTCTTCAGGACGAAAACTCAGAGCTTGACACCTCAAAGAGCTTAGCCTTTTCTAAAAGAGTCAGTCCAATGTGTCCTTTCTGTCCTCCCCGCCTCCACAGTGCGGCACCATTGACTCTGGCTCCTACGTGAACCTGACTGAAAGAAACCTGCAGGACGCTCAGAAGTTTTTGTTGATGCATGAGGTGGTCCAACCTGTGGTTCCTGTGCCCTACTTCATGGAGGACAACGTGCGCTTCACTCATGTGGCGGTGGATGTGGTGCAGGGGAAAGACATGCTGTTTCACATCATATACTTGGCTACTGGTAGGTTCTTTGCTCTGAGTGTCACATTTGAGTGCATGTTTTGTGAAATCTGTCTGTTCGTACACGTACAGTATTTGTGTCAACATACTGCACATATTATTCTCTATTTTGTGCATTTCCATATTTATTAGGTGCTTGCATGTGTCTGCTTTGATCTTAATATGAGCAATGAGGTCCTACATAAACGCATACTTTTTTTTTTGGAACAGTTTCAGTTTTTTTGCCTTGATTTTTGTCTGCTTTACAGGTTTAATGTGGATTGGGAAACGTTTACGTCACACACTATTGAGCACCAATCATGATTTAACAATATTGGATTTGAAATATGATGGAAGTTGTGGGGTTGTTTGCCGACATTGTTCATCAAATATGATTAAATCACACCTGCACAGTCTTGGATAATCGGATTAACACAGTTTATGTGTGAAACTCTTAATTCTTAACAATACATCACCTCGCTTTACAAGCTAAATCTTTAATTGATGCTTTCTTTCCATGAGTATTGATCGTAATAGATGAATATTTGAAATATGGAACAAGTTCAGGAGCCTTAAGCCCTTGAAGTGCACTTTGAACGTGAGAAAAAAACAGGCCTGCAGGAAGAATAATGAAACCAGCAGATCTGTAGCTCTGAGGAGACATCAAAGCTTAGTCTTCTTACACAAGTTTGATCACTCTTTACCTCCATATGTCCTCCATATGCCCTGACACACACATCGCACCACATATCACTCCCATGCAATCCCTCACTGAGAGGTCGTAGTCAGCATTGAAACAGCCAACAGCCATGTGTCAAGAGACTGACACGGAATTAATAACACACATACAGGCAGTTCTGATTTAACCCCTCCATGTTTTCCCTGTATGAACTGCATGGCACTGCCTGCTTATCAGTGGCTTGTTTGATCATACTGGCGTGACAATGTGTGATGTTATACTTGGCAGAGTGCTGAAAACACTATCAGCGAGATACCAGATACACAGCAGCGTTTGGTGTCTGTTCTGTATTATGATATAACAGACAATATGGATTATGAACGGATGTACTGAGCAGAATTTGGACGTAGTGACCCACTTCACTGTGCTAATGTACCGTAGGCCCACTGGGAAATGTCAACATGATCTTCCTGTTGTAGCGTCAGTGTTATTTTAGGACATCACACATAGGAGCACACACACACACACACACACACACACACACACACACAGCCTGTTCCAGTTCACTAGCTCTTTGCTTGGCATCTCCCTCAAAAACTCCCCTCTCATTGTTTGCATGGCACTGTGATCAATGTAGCGTCGGACCAGAGCTGCCCACACTGCAAGTTCCCCAGACAATAACCAGACGCTAATGAAAACATCTGAAACACTGCCAAGGCCATTTGGGTAGTGCACATATTGTACCTAATCACATGCTATTATTAACGCCTAAACGCTCTCTGCTGATTAGGACCTCTGTGGAAAACCTGATAGCTCCAACTGGGGGTCCAGAGTTGTCAAGGTGTAGGGTTCTTTTATTCAAACACGTGGCTTGCAGCAGATTTCTCCCCCCTTGTTATTTAGCCCTCGTTAGCATCTTAGCTCAGCTGCAGCATTTTTCTCATGCAGTTAACGTGAACAGAATTCAATTAATTCAAAGTTCAAAGTTCCTGGGGTGGAGTTTAGAGTTCACGAAGGTACGTGTCCTGCAAAAAACTTGGGCCCAGTGTTGGGCAAGTTGCCTAAAAGTGTAATCACTTGCTCATTACATATCACTAATTGAATTACACTGCTTCAGTAATTACTCAACAGCAAACGTAATTTAAACACGTGCAGAATTAGAAAAGGAGACATTGAAGCATCAGCCTTTATTGGTCCCCAGCCAGTTGCTGGAGCACAAAGATAGAGAAGGACTTACAAATAAATAGAGAAAGTGATCCATAAATAAATAAAAAGAATAGTTTAAAAAATACTGTACAAGGGCATTTCACGTCAAAATTACTGGTGCAATACTGTAATGCAATTTTGTTTTTATATGTAAGCACAAGGGTAGTGTGATACAAACTCTGATTTGGTTGAACAAGCATTCAGACTACATTTTGGTGGTCTTTACTGAGCATCAACAGCTATCTTCATTTTGGCCACGGTTGGCACACAGCACCCTCAAATTGTGAACAAAACCAGCTGATTCCTGAACGTAGCTTGCCAGTGGCTAACGTTAACAAGCTAGCTAAGAACTCACAATGTAAACAAGACATCTTCGGAGTTACTGGGAGCCTCCTCCGGCCGTGGCTACAGCTGCCTGGACCCACCTACAGTTCCTGCGCCAAAGCTAGCACATCTCGTAATAGTCTATTTACTGATAAGACAGCAATAAGGCAGCAAACAAGTCGTCCCCCATATTGAAGAAGAACTTAACTGGGATTACTAACTGTCATATAATTTCTGAACTTCAATTGTAATCCTTTGCACTACTTGTAATAAGTTATGGCCCAACACTGCTCAGGGCACTACTTAACTTTTACATTCCTTACTTTGAAACCATCTATTTGCAATTCACCCTTGTTCCTTTGGCATCCCTGTGCACCTAATTACTTTTTCTTTACCCAGGGGATTTCATGTATAATAGATGATGTTTGTTTTAGCTCTCCCAAAAGAACATCTGCCCCAAACTTCATCTCACGGGGCCTACCTTACATAAAATAAAGGTCAGGACGTATTCACAATGACTTGCCTTTCCATACTCTTCTTTCTCAGAGTTACAAAGTGGCTTCTTACCCTGGAATATCCCCTCAAAGAAAAGTAGACCAGAAATCATGCATTCAGGTGCCATACCAATTCCCTGGTTGCACCTTCAGCACTGCATGTTGATGGCATAACCAAGCACAGCAGCCACCACAAGTCTTTCTGACAGTCTTATTTCAGGAGGAAGTGATTGTTGTGTGGTTCACACTGAGTTCACATCAGCTTGTGTGCAGTTTTGCTCATCCAGGATATATTTTTTTGTTGTTTTATCCTCTTCAAACTCTCTGCTATTCTTACCCCCCTCCTCTCCTTTGCTCACCACTACTTTTCCTTTTCCTGTGACCGACCCCCCCACCCCCCACCCTTTCTCTTCCAGATTATGGTACAATCAGGAAAGTGCTTTCCCCTCTCAATCAGTCGACGGGGAGCTGCCTATTGGAGGAAATCGAGTTGTTCCCGCCTAGGAAGAGGCAGCCGATCCGAAGCCTGCTGATCCTGCACAGCCGTAGCGAGCTTTATGTGGGCGTGAGAGACCAGGTTATCAAGATCCCGCTCAAGAGATGCAGCTACCACAAGAGCAGAGAGTGAGTGTGTGCACAAACCAACATCATTAATCTCAATGGAAACTGTCAAGAGCAAATATGCACACAGTGAAGTTTTAAGGCGCCCCCTTTCACAAGATGCTCTTTATCTGAGAAGGCCAGGCCTGTGTGTTGGTCAGGGGTCTTTGCTGAGATTTAAAACCCTGTAAATCAGCTTTTGTCCGAGCCACTGGAGGTGCCCACGGCTGCCCTCTGCCTGTCCGACTCACTGTCTTCCTCTCGACGTCATTGAACTGCTCTTTTTCAGCCTCATGCACAGTTCTGCTGCAGCTGTGTGTGCCTGCGTGTTTAGCAGATATACTGTATTGAGTTTCTGTCTGTCTGGAAGACGCTCCGTCAAGGCATAAATATTGGCAAAGAAAACCTGAGACACAGGCCAGGGTGTGAAAACTCACCATAAGATTGGGATCCCATCCATCATCGCACGCAGAAAAAGCAATCACACCTGCATTCCTTATCTCTCGCACAATGAGCTGTTATTGGAATACACAGAAGAATTTAGGCTTCATGTTACAGCTGTGGCTCTTTGATATACGCCACAGCTATTATGGCCCTTCATCACCTCTTCCACAGCTTTTTCTTTTTTTCTTTTTTTTTGGGAGATTGCGAGACAGTCAGAAAAAAAACAGACGAGCTAAAAGAAATAAAAGCATGCATGCAGACTGGCAGCCACAGTACAGGGAGAATTACTGAGTTCATCACTGACATTTCTTTGAGGTTTACCTGTTTGAAATATTAGAAGGCAGTCCCTCTTTTTGGCTGTGTTTGCTGTGTGGCTCACTGATGGGTGGTGTACAATCTGCAAGGCCCTCAAGGCTCTCTGAAAGACAGGTATCAGCTTATTCTGTCTCTCCCTTTCATTCTGCACCACTGTCGTCACCCCCGATATCTTTGTCCGTAACTCTGCTTCTCGTTAGCCTCCCAGACGCTACGTCAGCCACCCTGCGTGTGCGAGCGAATGTTTGCCTTTCTGCATTTTCACATGGATGGATGCATAGGATCTTGTGTCCTTGCATAGGTGCACTTCATGTGTGCGCTCAGTTCATTGTTATGGAAGCCACGGACAACTTAGGTTAAATTTCACGCTGGGAATGTCAGACTGCATTGATGCTTGTGGCTCAGAGATATGTCATTGTGCTGTCACCGCAGACTCGCATTTGCATGAAAAGAGTAACATCAGGCTTTGTATTGCACTCAATAAACAACCTGAAGCAGATACGGCAGATCCAGCTATCTTTGCTACGGTATCCTCGCAGCGAATATTTGTCGGGCTGATAAGCTATTTGAGTCAGAAATATGTGTGTGTATAATCCCGGTGCCTGGCTGAAGATTACCTGAGAAATCAGGCAGCACATTGTGTTAAAACATAGTTTTAGGACACTGATGCATCGCCGTACTCTGCAATAAACACAATTAACCTTTTTCTTCTGCCTTTCTCACCTCTCTGCTCTTCTCTGTCACTTGAGTAGCTTCTCTGTCCATTTTCAGCTCTTTCGTTTTCCCAATCTCTCCTTTCACATTTTCCTTTCTCTCCACCACTTTCTCACTTGTCATATCTTCCGTTTTGTATTTTTACATCCATCATTTCTCCCATCACCTTATCCAACTTGCTCCATAATCTCCTTTCTTTTAATCTCCCCGTCTAAACCTGTTGGATTTCATGTGCCTTCACAATGTACAATTCACGTATGACAGCTCAATAAAAGTCCATTAAAAAGTGAACTTTCTTCTCTTTGTCCTTTCAGAGCCTGCGTTGGGGCCAGGGACCCATACTGTGGCTGGGACATGTTGTTGAAGAAATGCACCACGCTGGAGGAGAGTGTCAGAATGAGCCAATGGGAGCAGAGCATCACAAAATGCCCTGTGAGTTGCTGCCTGATATTTACATACCTCGCTGTAGTTCCCTGTCTTGTTACTGGCTTCCTTTGCTGTCCCTGCTTTGAAACTTGAAATTGTCCTTCCTCTGCCTCCATGCGCTCCTCTTTACGTGAATTTGATACTCACATTCAACTGTGCTCCTCCCTTCTGACATCTACAGCCTGCTCTGTATTCTCTCCATACTCTCACAACTTACAAGCAGCAGCCCCTAAAACCAGCCTGAGAAGCGTATCCTCGCCGAAGAAGGGCATCTCAGGACTGAACAACTTGACTTTAAGGGAGCGACGTGTACCCTGGGAATGATCTAGAGCTCTGCCTCAATCATTCACCTCCGACTGCTTGTTCATTAACAAAACAGCTCTTCCATTTATTTTAACGTGCACCAAATTTGGGAGCAGTATTAGGGGCGGTAAGCCTATCAATTTCGGCACGGCTCTGCTTTTTTTCTGCGTTTTGCAGACATCATTTTCAAGCCAGTCACAGCGGAGAGTGCTGTGTGCCTCCGTACCCTTTAATGTGGCTTCATGTTCAGAGGAATATTTGGCACGGAAGCTGCCGAGCACCCAGTGGCATCTGTCAGCAGAGCTCTGGCAGAAACTTGGCCAACACTGCGTCCACATATGCATTCAGATATATATACATGGACCCACACAGCCATGCATGCATATGAGCATAAACAGGCACACTCATTATAATTTCGCCTCGTCACTACTGGCTGCAACTCAACATTTATTTCTGATGCCGGAGGCAAAAACTCCTTCAGCCCATCAGAGTTTTTCTATCGAATTACTACATCAAACGTAGACATACTTTACATTAGTCTGAAACTGAACTTAACAACTTATAGTATGTGTTATAAAGGAATAAAGAAACATTTTGAGAAATATGCTTATTTGCTCTCTTGCTCAGATGAGACGATTGATACCAGTTTCCTGTCTGTGGGGTAAATATGAAGCTGGAGCCAGGAAATGGTTCGCTTAGCTTAGCATAGCATGGATCTGTCAAAAGATTAAATATAAATAAATAACTAAAACAATCCACACCTCTGCAGCTCACTGATTAGCCCGTGTGCTTAATATATTGCCTGTGTGATCGTGTAAAAGCTGAAGTGTAAAAAGTTGTGATTTAATGGTCATATATGAGACATGACTTCCTGGCCACAGATGAACATGCAACATGGGAATTAATGAGCTTTTGAAGTGCTTCTAGGTATCTTTTAGTTTTAATTGTTATTTTAAATGCTGCAAAGACGATGTCCATGTTTCAGGCTCCTGTAGTTTTCATGTATTTTCATTTGGCCACATACCACTGCCCACAGTAGTGATGGAATATGTATTTACTCACTTAACCTTGGTCTAACCAGGTCCAATCCATTTAGAATGAGCATGAATTAACTCTATCAGTAATAACTTTGTATGCTGGCAGACAGAAATGGCCATACAATGGAGCTTGTGAATCCTGACCAAGAAAAATTGTCTACTGGCAAAAATTTGTTGCCAAGACGTGAAAACTGAAAAACAAGAAGTTGTCTTTTATCGCAGTTAGTGTTTCACTCCCTATGAGTCCATTAACGGTTTTAAAAAAGGCTAAACTGGCTGCGTGTGTGGAAGTCTGGAGCTGGAGGCCAGTCACGGGTGTGCAAACTGAGCTGTGTTGTGTAGGCAGACACAGGAGATACGCTTTACCAACCTGTTCACAAACGCCATCTGGCACCACAGTCTATATGGAAACAAGCAAAACATAGTTTCTCTGCAGTTTTAGGGAAGGTATTCTTAGTCGCTGTGTGTTTTCACTCAGGTAAAATGGAAATTTCTACTCGGTAAATGATTTTGAAGGAACCCATTTTGCCTGAAAGTAATTTTAATCAATCCCCACTCCAAAAATATGAAGTTTAAGTGTTCTTTAGGATGAAAAAAGACAGCTGCTGCAGTTTCAGCCTGTGAAAAAGAAGTTATAATCCACATAAAACATGAGTACTTTTCATCACACTTCAGAACTGAGCTATCGTCCTGTTTCTGGTGTCCTTTCCATTCTGCTTTATATTTTCAGTGAAAGAATCTCACCAGTAAAAAGAGTTTTTTATTTACTTATATGTTTATTTTAGGGACAAATACACAGCATAAAATAGATATTTACATGTATATCATATATACATGGGCTATAGCATGTCAGTCTCTGTCTGGTGGTTTGCTTTCTAGGCAGCCTATTGATGCAAATGTTGTCTGTCTTAGCCAAGCGTCCCCCATTTAGGCACACGGCAGAGTTCAATTACCAGTAAGAGCGGAGGGCAGACGTTATTTCTGCTTCTGCCAGAGCAGCTGATGATCACGCTCTTTTCTCCCCCGTATGAAAGTGTTCTTTGCATTTTTAAATCACGCTGAAATGCAGCAGCGACATGGCTCATATCATCTGCAGCTCTGAATCTCACGCCGCTGCTTTTTTTGTATTTAGCTCGTATGCCCAGGACATCACTCGTAATTTATAGCTCCTGTAATATTGGAGCCTTCCTGTTTCATTCTGTTTTGCCTCAGATATCTATTTATGCTGCCACTTTTATTTCCTCATATTTCCATCCTTTGAATGTGTCCATTGGCAGCATTGATTTGCCTTTCTGAATCTCTTTTGCTGTTCGGGAATCTCATCATATCTTCCCCGTGTTTACAGCACATTTCTGTCCGTGTAAGTGCACAATTTTGGATGTGCTGTAGATGATGTAATGCAGTTGTTTTGCATCTATTTGAGGAAAATTGATTTCTGCATCCATCGTAGTAGCCGTGGGCTGCGTTTCCCAGAGCAACACAACCCTGAGAGCATCAGTCTAATGCAAAGAACGCTTTCTGAGAAAAGCCATTAAATGCTTTATTTTTTGGCCATTTTGTTGCTAACAGATCCGCAATGTGACTGTCGATGGGGGCTTTGGCGCCTGGTCAGGCTGGTCCACATGTAGTCACAATGATGGAGGCAGCGCGGGGTCCTGTCTGTGTCGGACAAGAGCCTGTGATAACCCCGCCCCCCAGTGTGGGGGCCAGCAGTGCTATGGCATCAGTGTGGAGGTCGCCAACTGCTCCAGGTAAATTCTTCAGTGATACACCAGCACACATCTGCAAACCCTTCTCCTGTCTTTCTTTCTTCAATGAATTTGTATGTCTCTATAAAGAAAGTGTGATGGTGAGGTACAGGAACAGGGTAGAAACAAAAAATTGTAAATTTATTCCGTGAATCCTCACACCTACTCATCAGAAATCCACACACAGTAAATTTTTGCGTGTTGTGTTTTCAGTGTCAGCTATTTTGGTCTAACAAGTGTTGATTGGGTTTGTTTTTTTCACTGATTCAGCTGATATGATACTGATATTAACACTGAGAGTTAAAATTAGCTGAAATGCTTCTGCCCTGCATCGGTCCTTGTGCTTGCTTTACAGCGCTTGTGAACATATGCTTGCATGAAAGGATAAGGATTGTTTTCATTCTTTCTTCATTTATCTATTGTTGTTTTAACAGTTCATCTTTTAGTCTAATTAATGTCTGAAAGTAATAAAAAATGCTTATCCCAAGTCGCCAGATCTCAAGTTTCGAATTAAATAGCTAATCATCATATAAGAAAGAATTGCTTTTTATGGTTTTATATTAATGTCTTTGACTACTAATTGCTGCTCAAAAATAGTCATTAATCAATTTTCTATTGTTCAGCTAATCAATGAATTCACTGTTTCAGCCCGAGGTTCATAAGAAATCCTTAAACTCAATCAGAGTGACCATTAGAGTAGCTGGGTTTGTATACACATACTGTACACTTCCTTTAACTTAACAGGATTCACTGTTTATGAATATTAGTTTAGTATTTCCAGTTATAAATAATTTGGCACCAAGTTGCATCACGTCATACTGTGGTCCTTTAGTTAGTATCCTCTCACTATAATCTGTGGTGTTCTTCCAGCATCCATCACTTCTCCATCAGTGGCTAAAGTATCTTAAACTGATGTTGCTCTGTGTGTCTCCATAGAAACGGAGCATGGACTCCCTGGACTTCCTGGTCTCCCTGCAGCACAAGCTGCGGCATCGGCTTCCAGGTCCGCCAGCGCTCCTGCAGCAATCCGACCCCGCGCCATGGCGGACGAGTGTGTGTGGGCCAGAACCGCGAGGAGAGGTATAACACACACACACACACATGCGTTCATGTTCATACGCTCACCCACACATGCTGATAAAAGAAAATACACACTGTACATGTGTGTTTGGTTCTGTGTGCATGTCAGAAAGAGAATAAAGGCATTTTTTTTCCATAATTTGCAACCTGCAGTTTGAAAGTCTGACTTTGACTGTGACTTTTTCTTTTTTTTTTTTTCTCACTTCTGTCCAACTTTGTGACAGCCAATTAAGGAATGAGTGGGATAGGCCTGTGCTGGGGTAATTATCTGGCTTTCACACACAGACCGAGTCTGCGTTTTGAAGCTTTGGAGGCTTTGGCGTAGAATAATCGCCTTTTTAAAGATGTTTGTGTGGTTTCTAAGCAACCTTCAAGGCCTGAAAAAAAAAATCTGTTTTTCAAGGAGAGAGTATGTGAAGAAGCACAAAGAGACAAAGCAGCCCAGGTAGAAAAGGTCAAGAGCTGAGAAGTTTTGCTCATCTCTAAATTTGTTCCAGTTATCTCAACTTCAGTTCAGCGTTTTTCCAACTCAGAAAACGAATAAGGAAATCTATAACAGAAATATGAATTATTTCAACTCCTTAACAGAGGGTGTTGATTCTAAATGAACTGAGGCATTCTGCCTCTTTGTCCATAGTGTCTGCGTTACCCAGCGAGGCATCATGCTGTTTTTCATCCATCTCCTGCCATTAACCAGAGGTGGAGGCAGAAAAAGTGCAAATAAATACAGTTCAGAGGGTACGGGAAAGGAAAGGGGAGAAATAAATGGTTACCAATCGTTACCACGGCAACAGAAACAGCATTGCAATGGACGAGTAATTGGATACGGCCTTCAAGGATGAACCTCATATTACATCCTTTTTGCTCCTTTTTTTTGCTCTTTTTCATTTCCTCTCTCTCTCCTCTAACCTCCCACCTTACCCTTTCTTACTCACTGATGCTCCTGGTGAAGGAGTCTTTTTCCGAAAGACCGCTCCACCGGGAGCGCTGAGGAAAATACATGGAGTGACCACCGCAGTCCAGTTACTCACAGACTCGCACCAAAAAGCTGGCACTGAAGACCATGGGAGGCCTAGAGCAGGTTTTGCCACCCCCTCTGTTTCTTTTTGCGAGCTTTAATCTCCTTTGTTTCATCTCTCTTTCCTGCTCTCAGTACTCGCTCTGTTCAGCTATTTAAAACACCTTAGGCCAGTCAGGGGGCCAGCTGTGAGGGCTGGAAAAGGATCCTTGTAAGGGAGGCGTGAGAGGAGAGGCGTCTTTGTGTGGATGTGTGTGTGCTGATGAGAGAGAGACAGAGTGAGAGACAGACAGATGAACAGTAAGGCAGAGTGATAGAAAGAGAAAACGTGTTAACAGATGAATTATGCTTTGTCAGTTTGAGTCTGCCTGAGGGAGAAAAGGATAGGATGGATGGATGCTAGAAAATATTTGTGTGTGTTCAGTATGAGCATATCCAGGTGTGTCAGGCATGTGTATCACCAATGCTTTGAAAAACTCGGGAAAACTTCTCACTGGATGTTCAAGCCGTGTAACGGTGTCCAAAAACTTCCACCACATCTGTTGTTTACAGTTACCCATGTGTGAAATAGGTAAAGTCTTCTGACAAGCTTTAATCCGCATAGCATGAAAAGAACTGGCATTTTATCAGCTTTTGCTCGCTGAACGATTCTTTTAATGCCGTGAAAGACTTTTATTTTATGGGGCACAGGCCTCCTTTCAGAGGTGTCAGGCGTCTGCAGTGTGCCTCAAAACTCACTTTGTTCTCCCCGTGTTGCCTCGAGTGCCCTGTTCGGATTAATGCTCCAGACTTATGCTCGAACATGCATGCACATGGGGTGAGCTCATATGTACACAGAGACGCACATTTACAAAACTAAAAAACATTCTGCATCCAAGGCTCAACCCCTTCTCTCACCTTCTCTCACCTCTCATCTATTCTGTGTGTATTTTAGCCAACAGGCTTCCCATAAGTTCGGCCCTGATTGTTTGCAGCAGGCAGAGCTTTTAAAGATAAAGCAAATGTTCTGAAGCCGGCCATGCACGGCAGCGCTATGGGCTTAAATCTGGCTGGTTAATGCCTGCATTTATGAACCTTCTGTTGGTATTTCCCTCAGCATACTGACATCATCCACACTGCTTACTCAGCCTATAGCGAGTAATTAGCACCGTTTTAGTCCGATCAGCTCTATGTGTTTTTAAAGAGAAGGATAAGATGGACTAAAGCCTCCGATTTGTCTGAATGATTCAAGCGTGTATGATGATGATTTCGAAGCTCTAAATCTGCTTCATATTGATCGCAGCAGCTTTTCATTGTGCTGCGGTGCAGCTGGGGTGTTCTGCGTCTCCATACAAGCCTGTGTGCATGAATTGTTGTAGGAGCGTGTGAGCGTGCGTCTTTCTCCTTCACTCAGGCTTGTACGAGATAGTAATCCACGCTCTTTCTCACTTCTCCACACTCCTCTGCCTCGCTGTATCATCCCACTACAAGCGTGCAGATTAGTAAAAATGGAAGAGAACACTCTGCTGGAAGGATTTTTACAACCAGGGTATGCAGAGTGTTGCTTTGATTTAGCATGAACAATGGCAGAGTTTTTGGGAATTGTACAATGGAAATACCCAGCCTGAGCCTCTGGAGAAAGGGCATAGAGTTAAAGCTATTTTAGTCAAAGAAGACTCAGTTTTCCTCAAAAGGCAGTCATGTGCCAAAACACAACAAAATAGCAATAAAGGCTATTTAATAGGATGCGTAAAAGTTATAAAATAAATTATATGGCTCTAATAAGCCTGGCAATCGTCTGTCATTATTGTGTAATGGGGACTGAGTAATTAAGTATTTTAGACATCGCAGTAATCCTGTCTTGTAAAACGATGCAATTAGAGATGATGCATGCATCTCGGTGGCTTTTTTAATAGGCTGTGTCAATGAATTATGCAAAATGCGTATGCACTTTCATTAAGATTTGAAATTTTCTTCGATGTGCTTTTGCAACACTGGCCATTACCCCATGCACAGAAATGTACCACAGACCTGTCTCTGGTGGCAAGAGTCAATCAGATGTTCTGGTTCGCAGCGCTCGCCGTGGCCACATCAAAGAGAAATGCTGGGGTTTGTTAAAGTTTGTTTTAAGTGAAGTTTGCACGCCTTTTCAGACATCTCTGTCTTGTGGTATGAACCCTTTGTAGCTATTTCAGTTCAGTGACATGGTTTCAAAAGTGTGGTGACGTCTTCAGTGCCCTTCACATATAATTTTAGTTCTCAGATAAAGTAGCTATTCCATTTTCCACAGACAACTCAAAAGATAGTGAATGATCCAGTTGTGTGTTCTGAGTATAAGTTAAGCTTATTGTCAAAGCTTGCAAACTACCTCATATCTCTTAAAAGCGGCACTCTTTTTTATAGTAACCATGTATCAAATATGCAAGTAAGGTGAAAGGGTTCGCTCATAGTGACAAATCCACAGATACTCCACCTGGCTCGCCTGGTTCGGCTCTATGGAGTATTTTTAGCGTCTTTCAGCTCATTGTTTTGACTTATGGGCCCACAGCTTTAATGTCTTGGTTCAGTCTCTCCCCTCTCATCAACCTCCTTTCTAACAGCAGCAGGCAGCTGTTTTCAGCTCTGATAAACCGTCTCTACAACCTGCCCGACACCAAACAGCAGACAGACAAAGTTAATGACTAGCTGTTGATAGCAGCTGAGGAGCCACATATTTCCCTTTGGAGGTAACGAAGGCAAAAGCAGATAAAAAGAGCGTTAATGTTGGACTTACTTTCATCAGTCAGTTAGAAACACGACTCCAAATATCCAAATTTTAATGTTGCTCCATAACTGCTGCATGTGTAAATAGACAGTTTGCTACACCATAGTCCTTAAAACCTTATAAAGTGTTAATATGTCGACACTGTTTCTACAGCTTGTTGTGCTGCCCCCAAGTGGCCAAAAATCAATTTCATAAACATGTAAACTTGGATATCCCATATGGGCTGCTCACTATGGGATGGCAGGTAGAAATTTTAGTTGCTTTAGTTGTTACCTTTTAAATTGAATAAATTGCAAACAGCGTTTCTCTTTGGAGATTTTAAAGCTTTATTTATATCTTCAATAACTTTTTAAAATTTGAACAGCTGTTGTTCAAATGCACCAGCCACTCTTTAGTAAATCATTATTATGTGTCTGAAACCTACCAGCCACTTACATATTTTACCAGCTGGCTGATGCTAGTTTTTGTGCTATAAGCCATGTTATAAACGCTAAATAAGGTTTGAATGATACAAACTCAGTGTTTTTGAATAACGTTAGATACTGACCCCCAGCTGTCTTTGCCTTCCCTCCCAGGTACTGTAACGAACACCTGCCCTGCCCACCGCACGTCTACTGGTCGGCCTGGTCGGCATGGGAACGCTGCACGGTGCCTTGTGGCGGCGGCATCCAGTCACGACGCAGAACCTGTGAGAACGGCAACGACTGTCCCGGGTGTGGTCAGGTATGTCACACAAAACAATACCTCTGGCATGCAACGCCATCCAATCCGTCTCTGTCTATTCATTTTTTTTGAAGACGTGAGCTTAAGTCATTTGATGCGATGAACAGTCAGCGGTGATGAAACTGGAACATCTAACACGACCAAATCCCCTGGCTATATTTATACAGTGGCAGCAGCCATCAGATTTATTACCAAGACCTATTTAATACCACACACACGCAGTAATCACTCCACATAT